>NC_064618.1:383427667-383742542 GCF_023898315.1 Schistocerca nitens
AATTCTTGAAATTACTGCTTGATAATAAATTCGACTGGGACGAGCTTAGCACAGAACTTCTGAAGAGTCTAAACAAATCTCTCATTTGCAATGCAAATGTTCGACATGAGAGACACAAAAATAAAAAATCTAGCATACAGTGGTTACTTTCATTTCATAATGTTGTACGGAATTATTCTTTGTGGTAATTTATCAAGCCAAGCTTCAGTTTTCTGGGTCTACAAATGTGCAATAAGAATTATTTGTAGTATGAATTCAAGACTATCCTGAGAAGGCCTGTTTAGGGAACTACATCAAAACCTGATATCTTTTTCAAACCAAAAGCTCAGTTCATGGAATAAATACTGGAAATAAGTGTAATTTTAACAAAGATTTTAAATCACTTACTTTTTTCCAGAAAAGTGTCCATTATTCAGGGACACACATTTTCTATAACTTGACAGCAACCATAAAAAGTTTAACTACTAACAAAGTTCAGTTTAAGAGGGCATAAAGGATTCGCTGATGGCTGGCTCCCACTCCTCCTCCATTGACGAATTTCTTAGTAGAGACAAGTGATGTGTGTGTATGTTACTAATAATACCAATAATTATCACATACACCTCAGTGTATTGAACCTTTACTTGTATTTATTACTTTTTAAATGAAAAAATGTTTATGATTTTTTGACTTGTTCCACATTCATGAGGACAGTATCCCTTGGGATCTGTGGAAGGTATATTAACATACTTCTTTGTAAATATGTATTGTATGTTTTTATTTTTTTGACATGTTCTTCATCCTGGAGGAATTCCTTAATATGGATCTACTGGAATGAAAAGTACATGTAATCTACTCCATGGTAAACTTGATATTGCAGTGTTAGGAGTGAGGTTCTGCAAGAAGTCATTAAGCCCCGTCATACCATCCACTTGTATGATAAATATGTCATCCAGAAATCAGAAGAAACAGATGGGTTTATATGAGGATTCTTTCTTTTGAATGTTGTTCTTAGAAATGACCCACAAACAGGACCACCACAACACACAGTTTGTTCATAATACTACTCTCCGTACAAGTAATATTTTGAGATCAATGTGTCTTAACAGGGAGCAAAGGACTATTTACAATCTGCACAAAAACCAGATGGCAGTTATAGGAATCGAGGGGCATGAAAGGGAAGCAGTGGTTGAGAAGGTAATGAGACAGGATTGTAGCCTACCCGATGTTATTCAATCTGTATATTGACAAGGGAACCTTCCCATCGCACCCCCCTCAGATTTAGTTATGAGTTGGCACAGTGGATAGGCCTTGAAAAACTGAACACAGATCAATCGAGAAAACAGGAAGAAGTTGTGTGAGACTATGAAAAAAATAAGCAAAATATAAAAACTGAGTAGCCCATGCGCAAGATAGGCAACATCAAGGACAGTGTGAGCTCAGGAGCGCCGTGGTCCCGTGGTTAGCCTGAGCAGCTGCGGAACAAGAGGTCCTTGGTTCAAGTCTTCCCTTGAGTGAAAAAGTTTAATTTTTTATTTTCAGACAATTATTATCTGTCCGTCCGATGCGAGGTAACTGCGCCATAGTATGGGGACGCTACACCTAAACACTTCTTTGGGAGTGATTATCACATCGACACGAAAACCTAAATCGGGCAAGGTAGAAGAATCTTTTTACCCATTCGCCAAGTATACAAGTTAGGTGGGTCGACAACATATTCCTGTCATGTGATGCACATGCCGTCACCAGTGTCATACAGAATACATCAGATGTGTTTTCCTGTGGAGGAATCGGTTGACCTATGACCTTGTGATCAAATGTTTTCGGTTCCCATTGGAGAGGCACGTCCTTTCGTCTACTAATCGCACGGTTTTGCGGTGCGGTCGCAAAACACAGACAATAAACTTACTACAGTGAACCGAGACGTCAATGAATGAACGGACAGATAATAAATTTGCGAAAATAAAGAAAGTAAACTTTTCACTCGAGGGAAGGCTTGAACCAAGGACCTCTCGTTCCGCAGCTGCACATGCTAACCACGGGACCACGGCGCTCCTGAGCTCACACTGCCCTTGATGTTGCCTATGTTGCACATGGACTACTCAGTTTTTATATTTTGCTTATTTTTTTTCATAGTTCCACACAACTTCTTCCTGTTTTCTCGATTGATCAGTGTTCAGTTTTTCAAGGCCTATCCACTGTGCCAACTTATAACTAAATCTGAGGGGGGTGCAATGGGGAGGTTCCCTTGTGAGCAAGCAGAAAAGTAACCAAAAGAAAAATTTGGAGCAAGAATTAAGATCCATGGAGAATTAGATTAGGAAATAAGACACTGAAAACAGTAGATGAGTGACAGTCGAAGTAGAGAGGATATAAAATGTAGATTGCCTATGCCAAGGAAAGCATTTCTGAAAAATGGAAATTTGTTAACATAGAGTACAGATTTAAGTGTCAGGAAGACTTTTCTGAAAGTGTTTGTATGACTAGAAGAAGAGGTCCGTTGATAGACACATTCTGAGGCATCAAGGGATCACCAATTTAGTACTGGAGGGAAGTGCGAAGGGTAAAAATCATAGAGAGAGATCAGCATATGAATACACTAAGCAGATTCAGAAGGATGTAGGTTGCAGCAGTTATTTGGAGATGAAGAAGCTTGCACAGAATAGAGTAGCATGGAGAGCTGCATTAAACCAGTCTCTGGACTGAAGAGCACAACAAGAGCAACAACAACAACAACAACAACAACAACACAATGTGTCTTAACAAGTCCATCATGGTAGAATCAAACTTTCCAGAATAATTTCTAATGAATTCTTTAAAGGGACTTTATCAAAACTGATCATGATATAAGTGTCTGTGATTCATAATTCTTTGGGACATTCAGTGTGGTGACTTGTGTATGTTATCTACACACACACACACACACACACACACACACACACACACACTGCAAGCCACCTTGTACTACTGCTAGTGATTCGTTTTCCTTTTCCAAACGCAAATGAAGTGGAGGAAAAATGAATATCTATATGCCTCAGTACACGCCATAATTTATCTAGTCTTCTTGGTCCTTACAGGAGATTTATATTAGTGTTAGTAGGATCATTCTGCAGTCTGTCTCCAATGCTGGTTCTCTAAACTTTCTCAACAGTTTCATGAATAGAACATGATTTTCCCTCCAGGGATTATATTTTAGTTCAGGACCATTCCCATAATACTCTCATACTGATTGAACCTACCAGTAACAAACCTAGCAGTATGCTTCAAGTGCTTCGATCATTTCCATTACTCAGACTTGGTGAGAATCCCAAACACTTGTGCAAAACACAGGAATGGGTCACACAAGCATTCTGTATGTGGTCTCCTTTACAGATGAGCTACTGAAGTCTATCATTAGCCTTCTCTGCTACCGATCTAATATGCTCACTCTACTTTGTATTACTATGCAACAATGAGTCTAGCTATTTTCATCAATGTCACTGTGTCAGGTGCCACACCAATAATACGATATTCGAACATTACAAGATTATATTTCATACTTATCCGCATTAACTTGCATTTTTCCGCAATTAGAGCACGCTGTTATTCATCATTTCAAACAGAAATTCCACAGAAATTCCTAAAGTACGCAACATTTTCCTATAAATTACAGAATCATCAACAAACAGTCGCAGATTGCTGCTCACCCTTTTAATCAGATTACTTACGTATGCAGGGTGTTGCAAAAAGGTATGGCCAAACTTTCAGGAAACATTCCTCACACACAAATAAAGAAAAGATGTTATGTGGACATGTGTCCAGAAATGCTTAATTTCCCTGTTAGAGCTCATTTTAGTTTCATCAGTATGTACTGTACTTCCTCGATTCACCGCCATGATTTCATACGGGATACTCTACCTGTGCTGCTAGAACATATGCCTTTACAGTACGACACAACATGTGGTGCATGCACGATGGAGCTCCTGCACATTTCAGTTGAAGTGTTCGTACGCTTCTCAACAACAGATTCAGTGATCTGGATTGGTAGAGGTGGACCAATTCCATGGTCTCCACGCTCTCCTGACCTCAACCCTCTTGACTTTCATTTATGGGGGCATTTGAAAGCTCTTGTCTACGCAACCCCGGTACCAAATGTAGAGCCTCTTCATGCTAGTATTGTGGACGGCTGTGATAAAATACGCCATTCTCCAGGGCTGCATCAGCGTATCAGGGATTCCATGCGACGGAGGGTGGATGCATGTATCTCGCTAACGGAGGACATTTTGAACATTTCCTTTAACAAAGTGTTTGAAGTCACGCTGGTACATTCTGTTGCTGTGTGTTTCCATTCCATGATTAATGTGATTTGAAGAGAAGTAATAAAATGAGCTCTAACATGGAAAGTAAGCATTTCCGGACACATGTCCACATAACATATTTGCTTTCTTTGTGTGTGAGGAATGTTTCCTGAAAGTTTGGCCGTACCTTTTTGTAACACCCTGTATAGAGAGCAAGAGTGGTCCTATGACACTTCCTTGGACCACTCCTGATAACTTTTTTGTCTCTACTGAACACCCATATCTGAGACAACTTACTGGGTTCTATCAGTCTTGGAGGCACTCACTTATCTGAGAACCTATTCCGTATCCTTGGACCTTTGCTAACAGTCTGTAGTGTTGCAATGTGTCAAACACTTTCTGCAAATCTATGATTATGGAATCTGCTTGTTGCCTTTTATCCATGGTTCACAGGATATAGTGTGTAAAAAGGGCAAGGTGAGTTTCACACAAGCGATGTCTTCTAAATTCATGTTTGATATGTGGACAGAAGCTTCTCTCTCCAACGAAAATATATTATATTAGAACTTAGAGTATGCTAAAGAATTATGTTGGAAACTGACATTAAGTATATTGGCCTGTAAATTTGCTACTGAAAACAACAATATCAATTACAACAATTTAGCTGCTGTATAATCATTTAGATACTTGTTATGATGTCGTAATCTCAATTGGTACACTGCCATTTAGAAATCGTTTCATGACTTTCAGCAGATGAACAGCTGTTTAAACATCTCTGTGTACATTAAGGGGAAACATTTTATAAGGATACTGATTTGCTCTTGATCACTCTAAATACATTAATGCAAACTTATGTCCTGTTACTCTCATTAATATGACTCTTTCAAGTTATTTTCAACTACAGACTTCCCATCTGCACTGTTTTTGTTGGATAGGTGTTAGTGTTACCAGTCATCAGGAATTTGAGAGGTGAAAACTATTGTGTTGTCATGAGTACCTACCAAATCAGAATCACCCGACAGTGCACTCCTTATTTAATTGTTACCTTATTTATTGGACCTAACACCTGAAACAGAGTTCTGGGCATTTATTTCTTTCACTATTACAATTTAATATATTTGGCATAAAACAAAAATCTGCAGCTGTAGAACTTACATCTGGCTTTAAGAAGTCGATTTCATTAGGAATCATATTCAGTTGGGATCTCACCTGAGTTAATAATGAAAGTTGCCCACAACACTAAAAATAAGGAAAATTTTAGATGTAGTTTGCAGAATAATTACACCAGAACCAGCTCTGTAAGTACCACAATAAATTTATATACAGCTGCAAAATGAAATGGTCCTTGTAGTTGCTATTCAGATAAAAATTTCATTTTACATAAGTAAATAATTTATTTTATGTTAATAATCGATGTTATGATGTGAAAAAGAAATTGTGCTGAAATTTACAAGGTATATAGTGGTAATCTGAATTAAATTGAAATTACCACAGCAACTTGCTACAAAGATATCTTCCTTAATTCTACAAAAATTTCTCACCTGCGAGGTTGGCAGGCTGTGTGCAATAGTCTTGACTACTGCATTGTTGTCTATTGTCCAGTTTGACAAATTCTGAGTGCCTTGGAGCATCGGTCATAGTTACTGGTGTCAGCAGCACATCAACACCCAAAGACCACACCTGTTCAAAATCCTGAGCTATCAGCCTTCGCAGTTTCAATGCTTGTACGAAGTACTTGTTGTAATTCCTGTAAAACGACATCCTTATCAGCACTACAAGCTGTCAGCAGTATACGAAATGTCACTTTTGCAAAGCTGCATACATGCATACTGCACATATACACATTGCACATAAATGCATGCAGACAAAGTCTACATCCAACTACGTCTACTACTGTACTCTGAAAACCAGTGAAGGGAACAGCAGAGGATCTTATGAGATTAAATACATTTATCATGAATTGTTCATATAATCTTTGTGTTGATTTTTAAATGGCCTACACAAGTACACAAATATTCACACTGTCCCTGGTGTGGCAAAGTTATCGTAGGAGGATTTGATTATGTCTATGATGACAGAAAATTGAAAAACAAAACTATCCATTTTTTATGTATGTGTGAATCACACACAACATTACCAATTAATACAGCAGGAGAGAGTATGAGGAACAGTTCCACCCTCTAGGAGCAAACCATGCATACTGTAACTGTGGCCGCGTAGTAAGTACCTATTAGTCTGCAGTCTCTGTAATACAGTATGACTCAATAAACGGTCTCTAGCATGGAAACCGTGCATTTCTGGACGTAAGTTCATTAGAACTTTTTTTTGGCCCATATCCTCTAACTGATCAATCCCTTAAGTTTGTACATGGTGGTAAATCACCTTGTATATACAGGGTGTAAATAACGTCTGAGAACACTTCCAATTACTTATTTCACAAGAACTAAACATTGTGCAGGGGTCATAGAAGGTGCGACAATAAAGTAATGAGACTGATGTGAAAAAAAAAATTGTTGCTTCCAGTTTTAGTCAAGTTTAGTGTTGTCTCCTTCAAAGTAGTTCACTTCTGATTGCACATACTTTTTCCAGCACTTCTGCCATTGATGGTAACATTTCTGGAACTCATCTTCTGTAATATTCTCCAAGACCCTTGTCACAGCTTTATGGACATCTTGTGTTTGAAAATGGTGTCCCTTGACCGCCGTTTTGACTCTTGGAAATAGAAAAAAGACACACAGAGCGATATCTGGTGAATAAGGTGGCTGTGGTAGTACTGAAATTTGTTTTGAGGTTAAAAATTGCTGTACTGACAGAGCAGTATGGGATGGTGCATTATCGTGATGCAGAATCCAATTAACAGCAATGTTGACAAAGAGACGAAGAACTCTTTTACAAAGTTCAGTTCTTCTGCAATCTTTTTCACGGATAATCTTTAATCAGACTGTACAAAGTCATGCACCCTGGCCATGTAGACATCTGTCCATGAGGTTGATTGTCGTCTACTGCGGTCTTCATCTTCAACATTCGTTCTGCCTTCACTAAACATTTTATGCCAACAAAAACCTTGAGTTCTTGACATAACCTCCTCTCCAAAAGCCTTCTAATGCTTACTGTAAGTTGTCGTCTTGTTTTCACCCAATTTAAAGAAGCTAGTAGGTTGCTGTTGGATCCAGGCCTGGACCCAGTCACACATTTTGCCATCCACTGTGAATTGATGTCCATGAATAGCTTGTTTTAGAGGTCCAAACACAAGAAAGTCACACGGTGGATGTTGCAGCAGTTTCAGTGGGAAATGCTGGAATGTCATCTTTACCGCACTGGCCATGTGTGGGAGGGCATTATTATGCAAGAGGATAACGCCATTGGACAACATGCCTCAGTGTTTCGACTTGATGGCTCATCTAAGGTTCTGTAAAGTGGCTTGGAAAATGCTGGGCATTTATGGTGGTTCCCTGCTCCAGGAACTTGACAAGCAGTGGGCCTTTGTGGTCAAAAAAGGAGGACATCATGACCTTAGTGGTGTGCAAAGCCTTTGATTTCTTTGGAGATGGTGAAGTCGCATGTTTCCACTGCTTGCTCTGAAGCTTGCTTTCCGGTTCAGAATGGTGACACCATGTTTTGTTGCCTGTGACAATGTGCAACAGAAAGGTGTATTTCTCCTCATGATAACATCGCAGGTGACACAAAGACAGCGCCATTCAAGTATTGCACTGTTCAGCGATCAGTTGGTGGGGAACTCACTGCGCACAGATTTTTCAAAAGTTCAAGTGTTGATGCATTATGATGTTGGTGGTGCTCTTGCTAATACCCAGGAACTGATGGATCATATCCACAGTGATTCTGCAGTTGTCCAAGACTACAGCATTCACTTCCGGAACCATTTCCGGTGTGATGACAGTGTGAGCCTGTCCAGGACGAGGCTTGTCTTCCAGTGACTCGCACCTCTAAAGGAATTGTTTGCGCCATTCCGCAACACTTGAACGACTCAGACTGTACTCACCATACACAGCCTTCATCTATCGATACATTTCACAGCCTCTAACTCCCTCCACTGCTAAAAATCAAATCACTCCTTGTTGTTCCTGCTTACATGTCTGCGTTTTCAAGAGCGGACGATAATTTGGGACACCACCCTCTCTTCGGTGTGAAACCACTCTGGTGCTATGCAACATCAAACAGTGTACATGCATCAGTCTCTCTACCAATAGATGGCGCTACCATACCCGCAGTTACATGGTGCCACCTTATGTGTAAGGCAAAGGTAGATGCACTGACAAGGATTCATTTGAATGAACCTCATACTTCCATACTGAGCAGTTACATATTTTTTTACTGCCAATTTCCCTCAAAATTGTATCAAAAACACAGAGTTTGATTACTTCTTTAATCTCGCCATCCACATCACCCTTGTCTTGCATCGTCTATGACTTGCTCTCTGTCTAACAACAGCTTCTACTGCTCATGCCCATGACATTTGCATCTATTTTCACTGCTGTTTCTGAATTAAAGACTGGAATTAATTGACAACATTCTTCAATGCAACATGCTGTCATTCAATCATTTAGTGTTTGAAAATGTGTGTATAGTATAACTGAGGCAGTAATTGAGAATGAACCAATCACCCAGCTCAATGAATATTATCAGTTAGGAATGTTAGCTGATATTCCACAAGAGGGGTTTAAAATAAACTTAGCTCACCAGCGATTAATGGGCTAATGTTCATTAATTCATCATAATATATGCATCATGTCATAAAGGATAACCTTTTGAGGGTATTTCTTTGGTTCTGTTAATAACTGATGTTTGTCTCCTACTGCTAGCTTAATATTTACATGACAACATTATCGAAGTGTAGCAGTAATCTGCACAATATAAGAAACTCTCCTAACTACTA
Source organism: Schistocerca nitens (assembly GCF_023898315.1). Lineage (NCBI taxonomy): Eukaryota > Metazoa > Arthropoda > Insecta > Orthoptera > Acrididae > Schistocerca > Schistocerca nitens. The sequence continues at coordinate 383,436,818 of NC_064618.1, forward strand.
CGGGCACTACTACTTGTCATGCTGCCAACAAAAATCTTCAAACTGGATCTTTAAATAATTTCCATCAATAAACCTGAATTATCAGCTAGCAAGATTATTTACAAGTCAACTTGTGAGCCAATACGTGGCTGAACATTTTTCAGAACTTTTCTAATTACATGTTTTTTTACATTACAGTATGAACTGTGTCTCATGATTAAGTTTTACCTTTCCTATAACTTTCTGCATTTTCTAGATTATATATAACTTTTACATTGAAGTATAATATAAAGCTGCATACTGATAATAGTCACACAATACAGATCTCACCTTCTCAGGAGGAAATAGTTCCCAGAGAGAATTCGGCTGCGAACAACCTCACCAAAGCCAGATCTGCGAGAAGTAGCGAAGAGTGCTTCAGCTGAATTGTTTTCATTTGCCCGGTATCCATATTCGATGCCATCGTAGCGAGCCATGTTGCTAGCAACTTCAGTGTGATTCAGAACCGAATAACATGCTATTGACAGCTGTGTATGTGGTAAGGATACCTGTGAAATAAAATAACAAATGGTTCTTTATCCATTTGTACACAAGATGTAAATAAAAAGTGTTTTACAACACAAGTTACATCACTTGTGGCCAATATGTACATCAAACAGTAGAATCCCTAAAATCAGCAAGGTGAAAACTGGCATGTTCCTTCAGTTAAACTGATGACACATATACTGGCATGTGGTAATTATTGTAATGTTCATCCCTGAAAATGGCTCTGAGCACTATGGGACTTAACAGCTGAGGTCATCAGTACCCTAGAACTTAGAACTACTTAAACCTAACTAACCTAAGGACATCACACACATCCATGCCCGAGACAGGATTCGAACCTGCGACCGTAGTGGTCGCGTGGTTCCAGACTGAAGCGCCCAGAACCACTCTGCCACTCCGGCCAGCAAAGTTCATCCCTGTCACAAACATCTTCCTACAGTTGAGTCAGTGTAAGTTGATCCCTGACAGCAAGCAGCCCTGCTGCCAGCTTTCAACTACATAGCGCAAACAGCTGCAGGCAAAAACAGTAGCCACCTATAAAAGCTCCAACAACCCTGAGGCGCTGCTATAGAGATGTTTACAAAATTGCTTAACATGATTGTAGTAGGCACCAAAGCTGCTGCACCCAGCCCACTATACCCATCAGGGATCATCTTACAGTGACTCAACTATAGGTGCAAGAGTGCATAGATATTTTGTGTAATGGTCATAAAAGAGTGACTCGCAGACAAAGTTTGAACCAAGGGAGCAGAGTGGCATAGTAAGCAGACTTTGCATGTGGCCAGATCAGAGGCCAGCACAAGGTAGACTGCAAGTAAAATGTTGCCCATAGCATCATTTCATACTTGTGGGAAACATTCTAAAACTGAGGAAATTTCTGATGGTAAACAGGATGAGTTCAAGATCGTGTTCATCACTTTATGACGGGATTGTTAATTTAGGTTCAGGCCAAGTCCTGTGTAAGTGACAGAACTGAGCAGCATCATGCGGTCTCAGCATAACGAACTTTAAAGCAGTAAGTAGTAGTGTCGGTTGACACACTCCAGTGTCCCGTGTCGACATACTACTTCTATAACTTCACCTACCGACATAATGGCATCAAAATACAAATACGGTGATAAAATTACTCTCATTTACAAAAATTACATGAAACCTTGTACTGAGTGTTTTTCCTTTATCGTACTAGTAAAAGAGCCTTCGCACGTTACTGCCAGTGCTGGGATCTTACCATCACAATGAAATATGCTGAGCACTTCATTGCAGTCGCTGATCCACCTATCTGAGCACACGGATGGAACAATTACTACTGTCAAAAAGACCTAGGAAAAGAAAAATATTTCTCTTAAGTCACTGCTGGGATCTTACCATCATAATGAAACGTGCCGAGCACTTCACTGCAGTTGCCGATCCACCTGCTTGATGATACAGATGGAACAATTACCACTGTCAAAAGAACACAGGAGAAGAGACACATATTCCTCTAAAGTTACTATATTGCATTTTCAGATGCTGTGGATGCAGAGTAGTCCAGGAATAAACTTTTAGTGTACTCCAGAGTGAGAGGCGGCAAGAAGTAGTGAAGGTAATTTCTCTTTAATAAGTCATACAATTTTACTGAAATTTTATCATTTATTTGTCTGTACATGCACATCACATATACTGATTTCCACCTGATTTGGATAATTCCTTCATGGTGCACTGTATTTTTTGTCTTTGAGGGTATTTGCATTTTCTCATTTGATTTAAATTTTTTTTACTTTGAGATCAAATTTAATTGATAAAATTCCCACTACACATTTTGCAAAGAGAGAATATTGCAAAGAGATGCAGCAGTGATCCACTTAAGACTTTACAGGATCAGACAGTGGTCCCTACTCTTACGTATCTTAAATTCCATGAACAGCTGCAGGTGGTGCTAGAGCTACCTACTGATCAAAAAGCATATCTTTATGAATCAGTTACACATGCAGCAAACATTTCTGTCATATTGTCTGCCAGTAAAGTGAATAGTTTTCCTGCTGTTAACCTCAGTTCAAATGGTTCAAGTGGCTCTAAGCACTATGGGACTTAACATCTGAGGTCATCAGACTCCTAGACTTAGAACTACTTAAACCTAACCAACCTAAGAACATCACACACATCCATGCCCGAGGCAGGATTTGAACCTGCGACCATAGCAGGAGCGCAGTTCCGGACTGAAGCGCCTAGAACCGCTCGGCCACAGCTGCCGCCTAACTTCAGTTAACTTAACTCCGTTTTCAGGAAAGATCACAGGAAATGTCATCAGATTTTTACAGAATGTGTACCACATCAAATGAATATTCTTGACCTCATGAGTCACATTTAAACATTTTGTGCCTAAAATTTAGTGGCATGCAAGGTTCTATATGGATTCTATTGAATAACTGAGAAATGTCAACACTTTTAAAGTGGTAGCCTAAGGACTTTCTGTCTGGTACTCTGACAAAAATAGTAAGAGTTTCTACTGCAACAAGCTATCTATCCTATGCCAGGAGAAAATTTTGAAAAACTAGCCGACTGCATTAAATCATTTCCTGGGCCCACTCTGTAATAGCATACAACCCTGGCAGTGATATAACACATTCCATTTAGCTTCATGGTTTTAAAAGTCGTTCATATATCTTTTGCAAGTTGACTAGGTGCTCACACACGCGCACACACACACACACACACACACACACACACACACACACACACACACACACACACACACTAAGTACCAGTTGTACAGGGTGCAAATAAGGTGAGAAGTACATAAACATTTGTACAAGATTTACGAGAGGTGTTCAATAACTAATGCAACTAATTTTTTTTCTTGGCCACTATCAGTTCAAAAATGCAGAATTTGTTGTAGGACATTGTGGAATGTTCCCACTTCAACTGCAGAGCAGCACTATAGGATCCTCACATTTTGGCTGTGTTTGATCTTCTCCATTATGATGAGCATTGAAGGGAGGCCCTCCCATCAAAGCTTCTATCTTTAGTGTCCTGGAGAAAGAACCCCCCCCATCATTGATTTGCGCCTAAGGACTATAGTAAGACTTCATTTGAAGGGCATGGAAGTGTCTGTGCTTTTGTCCTCATGATGACAGGTTATAATCCTTGACTTTGTTTGTGACATTCGACTAACAAAAAGACTACGAGATACAGCTTAATGTAGCACTGAAGTAACTTTTCGAATAGTTCCACTTTCTGCAAAGGCTTAAAAATCCATACATAGCTTCCCAGGCTCTAACTCGTTGGTCGATGCTTGGTATTATAGTACTCTCAGCCCTTCTCCTAGGCGTGCAGGCTCTGTCTGCGATATGCAAGCCAGCTGCCTTGTTTCTTTGGTCCTGATGACACATTTGCATGGTCATTCTAAGTACTGCCTGGTTGAAACAAGAACAGTGTATCCATTGGTGTTTCGGATACACGATGGTGAAGCAGAAGGTACAGTGCGAAGGCTGTAGTAGCTTGCTTCACTGTGTTACATGTGAGTGTCACAACGGCTGGTATTATATCCCAGTTCCTGTGTTTGACATCAGCATACATCGAGAGCATAGCAGTCAACATCTTACTAGCATTCTGTGTGGCCATTTCTCTATGTATGGTAGACAGTTGTTATCCTGGGGATGACGGTGCAACATGAAATTACCTCTGATGCTTGTCTCATCTGGAAAACTTTTCTATCATTAGAGATTATGACACGAGGCACTCCGTGCTTCAAAATGATGTCTTCTACAATGAACTTTGCAATTTCTTGGGGTTCGGCAGTCGGCACAGCTTTGGTCACTGTGCAGCATGTGAAGCAGTCAGTGCAGACTACTACTTAGTTTCCCATTGTCAATTTCAGGAACCTCCTGAGAATTGGTATCAGATGCCCAAAGGTAATTAAAACATGTGGTTCCATTGTTAACATTTCTACAGTGGTTGAAATAGTGTCTCAGAGATTCGTAGAGGCCTGTCTAGTATTCATGAATCTCTGGTGACCAGATGGCATGTCATGGAAACCAAGATAGCTGGCTGTAGATATTTCCACCCCAGCAGATCATAATTCCTTTTACACAATGTTCTATTTATTAATCAGAATTCTCCTTTGGTTGGTTCCTCCTGCTTCATGGTGTCTATGGTTTCCAGCAATGCTGGACCTTCCCTCTGTTCACCAGCAATGTCACTTAATGCAGTGATGACTGAAATTTCATCCAAGCTACTGTGTTCTGCCAAAGAATTCCCTGAAAGGGAGTCAGCTCTAATGTTTCCGACTTAAAGTGTGAGTTTGAAACTGGATTATTTCGGTCTATTCCCCCAAACCACCCTCCACTTCTTTATGAGGTGACTTACTTGGAATTTGCAGCCACTCTTCTTTACTGGATAGCCGGCTGCTGGAAACCCTCTTGACATCTTCTCCGGCAAATAACGCTAGGTACAGGAATTTTTAAACTCTTTCTACTTATAAAACAAGTAGACATACAAACTTTGCCTGTCGTCAATTAACGATGTATTTGACTTTCATACACAATAAAACTCACTTTCAACATAAATATAAAACTTCCAGTAAGTCCCTCGTACAGTCGAACATCGGAAACAAATTAAATTACAATTAAAAGAAAGTTGGCTTTGATACCGTAACTTTTCTTAACATAAATCAACAAATAAGTCTTACCTATAGCAAGGTTACATCAAGAGTTTTGAAGAGTTCTTTTCCAACTGTCTTTGTTTTAATAGCAATAGTCAATGACCCAATAAGCACAGAGCTGCATAATAACTCCATGATTCTTCCTTACACACTCACTAAAACACCTATGGATTGCCCGACAGGTACTTGTCAGTGCTGTTCGCCTGCCGTGTCTACTTTCTTCCTGCGACTGATTTTAAACCTGCACACTCAAACATGTGACGCGCAGTAGATAGGATTCTACCATCCCACACTCATACCAGAATATTGCGTGTTCAAGATGGTAGAAGGCTGAGTGGTTCTAGAACTTACACAGAAATTCTCGAATCACTACACAGCATCCATGGGTTTGCATCCTTTTTGTATACCACAGTGATGTCATATTACCTAACCCTCAGTGCTCATCTCACCAGTACACTTGATGGATTCCTCAGGCTAGTCAGCCAGCATAGCAAATGGTGGTCCATCACAACAGTGAATTGTTTGTGATACAAATATGACAGAAACTTGTTGATGGCCCAAACAACTGCAAGGCACTCTTTCTCAGTTGTAGAATAGTTCCTCTCTGACTTTGAGAGTATTGTGGAGCACCTTCCTGAATTTGCACTGGAACTGCACTTATCCTATAACCACTAGCATCAGTATGAAATTCTGTCTCGGCATGCTTGTCATAAAATGCTAGGACTTCTTTGCCAGCATTTCCATAAGGACAAGGACAGATATTTCTTGCATTACATTCCAGGAAAATTTGGCACCTCACTCCAGTAGTTCTTGAAAGTTACGTGCCTTGGTACTGAAATCCTTTATGAATTGCTAGTTGTTTATTCACATTCTGAGCAAATTTTTCAGATCGTGAAAGTGCCAAGGAATCAGAAAATCTGTGACAGCTCTCATTTTCTCTGATGGAAACATACTACAGTGCCATACACTAGATGCTCCCAGATTTTTATTTATTGAGCAATGACTAAGCACTTCTTCATATTCAGGTGGAGGACTGCTGACTGAACACACTTCAACACGACTGTCATGTGGCTTAGATATTCTTCAAATGTCTTTGGAAAAATAATGCTATCGACATAGCAACGATGTGTAGTTCATTTAAAGTATTGAAGCAGGCTGTTTATCAGACACTCAAAAGTGACTGCAGATGTAGAAAGTTAGTAAAGTTAGTTTTACAAGCTGCAACATAGTCGCGAATACAAACAGTGATCCAGGTACTGTCAAATGTTTTTTATTCGGGTCTTTGATCACAATATTGTGATCAAAGACTAGAATAAAAACATCTGAAAGTTTGTTTTATTTAAAAAGCTTTACGAACTTTCACATAAAAAATTCGGAGACATTACTTTACAGCACGCCTTTGTATTTAATTAGCACAATGCATTTCAGCAACATGTCACTATAATCCAGAGCATTCCAGTTTCATGTGCATTACATTAATCTGAAGAGTGATTAGTTTCATTGGGTATATGTGTCCGTGAGATTGGGCATCAAAATAGCATCCTGTGCATAAAGATACATGTATTTTAGTGTTTACATTAAGTGATGGGCATGTTTAGATCATTTCATTAGTGCATTTACTTAACTTTTGTTGGAAATTTAGTTGTCTAGCACACAGAGCACAGTGACAAGCACAGCGCAGCATGACCCTCACTCCAAAGAGTCTTAGCTGCTAAGATAAACTAGTTCCAATTGGCAAGACTGTAAAATACAGTGAAGATGAAACCTTTTCTATAAAGACAAACATTTCTGAAAATACTATATAATTGGATGGACACAAAAATCTACTTGCCAAGCAGCAGCTAGAGAAAAGGCATAAAAGTTGACAAAATGTGCAAACACTTGTACAAACAATCCTACTAACAAACAGTACTTACATTTTGACAGTTGTCATTCTTTCCGTGTCAAACATTCCCTCCCATACAGCCGTGGCACTCGAGGCAAACATATTGTTCAGATACAGACTCTTACAGCAATACACCTCTGCTCTCACCTCACCCTTCACTGGATTTCATCACCCCATCAGTCTAATTGAAAAGCTGATTTTCTGAGCCAGCAATCCAATCCTGGTACTGCTGATCCTTCCCAGAAACAACTTAGGGGTACATCTCTTGTCATTAAGTATTATCTTGAATGTATTAATCAGCCACTTCAACAAGGCTACAACTTCCTACAATCTTGCTCTGAAATGAGGTCCATTCTGTCTGAGAATTTGCCCACCACACCTAGAACAGCTTTCTGCCCCCTAACCCCCCCCCCCCCCCCCCAAGTCTTTGTAATATCCTGGTCAGACCGTATGCTCCTTCTGCACCCACTTCCCTACCCCATGGTTCCTATCCCGTGACTGTCAAGACTTGCCCTATGCACCCTCCTACCGCCACCTATACCAGCCTTGCAAGTAGCAAAATATATACTATCTAAGGGAAAGCCACCTGAAAAATGACATGGCATGTACCAGCTGTTATGTAAAAATTTTGGCCTTCTACATTGGTATGACTACCATTAAGTTATCAGTCAGAATGAATTGGTTTAGACAGAGTGTACACTGACTACACACAATATCCTGTTCCAAAGCATGCTCTACAAAACAACAGTCGTGACCTCAATGCCTCTTTCAGCAAACACATCATCTGGACTCTTCCCCCAGACACAAGTTTCTCAGAAATCCATAGTCGGCAACCTGCCTTACAATGTGTTTTTGGTTTTTGCCATCCACTTGGCCTTAATTTATGTTAATTTCTTCTGTCTCAGCATTTCTTCTCAGTGTCCTGTGTCAAATGCCTCTGCAATCTAAAAGTGGTTTAGTTGTTGCCCCCACCTACTGCAAAGTCATGTGAGGAAACTTAAACAGAAAGAATTTTGAAGGGAAATATGTAAACCTGTAATTAAATAATTGTTCAATTAATTTGAGTAAGGGTGTTGTAGAAATCAAGCTCGCAGATGGCTGAACATTGGCAGTGATAAAGTAAAACAGATCAAGTGCGGCAGGTACAGCAGATTCCAAAGATCGCACACCAACATCATGGCCTGGCCGCTACATGAAGCTGTGACAGCCATCACCTACAATGATTTTATTATTGTAAAATTACAAAATTGATGCACGTTTTGTCTCTAAATATGGTTCATGTTACAATTAACATGGAGAGATGGGCAGTTCCCTTGTTGTCATGAACCAAGGTAGACCGTCTTGCAGGGAAGACGTTGGTTAAGTGTTACTTATCTCGCTTCATAAGTCTAACTGTGCATAGTGTATGCAGATAGTAAATTTAGAAGGATATCACTAGCTGGAATTTTGGTGCATTCCAGAAGTGCTTTTGCAACCACTAGGGACATCAATTAATTAAATGATGATGGTGGTAAGTGAATCTGAAGGAACGAGTTAACTTGTGCAGCACCTCCAAGTTTATTTGATGGAGCATGGGTACGATAATTCAATTTTGTCAAATGGTGTATCCGACTGTTTCCTGTGGGTAAAACAGTTGAACTGTTGTCCCACTCTAAGATACTCGAGTCTGAGCAATATTTTATTTGATGATTGATGGAGATTTGTTATACCTGAGCAAGGTGAAGTCTCAAGGTATAGTGATTACTGTTATTGTGGCAGTCCCTAGAGAATAATATTCAGAAAACAGTATTATTTTACACTGCGAATACTGCCTGGTATCTGGAAGTGGAGATGTACCCTAGCATACAGAAAAGTTTAGACAAAAACTTTAGAACCATACTGAAAGATGAGATGCGCCAATTTTGTAATTCTCAGAATTCACTGTGACAAGTGACCATTATAAAATTAGATTTTATAAGTGGGTTTGAGAATTGTCATGCCTGAAGAGCCAGAGCTTTGATTTTCATTGTATTTTTGTTGATTAAATGTACTGATGACACACAGAATTTTTGTTTTGTTTTCGTTGTATGATTCAATTCCGATGAGGGGGATCAGTTTTTTTGCTGGCACTCTATCAAATTCACTGTAAGAGGTATAGTGTTGTCAGACGAATAACCAACAAAGTATAAAAACATGGTATGCCCAGATTGAAATCAAAGATGAATATAAAGAGATCATTTTCTGATTTTGTAGCGACAGTCATTGTATCTATTACATGAAAGAAGAGGGTTGATAAAATTCAGTGTATTCAACCGTAATTAATCAAAGACAAACACAAAAACTGAATTGTCTCTGACGACATGACCAGCATGTACTAGGAGTGGCAATGAATATTTAAAGTGAAGGCAAAAGATAGAAAGAAACATTTTATGGTACTTGCAATCGAAATTTAATAAAAGAAGAACGATGAAAAATGAAAGAAAATTTTTTTTTTCACTATGCATTTGTTGTGAAGTACAATATTTAAAGAAAGTTGAAATCTTTTATACATTTACCACTAATGGACTGAGAGGAAGTAAACACAAAGAGAGAAGGAGAGATTAAGAAAAGTCCAATGACAAAAATTAATTAAAATTAAGACAAAAAACCTAACTTTCTGTAAATTATTTAAAGTTGCATTTAGAGATCACAGATGAGGTCGACAGACTACCATCTATTGTAAGCTGCAATAATAGTATAACAGGAATAAACAAAGTCAGAGAAGTATTTTCCATTGAAATAATTAGAGACTTTCTATACACATAGCACTATCTTAAACTACGTACGTTATTTAATTTGTCAAAGTAAGAGAGATTTCCACACGGTAAATAACTGAAAGAAAAGAAAGACAATTTACTAATTGGTATACAGCTGAAAATTTCTGACTATTGGCAACACCATCCCAAAGCATACAGGTATTCTAATCTTACATGTTTATAGAGGATTATCATTAAGGTTCCGCTTGTAATACTTACTGTGTAATAATTATTAGACTAAATACTGAGGTGGTAATAATGGTTAGTTCTTGGTGTAAATGTTGTTTTGTATTGTTGTTGTTGTTGTTGTTGTTGTTGTGGTCTTCAGTTCTGAGATTGGTTTGATGCAGCTCTCCATGCTACTCTATCCTGTGCAAGCTGCTTCATCTCCCAGTATGTTACTGCAGCCAACATCCTTCTGAATCAGCGTAGCGTATTCATCTCTTGGTCTCCCTCTATGATTTTTACCCTACACACTGGCCTCCAATATTAAATTGGTGATCCCTTGATGCCTCAGAACATGTCCTACCAACCAATTCCTTCTTCTAGTCAAGTTGTGCCACAAACTCTTCTCCCCAATTCTATTCAATACCTCCTCATTAGTTACGTGATCTACCCATCCAATTTTCAGCATTCTTCTGTAGCACCACATTTCGAAAGTTTCTGTTCTCTTCTTGTCCAAACTATTTATCGTCCATGTTTCACTGCCATACATGGCACACTCCATACAAATACTTTCAGAAATGACTTCCTGACACTTAAATCTATACTTGATGTTAATAATTTTCCCTTCTTCAGAAACGCTTTCCTTGCCATTGCCAGTCTACATTTTATATCCTCTCTACTTTGACTATCATCAGTTATTTTGCTCCCCAAATAGCAAAAATCCTTTACTACTTTAAGTGTCTCATTTCCTAATCTAATACCCTCAACATCAGCAGACTTAATTCGACTACATTCCATTATCCTTGTTTTGCTTTTGTTGATGTTCATCTTATATCCTTCTTTCAAGACACTTTCCATTCCGTTCAACTGCTTATCCAGGTCCTTTGCTGTCTCCCACAGCATTACAATGTCATCGGCGAACCTCAAAGTTTTTATTTCTTCTCCATGGATTTTAATTCCTACTCCAATTTTTTCTTTTGTTTCCTTTACTGCTTGCTCGATATACAGATTGAATAACATCAGGGAGATCCTACAACCCTGTCTCACTCCTTTCCCAACCACTGCTTCCCTTTCGTGCCCCTCGACTCATAACTGCCATCTGATTTTTGTACAAATTGTAAATAGCCTTTCGCTTCCTGTATTTTACCTCTGCCACCTTTAGAATTTGAAAGAGAGTATTCCAGTCAACATTGTCAAAAGCTTTCTCTAAGTCTACAAATGCTAGAAAAGTAGGTTTGTCTTTCCTTAATCTTTCTTCTAGGATAAGTCGTTAGGTCAGTATTGCCTCACGTGTTCCAATGTTTCTACAGAATCCAAACTGATCTTCCCCGAGGTCGGCTTCTACCAGTTTTTCCATTCATCTGTAAATAATTCGCGTTAGTATTTTGCAGCTGTGACTTATTAAACTGATAGTTCGGTAATTTTCACATCTGTCAACACCTGCTTTCTTTGGGATTGGAATTATTATATTCTTCGTGAAGTCTGTGGGTATTTCGCCTGTCTCATAAATCTCACTCACCAGATGGTAGAGTTTTGTCAGGACTGGCTCTCTCAAGGCCGTCAGTAGTTCTAATGAAATGTTGTCTACTCCCGGGGCCTTGTTTCGACTCAGATCTTTCAGTGCTCTGTCTAACCCTTCACGCAGTATTGTATCTCCTATTTCATCTTCATCTACATCCTCTTCCATTTCCATAATATTGTCCTCAAATACATGGCCCTTGTATAGACCGTCTATATACTCCTTCCACCTTTCTGCTTCCCCTCCTTTGCTTAGAACTGGTTTTCAATCTGAGCTCTTGATATTCATACAAGTGGTTCTCTTTTCTCCAAAGGTCTCATTAATTTTCCAGTAGGCAGTAGCTATCTTACCCCTAGTGAGACAAGCCTCTACATCCTTACATTTGTCCTCTAGCCATCCCTGCTTAGCCATTTTGCAATTTCTGTCGATCTCATTTTTGAGACGTTTGTATTCCCTTTTGCCTGCTTCATTTACTGCATTTTTATATTTTCTCCTTTCCTCAATTAAATTCAATATTTCTTCTGTTACCCAAGGATTTCTACTAGCCCTCGTCGTTTTACTTACTTGGTCCTCTGCTGCCTCCACTACTTCATCTCTCAGAGCTACCCATTCTTCATCTACTGTATTTCTTTCCCCCGTTCCTGTCAATTGTTCCCTTATGCTCTTCCTGACACTCTGTACAACCTCTGGTTCTTTCAGTTTATCCAGGTCCCATCTCCTTAAATTCCCACCTTTTTGCAGTTTCTTCAGTTTTAATCTACAGTTCATAACCAATAGATCGTGGTCAGAGTCCACATCTGCCCCTAGAAATGTCTTACAATTTAAAATCTGGTTTCTGAATCTCTGACTTACCATCATATAATCCATCTGATACCTTTTAGTATCTCCAGGATTCTTCCATGTACACAACCTTCTTTTATGATTCTTGAACCAAGTGTTAACTATGATTAAGTTATGCTCTGTGCAAAATTCTACCAGATGGGTTCCTCTTTCATTTCTTCCCCCCAATCCATATTCACCTACTATGTTTCCTTCTCTCCCTTTTCCTACTCTCGAATTACAGTCACCCATGACTATTAAATTTTCATCTCCCTTCACTACCTGAATAATTTCTTTTATCTCATCATACATTTTATCAATTTCTTCATAATCTTCAAAGCTAGTTGGCATATAAACTTGTAATACTGTAGTAGGCGTGGGCTTCGTGTCTATCTTGGCCACAATAATGCATTCACTATGCTGTTTGTAGTAGCTTACCCGCACCCCTATTTTTTTATTCATTATTAAACCTACTCCTGCCCTTTGTATTAAGGTTCGAATTTATAGAAGAATTTGACATTCAGAAATACCTGAGATTGAAAAGTGTCACGCCTCGTATAGATACATCAATGTTACTGCATATTAATTCACATAAGAAGGTAAGATATCGAATTGCTTCACCAAGTACTGGTGCTGTGAAATAGGTCAAACATGCGTGCACAAATTAGCTGTTTAAGAACTCTCTTCTTCTTCTTCTTCTTCTTCTTCTTCTTCTTCTTCTTTTGTCATGTCACATTGAGTGTTTATCATAATCACTGTATAGTAATACCGACATTAAAATCAAAGTACGGTATGTCTTATGATCATACTAAAATTAAGCAGGATATAAACACAGCACTCAATACACAGGCACATAACATCAGTGACTATTCCTTTCTTCAGTCCATTTAGTTTTCAAGCTCTTATTTTCTGCCCTGCCCTGCCCTGCCCGGGCACAAAGTCTTCCACAGCCTATGACAGGTTTTGATGCCTGTAAGAAGTTCCATCCAAGTATAACATTATGAATACATTCTGTTAAAATGAAAAATTTGAAGGGCTGTGCTCCATACTGATAGTTATTCTCATATTCCTTTTGGCTGGATGTATTTCCCATTTGTGACATTTAGAAAAATCACTTTCACATAACAGAACACAGTCTTCTTTAGATGGTAACAATAAGCATTCTACGTTAAAGAAAAAGAAGTCCCTTAGTTGTCTAGTGGCTGGACAAGATGGCCAGTGAGGAGCTTTTTGGCACCTTAGAAACTGTTGTCCTGGAGGATTTCCACATGTGGGGGCCTCGCTTAGTTTTTCCTGGTTATGGTTTTGGTGACTAGGTGAGCAGCTGGTACCTCCGTACACAATGTGTAATGGCTACAGCATGTTGGGGAGTGACCTCGTCCAGGGTATGGAAATGATGTTAAGGTGCCTGCAACCCCTTTTCAACCTCAGTGAACAAAGAAAAATTATACTTCCACTCTTTTCTCCCCATAACTAGAAACATACTTTATCCATGACTTATTTAGTCTTTTGTAATCTTATCCGAATGTCAGGAAAAATCCCTCTGTCTTTTTGCTGAGTTGGCATGAATACAACTAGACAGTACACTTTTCCCATTGGGAATGACGTTTAGTGGATTCACCATGGTGTTCCCATGAGTAGCCAGCGACAGAGCTCCACACACCTGGAGACTGAGGGTTTCTGACTTTCTTTTTACCACCCTCGTGATCAGGGTGGTTAAGTGAAATCCTCATTCCTTGCAATGTACAGAGTTCCAGTGCAGTTACACACGTGGTTTCAAAAATACAAGAGCTTACAGAGTATTGGCAGTGCTCACCAGACTCCAGCTTAGGGCATCCATATTCGCCAAACCTGTACACAGACGATGATGGCTACAGTCATTCTCGTATGGGATGTGCTTCTCATCATTAAGCCCACTAGATGTGGATTACATTGTGGTTGGTCCATGCTTACAGACGAGCTTCATACCAAGAACAAAGCATTTTTGATGAATCTTCAATGTACCATTGACAAGTTATAATATGAAAATAGCCAAATGCATAAATTCTACACACACACACACACACACACACACACACACACACACACACACACACACGAAAATAGCCAAATGCATAAATTCTACACACACACACACACACACACACACACACACACACACACACACACACACAAGTTCCTAATGGGTTCATAGCTTTAAGTCCAGGTTGGAAGTCCTGTCAGAAGCTTCCACACAGGAACTGTGTAGGCCTTCCACAGTCCCTTTGAATGCTCTGAGAGAACATTCAAATGCTATATGATGTACTGTCTGCTGTTCTTCATAGCAATCCTATTCAGGGCCATCCCCCATGGTGCAGCAATGCTCCACATTTGCCCCAGTCAGTTCTGATCCAATTCAGTATGTACTACTATCATTGGCATAGATGAAAACCTGCTGGTTGCTCCCACGCAGTTTTGATTAATTGGAGATGCTTAATTAAAGATTGCTCCTGCCATTGATTGTTCCAGCCTTCTTGCATGTTTGAGTTAGTATCCAGCAGGCTGATTGCTGTGCGTCACGATGGCTTTCTATACCTCAGTCACTGGGGTTCTGACGATGAAATTTCTGAATGAATTGGTTATTCTGTATTATTATTATTATTATTATTTTTGTCCACATAATCAGCAATTACTGTGCTCTTCTTATGGATGGTGGTGGAATATTACTAAGTACTGGTAGCCAGTCCATCACTGTGGGACAAATACGCCCTGTGGCAGGTGCATTGCTCGACTGAGCTGTGTGTGTGTGTGTGTGTGTGTGTGTGTGTGTGTGTGTTTTATTTTAATGTGAGTGGTGTATTCTGTGACTCAGTAAGAAAGAGCTAGAGTTGCTGGTCTGCGGGCTGTTGCAGTGGCACCGCAGGTGGTTCCGGTTAACACTAGAACGGTGGAGGTTCTGACATTCCTAAAACGACGGAAAGGGGTCATTTTGACCCCACATGAAATATTTTCATGTTTGACTTATACAAGTATTTTTTTAGTATTTGTTAATCCATACTTTCTTTCTAGTAATCACAACAATTAATTACAATTACAAATAATAATTACTAATTTATTTGAACAATAATGTATCATACATATGTACTGTTGCTACTGCTAACAAGTTTCTTAACTATGGATTTTAGTTTATTAACTATTCATACAACCTTCTAGACACATTTAGTATATTTGGTCCATTTTACTCTCAGAAGTATTTTACAAACAGCTCTGTATTACTTTTCATTCAAGTCATTTGAAGCTGCTAGACGTACTTAGCACAGGCGATTTCTGTTTTAAGCACACATTTTCTGCACACGGTTTTGTGGCACTTTACACAGTTTTCACTGGTGTTGTTGCCTTTACAGAGGCTGATTTGGCATTCCGCTTTCTAGGTGATTTCTGTCCCATATCCTCTAACTTTGCCTGATGTTCTTGCTCTTTCATTCCCTTGAGTTCATTTGCCAGTTGAAGTACGAACTTTTTCCTTTCCAATTTCTTGTCCGTTATTATATTATAGATGACACATGCATTTATTACCGCCATTTCCAGAATGTTGTAGAAGATATCTCCTACATGCAACCTTTGTAGTATATTTATGGGTCATCTGATCAACCACGTCCACCCCGTACTTTGTCGCATTGTAGAACATTGCGGTTTCAGGTTTTCTTTCCTTCCTTGCTTATCAGTACTTCAGCATGCAGCGTATTCAGAAGAATAAAATTTTTAATCTTCTTTCCTTGCTATACGGTCAAGGTGCAGTCTGCGTTGTCACTATTGTACAGTATGTGGCGGAGTGTATTTCAGCATTCGGCTTCGTTACTTCTTCGGGGATTTCATAGATCTTTTTCATTGTACCAACAAATGAAGTTTAAGAGATGTAAAGAAGTTGTTTGTGGTCACTTTTCTTCCTTGATTTACAAATGGCTCCATGGGACATACAACGTCGTACTCTCTAAGTGGTTGTTTCTCTCAATGCGTATCCTCTTTGCCACAGGAAATCATTACATATATACTTTGTCGTTACATCAACAGCCAATCGGAATTTGAGACCATGTTTGTCTGGTTAGTTGGACATGAATTGAGTAAACCTGCATCTTGCTTTGCTCGGTAACAGTTGCTCGTGAATGGTTCTATTTTCTCCAGGGCGGTAAGTGTGAATACTGTTTTCAACTAACTTTCCCCAAATTTCAGATTGCTGCCAGGCATTCAGCCTGGGTTGACTTTTCCTCAAGGCATAATGTCTTTGATAAAAGCAGGCCCCCAAGAGTGTGACCAGAGATCATCCACAGACATACCTTTTGTGCACAATACACCCCGAAGATACATGATGGCTATCAGTTTCTCCAGTTCTTCAAGTAACACAGTCCAGTAACTGTTTTTTAGTACTTTTTGAACATTTGATTCTATGTATTTCTTCATGAAACGTAGCACTGCTTCATCAAAAACATGATGGAAGGCACTGATGACAGAGCTGTCTACTCGTTGACAAACATTAGCAGTGGGACCTCTCTCCTTCAGAACATTCACAGCTAACCGCCTTCCAGAAGATGAATAATTTCCAATCTCCCACACGGTTTCATCCCTTGCAATCATCTTGATAGACGCTTCCAACTGTACCTGCTGTGGTGAAAGAGGTAATGACTGACATATATCAGCAACTGAATCCTCTTCCACTTATCACCCCTCATTCACAATGTCTTCAATCTTCAACTTGTGTCAGGTACATAATCATCGTCATCATCATCGTCATCATCATCAAAGTCAATTTTTGATTCAACTTCGGAATTCTCTAAGAGATGTAACACTTCTTCATCAGAAAGTCCACACTGACGATAAATGTTCGAAAACGTGTTACACGGACAAAGACAGACTGAGTGACACGACATAAGCTGTGAGGGACTGGAATGTACATGTACCAATTTGCAACAATGAGGAGCAACTGCTCTGCGTTACTGCTCACTGTATTGTTGGATAATTTACTTATATTCAGAAGAGAAATTATGGTGGGGTCAAGTTGACCCCTTCTGCTGTTCTAGGTATACTGAATGAAATGGTAAAGAAAATTTAAAAAATCATAAAAAGTCATATAATTTCATTAATGAAGTAAATAAACCGGTTATGACAATGAATGAAAAACATTTCACAAGGTTCATTTTGACCCCTTCTGCCATTCTAGTGTTAACTTCTGGAGTATATTGTTCCAAGTTTTGATTTTAGCTGCCACATTCCAGAGATCGATTTTGTATGTCAAAAACCTAGGAATTTTAGAGTATGCAATAGTGTCCAGTCTGATCTCTAAATGTGAGTGTAGATTTGAAGTTTGCTTATTGATTTCACAGGTAGAAAGTCGAGACAATGGTCTTTTGACTATTTGGTTGCAGATAATTGTGTTTGAAGTATTCATCCAATGTCCTTGTGTCTGATGTTGGTGTTCCTTCATCTTCCCTAAATCTTTGATCCTGAATGTTCAGAGCAATATCATTAGCATAAACAAAACTTCCTGGCCTTTGTTTCTGGAAGCTCATATTTACACAAATTAAAAAAGAATGGGGCCAAAACAGAACCTAGTGGAATACTATCATTTATTTTGTAAACTCTGCTTTTGGAGTTCTCTGAGAACACCTGGAAGTATCTATTGTTCAGCATGTTGCCAATTACAGTGGTTAGTTTGCAATATAGAATAACACACAAATGTGAGCTGGAGTTTGTCATGCCAAACAGTATCATAGGCTACAGTTAGATGATTTAGCTTCCCATGATTATCTTCTGCTTCTCAAAGCCATTTCGATATGAGTTGTTTTTGCTAGCACCTGTTCCTCATACCCTCTTCCTTGACTAAGCCCAACTTGCTCTACTGGGACATGTTTGCTTATGGCTGAACAGATTCTCTTATGAATGAGCCTCTCCAGAAGCTTGAAAGAGAACTAAAGAGAGCAGTGGGGCAGTAGTTTAAAAATTTGGATGGTTCTTTGTTTGAATTTAGTACAGCAATTATCTCAGTTTTCTTGAAGAGAGTTGGCAAATGACCTGTCTAAGGTATTTGAAACGAAGGTGTTCATGCATTTGAAGTAGGCCCATAGTGCAATAGAAACTCAGGGTAAATACCACCCACACCTGCTGCCTTCCTAGGTTTCATGTTCTTTGTAGCTTCTATGGTCTCTTTCAATTGAAATGGAGGGGAGAACTCAGATGTTTGAGGAGCTGACCTTATCTTTATATTTAACAGTTGTCTACTTCCTGTTTTGATGTGTTTATCTCTTGTTGACATGGAAGTGGTGACCATGTCATTGGCCACATCATCTTTTACTTTACATTTCTGTCAGGTGATTATAATACAAAACCTACCAAATATGGGCAATAACTCGAAATGATGAAAGCCAGTGTGCCATCTCCCAATTTCCGCTTGTGATGTAGAGTGCAATCTTTTGTCTCACCGGCAATATTCCTCTCCACGAAGCAAATGTCTGACTTGTTTTAGTAAGTTCTTCATCCTATAGAATGCTGTGGAACACAAAATTTCACACTATAACATCACACAACCAAACCAGTTCCTTATCCATGAACATTTACTTGTGCCATGTGAGGACAGCGTAAGATCACTAAGGTCCTCACCATTTGGTAAAAAATAGGCACAGGTGGTATACTCTTTATGGACATGGCAAGTATTTAACTTCGGCCGGCCCCCAATGCCCCCTTCCATGTTTTGATCTGTAGAACAACTAAAAATTACAATGTAATTTCACTTTGTGATATGCTGGTTACACTTGAAGATAGTTTACAAACACATTGGGAGAAACAGATGACACAAAAATTAAAATGTGCAGTACTTTTGAAAGGTAAGAGAGATGAACCATTAGCAAACAGCATACCTGTGAAACAACTGCTCCATTATGTTCCAGTAGATCTGCAACCTCAGTCCACGCTGCCAGCACCTCTGTGGACAGCCCAGGGCAATGGTACTCTGCAGGCACACCCACTCGCAGACCCTTAACATCTAGATCCTTAGGAAGACAAATTGGCGAAAATGGTTTACGCACTGTAGTCGAGTCCATTGGGTCGTGGCCAGCTAGAATGTCTGGAATAATGAAAATTAACTTGAATATTTCTTAATGTACATCACAAGTAGATCCTTCACAAACAATTACCCTTGCAGCCATAAAATTACAAATGACCAAGCAATTTAGATGCTGGTGAAGTAAAACAAGTGGTATACAAATAATCATCTTCTTAATCCTGGATCTCTTGTTTTTAGCTGTATTTCCAAAATATTTTTTCCAAATCCACAATCCTGAAAGCACAGAATGCATTTCTTTCTTTTGGTTACTCATTTTTGAGCCATGTTCTGCCAATTTCACTTTCTGTAGAAATAATGAACAGTTTTGAGTAATGCTTGAGTAATGTTGTTTTAGAGCTAAATTATTACATTTACTCTTATTTTTGTTTTAGTGCCAGTGAAGTGATTGATTTGTTGCTCAAAAAGTAATAACTTTTACAAAAGAGCAATGGAATAAAATGGAGGTACAACATAACCAATACAATTACTCTCGTAGCAGTCCCTCGTGATGATTGAGATACTGTCCATCTCGAGCCGAGTGGTCAATGTGGCTAAATGCCATGCAAAGGAGCCTGGGTTCGCTTCCCAGCTGGGTCGGAGATTATCTCCGCTCAGGGACTGGGTGTTGTGTTATCTTCATCATCATCATCATCATCATCATCATCATCATCATAATCTCCATTGTCACACAAGTCACCAAAGCGGTGTCAACTCAAAAGACTTGCACCAGAACCTGACGGGAGGCCCTAGCCAAACATTTCATTGAGATACTGAGCTTAAGTAGATGGTGAGATATTAGTATTATACACTATAGATCTAGGCTAAATTACCTATTATAACATGACACAGGTGTTTCAGATGTCACTATTTTCTTTCAGCAACTCCTACTCTCAGTTTTCTAAGCAATCCATAATTGTGTAGTATGAATTATTTAAGAGATACATTCTGACTGCCTTTTTGAAGATACATTTTAGTACTCTTGCATCTCCCTGGACAAAATACTGTATAATTTCAATTCCTGATTTAAAATGTTTTGAGTTTATCATTTGTTTTCTCTTGGTAAATGTAAGCCCAAACTAACATGGGATTCTTAGGAATAACATGTTCCATTTTTATCCCCTTAGGCCACCGAAAGATGTTTGTGAGGAGTGAAAACGTAGTGTGAATAGTTGGTAAGTGTAGAACATCCCACAGTGCGTACATGCTTTTGTTTTACGTATGTGCAAATGAAGTGCAAGTCACATCTTTTTCAGACATCAGCAAGGTGCGATGGCGAATAAACCTCTCCACCTGCTGTGGCAGGGCACTTGTTCTTTAGGTGTAATGGCTTGGCAGTGCCTCAGAGTCAAGGAGCAAAGAGACACATGCAAGAATGTAAATGAAAAAACATCTGAAGAGTCCTTAGAAGAACTTTCATTCTCTCAACTGATAATGTCAAAGCAATACACATACATACGTTGTAACCTGTCATGAGTTACAAAATAAGACAAATCTGTTCATTCATTATTGTACCTAAATGTTGTACAAGAACAACATTGTGCATATAATACAGAAGAGTTCATACAAAACTGCTAATGTCATTTAGTAGTTTTGACAGACTGAAGCTCTCTTCTAGCAGCCGCAACAAGATAAAAAGAGTCCAACTGCTTGGAAAAACGGCACAGCATAGCAGGACCACAAAAGTAATTAACACTGAGAACAGCGACCAGAAAGTATCTACAAGGTAAAGGTGACACACATGCAACAGGATGTTACAAATTCACCATGTAACTCTAGTTTCGCTCTCTTGTGCAGGGTGCAAATTAGTGATGTGAAAAGGAGGTGGCATTTTTGGGTTTTCAAGAAGTTTGAAGAGAATAACAGAAGAAAATACAACACTGTTCAGGGCAACCTGAGTCAACAACTAAAGATGTATAAGGAGGCACAACACTGTGTTGTTGTCTAAAATAACAAAGAAAAACTAAATGTAATGTGGTTGTGACTGAAGAATTGATAACTGGTTTCAAAAGTGAGAAAAGAATAATAGTTGACTGTAGCAATGGCATGAACAGCAACAGGTATCCCCATGCTTACATAACCTTTGGCACTTGCCTGATTATATCATAGATGACATGGAAGAACTCTGTTGTGCAAAACTACAGTGGCAGCAATGATCTCCAAGGACATCTCTGCAGCAGCTGACCAGCGTAACGACAGAACACCTCCATTTTGCAGCGCTGTGCCCAGTCAGTGGCTATGCAACGACTGTGCAGTAGCTCATACCTGTGTCACTGAGCCCAAACAAAACACATCGGCAGCACAATGTGTGGCGGGGCGGGACAGGGCGGGTAATGATATTGCAGCGTAAATGTTCATTCACTGTCTTTCATCATAATGTTCACTACAAAAGTTTCACCTACCTCAGTATGGTGTCGGATCACCAGCATGTTTCTCTGCATACGTAGGTACTGTTCAGATGGCATTAAAAGTAGCATTGATGAAAAACGTTGTAGATACTCACGTTGAAAAGTCTGCGTAAACTCTAGTAGCAAGCTATCCTGTAATATCTTACAACAATTTTCGGGTGGAGGCAATTGCTTCATCTCTTTAGTAAAAGGTCAAAATTCTGAAACTAGTGTTTTTATTTCCATAATTCAAGAAAAAATATCTGCTATCAACTCAAATTTAATTAACTAACAAGATCATTGTTCTCAGTTCACAGTCATGCAATACATTTCACACGCAAAGCAGCCAGAAATGCACTTAAGTCCGAGCCAAATTATTACATGATCTACAGTCAAATACTCTACTACTATGTATGAGTTTCACATTCAGTCCTTTTCAGTGGATTTCTATTAAAGAAACTGCTTGCCAAACATTCCATAAATGAAACATGCCACGCGGAATTTTTACTAAGGCCGAAAGTTCACGCGCGATTCTCTTTCCAACAAAACAATCCAAAAACTTCCAAACTTCACAAAACTGTCTGTAAATGCAACTGCTATTATGGCCACACAATCTGGACATGAGAAGCCAATTATTTCATTTTACACACAATAAAAACGGAAGCGTTCAACATGACCTGCATGTCCGATAGCTGACTAGCGACTCCTGTTCAGTCTGCTTCTCTCCCTGTATAACTACCTAGCAGTGCGCGGGAACTGCTTAACTCTGACTGGTTGATCAAAATGATCAGCCAATCAGAACTATCCTTCAAGATTATTCTCGTGCCAAAACCGTCCTACGCCAATCACTATTCACAGATGCATTTACGTCATTTCAATATGCAAACATTAATATAATGTTTAACAAAACCAAATGGATAGAAAACTAATCTTGAAATAAATTTAGAAACTTATTACTCTGCAAAGGGCTATTCTGGCTGATTCCTTACAAAAGCAAGTACACTTAGACATACGTCATCAGCAATGTGGGTAAAACACAACTTTCCCACGACACAGTTATGTAATTGTGTATATAATATAATATTCAAATTTTACCTATGTCCCACATACACACTCTCACTCATTCTCATTCATTCCACAACAACAAAACAAATAGTTATTTTTTTTTAAATTTTTATCTTACAAAAATAAAAAGTAGTTAAAAGTTTTTAAATGTGGAAATCCTGATTAAATAGTGCTGTCCATTGAGAGTCCTGGAAATGTTTTCTAATGATACCACAAGATAAACTATTATAGATCCTAATTGAATTTAATCTTATAAGTGTCAGTTT
Organism: Schistocerca nitens; assembly: GCF_023898315.1. Classification (NCBI taxonomy): domain Eukaryota; kingdom Metazoa; phylum Arthropoda; class Insecta; order Orthoptera; family Acrididae; genus Schistocerca; species Schistocerca nitens. The sequence goes on from NC_064618.1 coordinate 383,459,931, forward strand.
TTGATTTAAGTAAATTTCTCTAACTCTGAAACTATGATAGATAGGAAGCTGAAATTTTTATACAATATTCTCTTGAATAACAAAAGGTAGTGTACTAATTTTTAACTAGATTGAATTACAGTTAATATAGTTTATTTTGATTCTTAGAGGCTTGAATATACAGTTGCTCAAAGTGACACGGATACCGCTTCTCACGGCTAGCATAGTGACAGGTTCAAATGACTCATTGCTAAGCCACAATTGGCAGTCTCCTTCACAGCCAATGGCTCCAATGCTACAGGCTGTTCTGCAAAGTAGCTTACTGCAATAAAGTTATCTCACATTGATTCGCAACGTTACAAGTGCAACTTGCTGTGCAGCCAATAACATGTGCTGTAAACAGTCCCGAGCTGAGATTATCTCTAGTAATCTGCTGTAAAAAGTTGTAGAAACACAGTTCTGTGCTACACACACACACACACACACACACACACACACGACACACGACACACGACACACAGCGTGTCCATAATTAAAGTTCCAGTTTCAAAACACTGTAAAAATAGATCCACTGCTCAGAGTTATGTCAAATTTGAACCGCATATTACTGATGTAGGGGAAATATCACAGAGCCAAAAAATTTTATCAAAAGGTGGTGCTGTAAGCACCTTAGTGTAAATTGGTTGGCTACAAATGACAGATGTACTGCAATATGACAGCTATGGTTTGAGTTAAACATTACACTACCCTTACTCTTCACTGTGCCTGACTGCACAAGTTCAGCAGTCAACAGTTGCGGCATTGTTAGATTGGGAAGCCCATCCACGATGGCAAGGGAAAAATTAGTTTTTAACTGTCCCGAGGCCATTAACCGCAATAAAGGCAAAATGTCATGCAACTTGCCCAATACATGATCAATATGCTGTCCACCATTTTCTGTCACAAGTTGAAATCAAGAAACAGCAAGTCCCACAACAGATTCCAGTGTCTCAGGAGTCAAGTCCAGAACATGTTGCACAATGTATGCCTTCAATTCAACTTTATTCACAATGAGAGCATTGAACACAACGTATTTCAGATAACCCCATAGCCAGAAGTCACAGGCATTAAGATCAGGTGATCTGCATGGCCAGGCTGTTGCCAAATGACAGCTAATGATTCTAGTATTTCCCAAATGCCTCTGCAGCACCATTTCACTGGCTAAGCAATGTGTGCAGGAGCATGATCTTGCATAAAAATTATCCTACCCACACATCCACACTGTTGAAGGGTTGGAGTGACGTTAGTGCACTAAAGGCTCTCACAGCGTTTACCAGTTATAGTACAGGTAACAGGATCTCCTGAAAAAAATATGGCAATACGATTAACAATGGCCTCAACACGCACCCACTGATGCCTTTGCAGAATGAAGTGGTACTGGTTGATGTGCATGTGGATTTTGTTAGATTAGATTAGCACTTGTTCCATAGATCATTAGTACGACACTTTGTAATGATGTGGAACGTGTCAGGTAAAAAGGTGTCTATACAAGATATTATATTACATTACACAAAATATTACGTGACACATAATTTTTTTATTTTTATTTATTTATTTATTTATTTTTGGTGGGGTTGTGGAAATTACCCACTTGCTATATCCAAAGATTCATCTAATGAGTAGAAGGAGTTGCCATTAAAAAATTCTTTTAATTTCCCTTTAAATGCAATATGGCTATCTGTCAGACTTTTGATGCTATTAGGTAAGTGACCAAAGACTTTTGTGGCAGCGTAATTTACCCCCTTCTGAGCCAAAGTTAGAGTGAAGATCATCCTTTCTCCTAGTGTTGTAGCCGTGTACACTGCTATTACTTTTGAATTTGTTCGAATTGTTAATAACAAATTTCGTAAGTGAATATACATATTGTGAGGCTACAGTGAAGATCTCTAGCTCTTTCAATAAGTGTCTGCAGGATGATCTTGCGTTGCCCACATTCTGTAATTCTGGGCATTGACATGATTGACATGCCCTTGGAGATGGAAATGGTCTTCATTGTCCACAGAATGTTCCATGGCCATTCATTGTCCACTTTCATTTGATCACGAAATTCCAGAGCAAATATCTGTCTTGTTGGCATGTCAGCATGAAGCAAACTCCTGAACATGCGTGATTTTGTATGAAGAGCAGTGTAGGATGTTTCACACGATTTTATGCACCTTGTTTGCAGGCACACTAAATGTTCAGGCAATTCCCCAGCACCACATTTTCGCACACCATCACTTGACCACTAATGCAATGCTGTGGCCACTATATCCGACACACAGTGAATCAACTGTTTTCCTCCCTCTGTCACACTGCACTCCAAAAAGAAGCTGTCTTTCCGAATTTTGTAATCATTTTCTCCAGACCCTCAGCAGACACTGGACCAATGCCTTTTTCCATACCCTTGAGTGTCCACAACTTCTGAAGGGCTACTGGTGTACAGTCAGCATACCTGTAAAATAGCTTTAGCAGTGTGCAATCCTTCATGGAGACAGTCATGTTGGGCATCTTGGACACAACTCGAGGAACAGCTGTGTGCCGTGTATCAGTTGGTGTATTTTCTGACGCTTACAGCACCATTTATTAGTCTAATTTTTGTTGTTATTATTTTCCCCCATGAGGTTTCCACCTTGTCAATAATATACTGTTCAAAGATGACATCTTTCTGAGCAGTGGTTCTCTTTTTACAGTGCTTTGAAACTGGAATTTTAATTATTGACACACACACACACACACACACACACACACACACACACACACACACACACACAGATATACAGGGTGCGGGGGAAAAAAAAATTACACACACTTTGAACTGTCATAGGCAATTTTCCGTTCTACAAGGTTAAATATCTGTGAGAAAGTAATGTTATGTTTCTTCAACAGGTGGCAGCAGTGGCAAAGAAGTAACTGCAACATGGCGGACGTGCATTTGAGCTTTGAAGCGCGGAAGCAGATAATTAAGTGGTACTGGAAGTTTGAGAATGCAGCTGCGGTTCGAAGACAGTGGAGAAGTGAGTATGGTACAGAACCACCTTCAAGGTTAACAATTACACATCTACGAGACAAATTCGAAATTCATGGAACAATGTGTGATGTGCATAAAGGTTGATCAGGGCGACCTCGTACAGCTACAAGTGATGATTCAACAACTGCGGTCTTGGAATTGTTTCAGTGTTTGCCTCAAAAATCTTCAAGGCAAGCGGCACGAGAGATTAATGTAAGTGCTAGTAGTGTGCTACGCATTCTGAAGAAAGGCAAGTTTCGTGTGTACATTCCAAGGCTGGTGCAACAGATAAGTGACGACGATCCAGATCGAAGGTTAGAATTTTGTGAATGGGTTCAGGAGATGGTGAGATGTGACCCAGGATTTATGGGTAGCATAATTTGGTCGGATGAAGCCCAACTCAAATTCAATGGAACTGTCAATAGGCACAATTGTGTGTACTGCGTTGAAGATAATTCTCACATTACAGTTGAAAAGGCTGTGAATTTGCCTGGTGTAAATGTGTGGTATGGTTTGTCTGCAAGGGGATTCATTGGGCCTTTCCGCTTTGAAGGTACTGTTACTGGAGAAACGTACCTAACAATACTTGCCGACTCCATATTCCCTGCAATTCGTGCATTATACGGTAATGATGAGTTTTATTTCCAACAAGATGGCGCCCAGCCGCACTATCATAGGGACGTACGAGCATACCTGGATCACAATGTGCCAGGCCAGTGGATAGGACGCAGGCGACCAATCGAGTTTCCTGCACGCTCTCCAGACTTCACGTCGCTGGATTTCTTCTTATGGGGCACAGTAAAAGATGAGGTGTACAAATGTAAACCATGTAACCTGGACACACTTTGGAATGAGATTAAGGCGGTATGTGCACAAATCCCATTGGACACTTTGGTACGATGTATGGAATCAGTGGTGACTAGTGCTCAGAAATGTATTGATGCTGAAGGCCACCAGTTTGAACATTAATCACATTTTCAAAGTACACTTATTTTTCCAATTGGAGTTTAAGCTTTCCATTTCCAGAAATTTACCATTGCAGAATGGGAAATAAATTTTCTATGACACTTTAAAGTGTGTATACATTTTTTTGACGCACCCTATATTGATATTCACATATAAAGATACAGATTGAATAACATCGGGGATAGACTACAACCCTGTCACTCCCTTCCCAACCACTGCTTCCCTTTCGTGCCCATCGACTCTTATAACTGCCATCTGGTTTCTGTACAAATTGTAAATAGCCTTTAACTCCCTGTATTTCACCCCTGCCACCTTCAGAATTTGAAAGAGAATATTCCAGTCAACACTGTCAAAAGCTTTCTCTAAGTCTACAAATGCTAGAAACGTAGGTGTGCCTTTCCTTAATCTATTTTCTAAGATAAGTTGTAGGGTCAGCATTGCCTCAGGTGTTCCAATATTTCTATGGAATCCAAACTAATCTTCCCCGAGATCGGCTTCTACCAGTTTTTCCATTTGTCTGTAAAGAATTCCGTGTTAGTATTTTGCAGCTGTGGCTTATTAATCTGATAGTTCGGTAATTTTCACATCTGTCATCACCTGCTTTCTTTGGGATTGGAATTATTATATTCTTCTTGAAGTCTGAGGGTTTTTCGCCTGTCTCATAGATCTTGCTCACTAGATGGTAGAGTTTTGTTAAGCCTGGCTCTCCTAAGGCTGTCAGTAGTTCTAATGGAATGTTGTCTACTCCCGGGGCCTTGTTACTACTTAGGTCGTTCAGTGCTCTGTCAAACTCTTCACGCAGTATTGTATCTCCTATTTCATCTTCATTTACATTCTCTTCCATTTCCTCAAGAACATCGCCCTTGTATAGACCCTCTATATACTCCTTCCATCTTTCTGCTTTCCCTTCTTTGCTTAGAACTGAGTTTCCATCTCAGGTCTTGATATTCTTGCAAGTGGTTCTCTTTTCTCCAAAGGTCTCTTTAATTTTCCTGTAGGCAGTATCTATCTTACCCCTAGTGATATGTGCCCCTACATTCTTACACCTATCCTCTAACCATCCCTGCTTAGCCATTTTGCACTTCCTGTCGATCTCATTTTTGTGACTTTTGTATTCCTTTTTGCCAGCTTCATTTACTGCATTTTTGTGTTTTCTCCTTTCATCATTTAAATTCAATCCCTCTTCTGTTACCCAAGGATTTCTATTAGCCCTCGTCTTTTTACCTACTTGATCCTCTGCTACCTTCACTATTTCATCTTTCGAAACTACCCATTCTTCTTCTACTGTATTTCTTTCCCCTATTCTTGTCAATTGTTCCCTAATGCTCTCTACAACCTCTGGTTCTTTCAGTTTATTCAGGTACCATCTCCTCAAATTCCCACCTTTTTGCAGTTTCTTCAGTTTTAATCTACAGTTCATAACCAATAGATTGTGGTCAGAGTCCACATTTGCCCCTGGAAATGTCTTACAATTTGAAATCTGGTTCCTGAATCTCTGCCTTACCATTATATAATGTATCTGAGACCTTCCAGTATCTCCGGGCTTCTTCCATGTATACAACCTTCTTTTATCATTCTTGAACCAAGTGTTAGCTGTGATTAAGTTAGGCTCTGTGTAAAATTCTACCAGGTGGCTTCCTTTTTCATTCCTTACTCCCATTCCATATTCACCAACTACGTTTCCTTCTCTTCCTTTTCCTACTATCGAGTTCCAGTAGCCCATGACTATTAAATTTTCGTCTCCCTTCACTATGTGAATAATTTCTTTTATATCATCATAATTTCATCAATCTCTACGTCATCTGCAGAGCTAGTTGGCATATAAACTTGTACTACCGTGGTAGGCATGGGCTTTGTATCTATCTTGGCCACAATAATGCGTTCACTATGCTGTTTGTAGTAGCTTACCCGCATTCGTATTTTCCTATTCATTATTAAACCTACTCCTGCATTACCCCTATTTGATTTTTTATTTATAACCCTGTATTCACCTGACCAGAAGTCTTGTTCCTCCTGCTACCGAACTTCGCTAATTCCCACTATATCCAACTTTAACCTATCCATTTCCCTACTTACCCGATTAAGGGATTTGACATTCCCTGCTCCGATCCATAGAATGCCAGTTTTCTTTCTCCTGATAACAACGTCCTCCTGAGTAGTCCCCACCCGGAGATCCGAATGGGGGACTATTTTACCTCTGGAATGTTTTAACCAAGAGGACGCCATCATCATTTAACCATACAGTAAAGCTGCATGCCCTTGGGAAAGATTACGGCTGTAGTTTCCCCTTGCTTTCAGCCATTCGCAGTACCAGCACAGCAAGGCTGTTTTGATTAGTGTTACAAGGCCAGATCAGTCAATCATTCAGACTGTTGCCCCTGCAACTACTGAAAAGGCTGCTGCCCCTCTTCAGGAACCACACATTTGTCTGTCCTCTCAACAGATACCCCTCCGTTGTGGTTGCACCTACGGCACAGCCATCTGTATCATTGAGGCACGCAAGCCTCCTCACCAACAGCAAGGTCCTTGGTTCATGGGGGGGAAGATATTACTATTACATTATGAAAGTTTCATTTTGACAGACAGGACCTATAGGTCTTAGGATATATGGTACCGATACATGGCATTAAACCAGATCCTGAAAGGATAAGAGCCATAAAACATCAGCCAGAATCTGATCGCATAAAATAATTAGGCTTGTTCCCCAGACTAGCCAGATTTTATCATTGGTAAATGCAGCATCACGAAATTAATGATCTTCAACTGTTGTGGTATAAATAAATATGGGATGAAGGGGCATCAGAAACTTTTAAGAATATAAAAGGAACACTAGTGAAAGCACCTATACTAAATAACTATGTGATGTATGAACCATTTAAGTTAGCAACTGCCATGTCAGAATACAGTGTCACTTTGGAATTATTTGAAGGAGAATGGAATCTTGAAAATGGTGAATATAAGACTACTGCTTTCACAAGTGGAAGCCTTAACAACCAGGAATTAAATTACACAGCTACAACAAGGATTTGCTAGCTATTGCTGGGAGTATACAAAAATTCCAAAAGTTAATTTGGGGATCCACTATCTTTATCTGTATTGACCATAAAGCTTTAGCATTCCTGGTGGAAAGCACACTCTTACATATCCGTCTAATGAGAAGGGCCTTGTTTTTATGAGAATTCCAAGAAGAAATAAATTCCATAAAGGGTTCTCAGAACCAAGTATTGAGGGACGTGGTATCATTTTTGCGATTAATTTTTTAACCTCAAGTTTTACACCAATAAAGAGGTGAGGACATTAGCAATCAGAAATAAGAAAAAGCTGAGCAGGAGTTATGGAAGATTATTGATGGTATTTTATTCTGGAGATTAAACAACACTGCATTTAGTTGGAAATCATGCATAGCAAGGAGTGAGAAAGATCTACTATGGTCTATCAATAATGGATATTGGCATTTCAGTATTTGCAAGCACATTAGGCACATGAATATATTTTATTACTTTAAGAACGTAGATCAGAAAAGCTACTTCGAACCTGTGAAGTACGCCAGAAGGTTAAAGATAGGAATAGTCATCTACAGTACAAAATAATTTAATTGAATAGATAAAAAATCTACTCACCAAGTGGCAGCAGGCAAAAGGGTTGACGGGAAAGGAAGAAGGGTGAAGGGAAAGGACTGGAGAGGTGTATGAAAAGGGGTAGATTTTGGGAAAGTCACCCAGAACCGCAGGTAAGCGGAGACTTACCGTATGGATGAGAACGAAAGACTGATTGTTGAGGGCTGCAGCGGACAAGATTTGAAAACTTGAGAGATTAAAGGTGGAAGACAGGGTAATATGCAAGACAGAGATTATTTCTTTAACATTATGTATAAGTTTGTAAGAGTGAAAAGCTAAATACATTGAACATAATAGAGGTGGGAGTGGGTGGGGGTGGGGGGGGGGGGTGAAAACTAGACAGGTAGGGCAACAAACGATGTAGAAATCTACAATAGAGTGAAGAAAGGAGTATTTACTGTGAAAAAATGTTGAGACAGGAGAAACTAACATAAATCAAGGCCAAGTGGGTGGTGAGAACCAAGCACATGTAGTGCTATTTCCCACCTGCTGCTTAGTGAACAGATTTTTTCTCTATCCAATTAAATTATTTCATCTACAGTATAAGTTATATCCAGTAATAGCCAAGGAATTATATGACTTAACTGCTGCTAACTTTTATGAACAGTTACTTACAGGTCAAAGAGGGGTAATTTACATCTTTGCACTTATAGAATGTTGGTGGAAGTACATAATACTTTATTAAACATGCCAATGCAAATACAGTAATAAAACATTTATAACACTATTTTCAAGTTTTTGGTAAGCCTCACAGACTCCCTCATACATAATGGGTAACTTTAAAGGAATTTTTACTGTGGAAAGGTGTGAAACCTGTAGCCATTTCAAAACACGACCCACAATCAAACCCTTGTGAAAGTAATAAAGGAAATTGAAAATATTAGGAAAATAATAGCTGGCTACTCACCAAAGGATGGCACATTGAGTTGCATACAGGCACAACAAGAAGGCTGTTACACATTTAGCTTTTGGCCAAAGCCTTCTTCAAAAAAGAAAAAGCACACACGTTCACAACAGCAAGCACACCACATGCACACATGACTGCCATTATTGGCAGCTTGGATTGATAGTTGGCTCTTGAGGTTGGTGGGAGGATTGGGGGAAATGGCATGGGAAATCAGTTTGCAGGTTTGCAGCTTAGTTCTGAGGTATAGTGCCTGTCAGTGAAGGGCATGGCAAGACCTTCAGCATACTGGGCAAGGGTGTTCTCAATATCCCCCAGACCTAGTCCATAAACAGATCTCCTCAGCCATTGCACCCCCCCCCCCCCCAAATCCTCTGGGCACCCCCAAGAACCAGGTATGAACTATGAAGAAGTGCTCCTCAGTCGCCCAGTATTACCCCAGACTTTAACAGTTGACCCACATCCTTCATCATGGCTTTGATTACCTACCATCATGCACCGAAGTAAGCGACATTCTACCCAAGATTCTTCCCACTCCCCCTAAAATAGTGTTCTCTGCCCACCCAACCCCTCCAAAACATCATAATCCATCCCTATGCCACTCCCAAACACAAATGCTTGCCACAGGGATCATATCCCTGTGAAAGACCCAGGTACAAGACCTGTCCAATACACTTCCTATTCCAGCCCTGTCACAGGCATATCCTAACTCAACAGAGGCTGGGCCACCAGTGTAAGCAGCTGTGTCATATACCAGCTCTGCTGCAATCATTACACAGCCCTTTTACATTGGTATGACCACCAACCAGCTGTCCAACAGGATGAACGGCCATTGCCAAACTGCGGCAGAGAGCATGGTAGACCACCCTGTGGCACAACATGCAGGTAAACATAACATGGTTTTTTTCACTGGCTGCTTCCCAAACTGGGCCATCTAAATCCTCCTCTTCACCAATAGCTTTTCCGAACTGTGCAGGTGGAAGTTATCTATACAACTTTTTCTCCGTTTCCGAAACTACACACCTGCCTGTTTTTCCCCTTTTCTGTTCCTCACCTCATAACCCCCCCCCCCCCCCCCCCAAGCAACACTCCCTGCCCCACAGCCTACTGATGCTGTGCCAGCCAGTCTTGTCATGTCTCAATCTAGTCCCTACACACTCTGCCAAGCAGCGTTCGTCTCCCCACCCATACTCTGCTATCACTCCCCCTTTTCCTGCCCCACTTCAGATTGATGCTCAACATAACAGTTGCAGTCCGGTCTGGGCTGCCTGTGATAGAGAGAGAGAGAGAGAGAGAGAGAGAGAGAGAGAGAGAAAGTTTTTGTATGTGATTTATGTAAAGTGAGAGCTGAATCCATGCTTTACCCAATCTCAAGTTTCTGCCAGTTTTGATTAAATTATCCAGACACAAATTCCGATTGCATCCTTTACTACACTATCTCTGAAATTTGCCACTTGTACCATGACACTGGTACCTTCACATTTCATTTCATTTCATGCTCACAACTGAATTACTGTTCAGCTACAGCTGATTGCACTGACAGCTTGAATCTTAACACTAGGCTTCTTTACCCCTCTGTTCAGTAGTGATCCAACACTCCTCTTTGATCTTCCCCAGTCAATACCTCTCTTCCTTCCCTTACTACCACATCTTCTTCTCATCTCCATCCACTTCCTCTTCCCTTTCTACAATACTGTCTTGAAGTCTCCTTTCTACAGTTATTCTGTAATTTCCTTCCATCTTCCAAGCCTTCCCTTCTTTGCTTAGTACTGGCCTCTCATCTAAAATCTTTAAATGTTCACACAGTTACTGATTTTTCCTCCAAAGGTTTTTTACTTTCCCTACAGTCAGGCTTGCACCTACAGTTTCACATTTCTCCTCTAGCCATTCCAATTTCATAATTCTGCTCCTCCTGTCAATCTTAGTTTTTAGACATCTGCATAATCTTTTGCCTGTTTCATTTACTGTATGTCTACGTCCTCCCCTTTCATAAATTAAATTTAATATCTCATGCATTACTCAAGGATTCTAGTGAGACTTGTCTTTTTTGCCTAGTTGTTCCTAGGAAGGTTTCAGTATATTGTCGCTCAAAGCTACCCATTCACCTTCTGTTTATTTGTTTTGCCTATGTAAGTCAATTATTGCCTAACAGTTCCTTTGAAACTCTCAACCTCTGGCTGTATCAGTGTATTCAGACACCATTTTCATAATTTCTGAGCTTCCTGCAAATTCTTTAGCTAAAACTGACATTTCATAACTAATGAACTATGGCCACACTCCACAACTGCTCCTGGAAAGTTTCTGCAGTTTAAAATTATATCGGAAGCCTTCAGGTGTCTACAGATCTCTTCCTCACATAAATCCACCTTCAACCACATATAAAACCACCTTCACGAGTCCTAAATCCAGTCTTTGCAATGATTTAATTGCGATCTGTCCAAACACTACTAAAGCACTTCTGGATTATTCCATGAAAAGTGAAGGTTTTGTTAAGTCTGTAACACTTCCTATTCTTTTGTTTAGTGGCAAATCAACACACTTGTATAATCAAACCTTTGCTGTATATCGTTCAGGTTCAGGACTGTGTGTTTTTTATGTCAATACTTCAATGTCAATTGTTCAGCTGTTACAAGGAAAGACACTTTCCATTTCATTCCAACCCCCCCCCCCCATTCCCCAGTCCATCTGCTACTATTTTTACTTCTCTTATTTGTCCTAGTATCAAATACTCGTCATGGATTACTATTAAATTTTTGTCTCTATACAGTCATTTCAGAATTATTTTCTCTTCGCAGATTAATAAAGAATTCTAAGCAGAAGCAACGGGCCATCATTTATATGTTAGCATGGGTACAGTGTCATCTTTCTGACATCTGAGAAGACTACAGAGAGTGTACAAAGATGATGCAGTTGACAAGAAAAATTTGTGCAGGTGGGTGAAGAAGTTTACAGATAAGGCAACTACAATTAAAGGAAAGAAGCACAGTGGCTGTGATGGAGGAGGTATGAAGTATAATAAAAGTATACATGGAGAGTCACTAATGATATGGGAGTGAATGAATAACTTACATCCGTTGATAAAGTGACAAATACTTTCACTTTGCTTCAACAAAGACCTCATGTGCTACTGAAATCAACATACCTCAGCCAGATATTATGCGAAGGGCCAACAGAAGTACTCAACTGACACACACACACACACACACACACACACACACACACACACACACACACACACACACACACAAATCAGACACGGATCACTAGTACCTTACCTATAAATGCTAGTAAATATATACAGAAAATCATATTACACTTACTAAACATTGTTACTGCATCATCAACTGTTCTGGTAAGTATGCCTGGCACATCCATTGAATTTACAAGAGGTATGAGACCATACCTCGACAGCAAACCATACGTAGGTTTAAAACCTACAATGCCACAGTATGCCGCAGGATTGCGCACAGAGCCACCTGTATCTGAGCCCAGTGCCCTGCAACAAAAATACAGATCATAGTAAGGATCCATAGTTGATTCCTTATCCAGCTTGTTATTTTTGCACAAATCTATTTACAATGTCCTTATTTGTGCCCGAGTTCCAACTAACTACAATAGCTATATTATACACATAGCCTCACAGGTAAATATTCCTTTTCTTAATCACTATTTAGCTACGTAGTTTTTATTTTAAAAACAGTGTACAGTCACAGCCTCGCCCTGATTGTAGTGCTGTTAATGCGCAGAATGAAAATGGCTGAGGCTGCTTTATGATTCGTAGTGAAACACGCGTGTGGAACACAGTTAAAAAGTGCTGAGAAATAGGCTGCTCTTAATGTTTTCCGTAAATTTATGGAGATAATCGGCTTTGAAGTTTTCCTAGTCACTGTGTGTATTTCAGTTGATACATACACAACAATCATACGTGTAGCGCAGTCGGTAGTGTAGTGGAATGTTAAGTAAATATAGTTTTTTCTCATTCAATTTTAAATACCTACATATCGTAATTATAGAACTCATCATTTTTTGATGAATAATGCACGTCTTCTTGTTTTTAATTAAATATTGGATGTGAAATTCCTGTTTCCATTTCAAATACAAATTCTTAATTATCGCTGTTTCATGAAAGACTTTTCATAAAAGTTACTTGAATTAAGAAAACATAACAATTTAATTTTTAAGGCAAAAGTGAAAAACCAAATCCTCTTTATTTGAACTATGACCATTGTTTTATACCACAGAGGTGCGCGAGTATCGTAGAAATATGAATAACAATCATTTTCACAGCATCGAGCACATCATACAAATTCTATATTTTTTCTTTTGATACTGTACCATTACAATATGAACCCAACAGAACTGATCTGGAGCCAAGTTGCGGGATTTGGCCTGAGAAGTAACAAGACTATTAAGTTGCCACATGTACTGGAACTAACGTGTGCAGCTTTTTCACATGTCACTGCCGAACGCTGGTGGTATATAGAACTGCTCATCATAAAAGAAGAGAAAATGTGGTGCCTGGTTGGTTTGTGGATTTTGTTGTTGATAGGTTCATTATTAATATAGCAAGTGTGACTTCTAGAACCGAAATGTATTTCCCGAATCTGGATAAGGAAGGAGCTAAGAGATTACCAGACGACTGACTGTAATTAATACCTTCAGTGGCTTCAGTATTCAACTATATGGTGAAATCCCTGCAGTATGCTTTTGCATAACATACAGCTCACTCAGTAAAATTACCCTATGTTTATGTTAAAAATTTTCATCACTCTTGTTTGTAATTAGAGTACTATGTTAAGAAGCATCTGGTAGTGTTGGAGTTTATCCTAATATTATTTCACTCTCTTTAAAAATTAAAAGACATTCAAAGCTATATTGTTTCTTTGCTCGTCTCTTTTTATGTCTGAACTGCAACTGCTCACATCATTGCAGGTTAATTGGGCCAGTGCTGTCCGAGTTTAACGTTCCGGTAAAAGTGCTGTCCCGCATTATTGCTCAGTCTATGTGCATGTAACACAGCATAAAACTTATCCTTATCATTGTAATTGACTGTACTGGTCACAGCTTGGCTTACAATCCACGTGAAACAAAATACAATGAGATTTAAGCAAACACGGAGGAAAACATGATGTAATGTTCACATCACGTTTATTCTTATGATGAACAGAATACAGTACCAATTCTGATATATATTTACTTGTCTCAATGTTCTTCAGAAAAAGAATTCTTGGTCAGCAGCTAATAAGCGGAACATTAGTGGCAATAAACACAATTCTTTTCATTCTAACGTCAAGTATTACTACAGAAGTGACACCACTGGCGAAGCAGAAGTGAAACATAGGATCAATGTTTGACTGCATGGAAGGCACAGTCATATTCACGACCTCATGGAGAAGCTGAAGTTTATGGGAGCTGAAGTTTATGAGAGGGCAAAGTATGGCACTAATTACATATCAAAGAAGCCTTGGTTTATAAAGGAACCAGAATATCATGCACAAGAAAAAGGATATTGTCTGAAATGGTTAGAACAAAGGGAGAATCAGAACTGATTTTATATTACAAGTAGTAGTATGGTGTCTTAGCTTTCATGAGGTTGATAACTCTCAAGTAATTACTAAAATCCTGTTCTTCACATACTTTCAACATGTGAAGAGACTAAATGAATAATGTATAAATTTTCTGGTTATAAAGCCCACTTAGAACTGTACATTAAGTGTAACTGAATGAGGTAATGTATCTGTTAAGAATAATGAAGAAGAATTGCTATTAAAACGGTCTGCTTGACATGCAGCTCTTATTACTTACAAAAACTAAAAGTTAAAATCAAACAGTGGTTAATTCTATAATTCAGTCAGTCAATCTGTACTGCTCTAGGTTAATGCCAAATTAAAAAAAAAATCAAATCTGACTGTACATATCCACACAGCACAAGATAATCTTAAGGCAATGTGTTCAACTGAACTTATCATTTAGTTTCATTAATTAATTTTGCAAAAAAAAAGTCAGATTATGAAGATTACATCAAAATATGAGATAAAGGATGTGTTTCCAGTTGACCACATCCATTAAAAAAACTGCATTAAGAACAGAGGGAATATTTCATTGGCATGACAGTGTTTTGTCTGAGTCACTGGACTGTGTTAATGTTGGTCTTTATAAGAGTTTAAATTGCATCCAGTTCTTCATTTGTAATTTTGTTGAAAATTGAGTGGTCCAGGGAAACACAATGATAAGCACTACTGCCATGTATTTTGAGTTATAGGGCAATCAGCACTACCTATTAGCGGCAGAAGATAATAAAGCAGGAAAAATTTCTAATATCACTCAAGAGATGTCGGGCAATGGTTCATTGTTAACAGCAGCCAGCCATGGGAACATAATGGCAAGCAACGGGTAAAATGGCTGGCACCAAGGGGGACCTGTGTACATTTTCAGAGATTTCACTCACATCTGATGTGTCATAAGAAAACAAAGATGTTTTTAGTAATTATGTTGCCTCTCATCAGGATCCCGAGTACATTCCCAATCACTCAGAGTTACGCAAATTTGGAAATCTGTTGTATTTAATCTGTTTCACGAACATAATGGTAAGTCCATGTACATACCATTATTTTCCTGAATGCATGAAATATGAGGTTACTGAATATGTAATGGGACACCCTCCTCAAACATTACCTTTTTTTACATATATAGAAACAGTCGATAATAGGGATATTTTCAAATCTTGTATAGGTGAACATTATCTCAGCTGTTTCACTAAAAGAATTTCATATGCATTATATTTAAGGCTAAAATGTATAAAAAGAAATTAATTTGTTACAATTGATATGTACTAACTCTGTATGTGTGGTTAAAATTACTCTTATTTTAGAAACACTGGAAATTATGAAATATCTAGCATACTTAAAATTCCCATTATTAATTCCACAATCTGACAATATTTATTAAATTTATTTCTGGACTCATTTACAAAATAATGATATAACTTGGTGAAGATTCTTCTTTTGTTAAGAAATTTTGTAAACTCTCTGGAATATTGTTAGCATGGCAGAATGAGTTAATAGTAGTGGGCGTGCCTCTGATGGAATCGGATTGGCAATAACAATGTGAATTTATGTTCTAAAGTGGAGATTGTAATGACAGTTTGACATAGAAGAATGGGTAAAATAAAAGAGTCATTGAAACAGACATTACTTCATCAATTATCACGCAAACTGGAACCCACAAAGTCAAAATTTCAACCTCAAGAAACTATCCCTTGACGCAACAAACTGCAGCCAACAACAAGAAAATGAAGATAAGTAACAAAATTATTTGTACATCTTACTCCTCTCGAAGCATTTGAAACAAAGCAATTAATTTTTCTGAAGAGACTGAAACACTACTGGTGATGTGTGGGAGGGTGAGACTACAAATGGATGCTGTTGAACGCTTGATGACGTGTATATGCATATTTCTTCATTTATATTCATACAAGTAACAACAACAGCAACAACAAAAGTAATTCTGTCTGTAGCAATTACTGGGTGGACTGAGTAGCTCAGTGGTTGTGGTGCCCACCCCAAGCCGGGATACAGCAGGATAAAAAACTAGAACACCAAGAGACATCTGTCAATGACAGCAAAACATCAGAAGCCACATGGACTAACTACCCTTAAAACGAGGGCGATTTAAATCCAATGTGTGACTCACTCTACTTGGGCTCAGGCCCACCAACTGGAATCAGCCGCGAACTCGACATCAGGAAACACATGCAACAATGTAGCTACCCTCGCCCCAAGCTGACAAGAGCGAAGGCAAACCTGTTCTTTCAGTTGCTGGGGGACCATGAACTCCTCAAACCCAAAAGAAAGCATTTCATTGGTACCCTCAATGTACAGACGCTGACCAAAACAGGAGAACTGAAGATGCTGATGGACTCCTGCTACAAATTCAGAATACAGATACATACTCTACAAGAAACACGAGAAAAAACTACAACCTCACTTTAAAATAGTAATTCACATACATTGGGATCTGCTTTTCTAGTGCACAACAGTATCGATCATTCTGTGATACATTTCACCTCACCCTCAGAACGTCTCTCTATACTTACAGTTACATATGCCAGCAAAGCCTATACATTTGTAATCGCACATGCCCCCGTTAACCATGACCCTGACAAGAACAAAGTTGAGAAATTCTGGTCAAAACTTGAATGGGCACTCACTAAGATCCCTCAACACCATGTCAAGTCTTTTCTTGAAGATTTCAATGCACAAATTGGCAGAGAATGTGAGCACAGACACAGAGAATTTCTCAGCAAGCAAAAAAGATAAATACCAATGGACATTGTCTAATCAATATATGTGAAGTGGCAAAACTCCAAGCAACGGTTGGTTTGGTTTGTGGGGGTTAAGGGGACCAGACTGCGACGGTCATCGGTCCCTTTTTCCAAATACCAAAAATACCCACAGAGAATAAAAAACGTTCAACAGAATAGGAGACAGGCGACACAGAACAAAAGAAACGTAGACAAGGACCAGACAAAACGAAATAAAATCACACAGAGTGTGACGGTGCTTGGCCGACCATAGGAACAAAAAAAGGAAAAGCCAACCACCGAGAACACATTAAAAACTGAGTTTAAAACCGTAGGCCAAAGGGCAGAATCAGCACAAAACAATAAATTAAAACGTAAACACATAGATTAAATGATAAAAACCCCCTGCCCGAATAAAACGCAAAACTAAGCCAGCCATAGCAGGGTCATCAGTTAAAAGGGCAGGAAGCGTGTCAGGCAGTGCGAATGTCTGCCTGAGCACAGCTAAAAGCGTACACTCCAATACAATGTGGACCACAGATAAAACGGAGCTGCAGCGACATAGAGGTGGATCCTCACGGCGCAATAAGTGGCCGTGCTTCAGCCGAGTGTGCCCAATGTGCACCCGGCAGAGGAAAACAGACTCCTGGCGGGAGACCCGCATGGACGACCGCCACAGTCGTCGTCGCCTTGATAGAGCAAAGTTTGTTTGGCATTCGCAGGTTGCGCCATTCAGTGTCCCATAGGTCGAAAATTTTGCGGCATAAGAGTGCCCGCAAATCAGTCGCCGGGAGGCCAATCTGCAGAGATGGGTTACTGGTGGCCTCTTTCGCCACGCGGTCAACATGTTCATTGCCCGGGATACCGACATGACCGCGGGTCCACACAAAGACCACAGAGCGGCCGCAACGGGCGAGAGTATGCAGGGACTCCTGGATAGCCATCACCAGACGAGAACGAGGGAAACACTGGTCGAGAGCTCGTAAACCGCTCAGGGAATCGCTACAGATCACGAACGACTCACCTGAGCAGGAGCAGGTATACTCTAGGGCTCGAAAGATATCGACCAGCTCAGCAGTGTAAACGCTGCAGCCAGCCGGCAAGGAACGTTGTTCAGAATGGTCCCCTAGAGTTAGCGCATAACCGACATGACCAGCAACCATCGAGCCGTCAGTGTAAACAATGCCAGAGCTCTGATACGTTGCGAGGATTGTAAGAAAATGGCGGCGAAAGGCCTCCGGAGGGACTGAGTCCTTCGGGCCCAGTGCCAGTTCAAGCTGAAGCGAGGGCGAGGCACACACCACGGGGCTGTACGCACAGGTGCTCGGAAAGGAGGCGGAAGAGGTAAAGCACCAAGCCCGGAGAGAAGCTCTCGGACGCGGACCGCGATTGTCAATCCAGCCCTGGGTCGACGTTCTGGAAGATGGACGTGCGACTGTGGGAATAATAGCCGATAGTTAGGATGCTCGGGCAAGCTGAAAACATGGGCAGCATAAGCGGCCAGCAAACGTTGGCGCCGTAACCGCAGTGGAGGGACACCTGGCTCCACTAGTATGCTGTCCACTGGGCTGGTCCGGAAAGCACCAGTGGCAAGGCGTATTCCGCTGTGTAGGATTGGGTCCAGTACACGCAGCGCAGATGGGGATGCTGAGCCATAAGCCAGGCTCCCATAATCCAGACGAGACTGGATTAACGCCTGGTAGAGCCGTAGGAGAGTAGATCGATCGGCGCCCCACCTGGTGTGGCTCAGGCATCGCAGAGCATTTAAATGCCGCCAACACATCTGTTTAAGCTGCCGAATATGAGGCAGCCACGTCAACCAGGCATCAAAAACTACACCCAAAAACCTGTGTGTCTCAACCACAGCAAGAAGTTCGCCATCAAGATAAAGCCGCGGCTCCGGGTGAACAGTGCGTCGCCGGCAGAAATGCATAACGCAGGTCTTGGCAGCCGAAAACTGAAAGCCATGCGCTACGCCCAAGACTGCACCTTACGGATAGCGCCCTGTAGCTGACGTTTAGCAGCTGCAATGCCAATAGAGCTGTAGTAAAGGCAGAAGTCATCAGCATACAGGGAAGCGGAGACAGAATTTCCCACTGCAGCAGCGAGCCCGTTTATTGCGATTAAAAACAGGCAGATACTGAGGACAGATCCCTGTGGTACCCCGTTCTCCTGGACTCGGGAGGAACTACGGGAGGCCACGACTTGTACACGGAAGGTACGATACGACAGAAAATTTCAGATGAAGATCGGCAGAGGGCCCCAAAGACCCCATCCATGAAGCGTAGAAAGTATGTAATGACGCCATGTCATATCTTACGCCTTCCGAATGTCAAAAAAGACAGCGACCAGGTGCTGACGGAGGGCAAAGGCAGTATGGATGGCCGACTACAGACTCACCAGATTGTCGGTGGCAGAGCGGCCTTTACGGAACCCACCCTGAGACGGAGCTAGAAGGCCCCCAGACTCCAGTACCCAATTCAAGCGCCGGCTCACCATCCGTTCGAGAAGCTTGAAAAGAACTTTGGTGAGGCTAATGGGGCAGTAGCTGTCCACCTCCAAAGAGTTCTTGCCCGGTTTCAAAATGGGGATGAAAATGCTTTCCCGCCATTGCGACGGAAACTATCCCTAGACCCAGAGACAGTTGTAAAGGTTGAGGAGGCGTCGCTTGCAGTCCACTGAAAGGTGTTTCAGCATCTGACAGTGGATGCGATCTGGCCCAGGAGCGGTATCAGGGCAAGCGGCAAGGGCACTGCGAAATTCCCACTCACTGAATGGAGCATTGTAGGATTCAGAATGGTGGGTGCGAAAAGAAAGGCTCCGACGTTCCATCCGCTCTTTAATGGAGCAGAAGGCCAGGGGGTAATTTGCAGAAGCGGAACTCATAGCAAAATGCTCTGCCAAGCGGTTTGAAATGACGTCGGAGTCAGTACAAACTGCTCCATTCAGTGAGAGCGCAGGGACGCTGACCGTGGTCCAATAGCCGTAGACGCGTCGAATCTTGGCCCAGACCTGCGATGGAGTGACATGGAGGCCAATGGTGGACACATACCGCTCCCAGCACTCCTGCTTGCCTTGGCGGATAAGGAGGCGGGCTCGCGCACGCAGCCGTTTGAAGGCGATAAGGTGGTTTATGGAGGGATGTCGCTTGTGACGCTGGAGCGACCGCCGGCGATCTTTAATCGCTTCAGCGATCTCAGGCGTCCACCAAGGCACAGTCCTCCGCCGAGGAGACCCAGAAGAACGGGGAATGGCAGATTTGGCGGCAGTAACGATGCCGGTGGTGACCGATTTAACCACCGCATCAATGTCATCATTTGAGAGAGGCAGTGGCGGAGAACAAGTCCCAGTCAGCTTTGTTCATAGCCCATCCGCTAGGGCGCCCAGAAGAGTGTCGCCGTGGCAGTGACAGAAAGATCGGAAAGTGGTCACTACCACACAGGTCGTCATGCACACTCCATTGGACAGGTGGTAGTAGGCTAGGGCAGCAGGTCGAAAGGTCGATGGCCACACTGAAGTGTGTGAAGGAACCATCATTTAAAAGCGAAAGATCGAGCTGTGCCAAGAAATGCTCAATGGTGGGGCCTCGACCTGTCGCCACCGACCCACCCCACAGAGGGTTATGGGCATTGAAGTCGCCCAGTAACAAGAAAAGTGGCGGCAATTGGGCTATCAGCACAGCCAGGGCATGCTGTGCAACATCACCATCCGGTGGAAGGTAAAGACTGCAGACGGTAACAGCCTGTGGCGTCCACACCCGAACAGCGACAGCCTCAAAATGTGTTTGTAGAGGGACAGACTCGCTGTGAAGAGAGTTAAGGGCATATATGCAGACGCCACCAGACACCTTTTCATAAGCTGCCCGGTTCTTATAATAACGCGATAGCCACGGAGGGCGGGGGTTCGCATTGCTGGGAACCAAGTTTCTTGAAGAGCAATGCAGAAGAAAGGGTGAAGGCTGATAAGTTGTCAGAGCTCAGCTAGATGGTGGAAGAAACCGCTGCAATTCCACTGGAGAATGGTATTGTCCATGTCTGAGAAAGGCGTGATGGGACTTGGAAGGCAGATTACGCCGCTGGGTCACCTGCTGCCTCCGATTGAGCACCTGTGCTAGTGCTATCCATGGTGTCTGAGGGACCGGCGAGATTGAGGTCCTCAGTGGATGCCAGAATCTCCACCTCGTCCCCAGACGCAGAGCTGGAAGGTTGTGGTGGGGTGGCTGCCACCGCGAGTTCCTTGGGCTTAGAGCTCTTCTTCTTGGGTTTCTCACGCTGCTCCTTGGGCTTCACTGGCTGGGAGGGCTTCACCGATTCAGTCTCCAGGACGGAGGAGGATCGTGAAGCCCTACGACCAGCTGATTGTGGGCACTTACGCCACTGTGGGTCGTCAGCCTTCCCGCTGGTGGAAACCTGGGAAGGGAGGGACCCAAGTGACCCCTTGCGAGCGTGAGAAGCCAAAGAAGTTGGACACTTCTCCGGCTTAGAAGCGGGGACGGACGTCCCCGATGGGTGGGATGGTGTTGCTCCTGAGGTAGGTGGCGCAGGAGCAACCCGGTGGGTAGAGGCCCCCACTGGCGGGGGGGCAGGAGGAGTTGTACTACTCGTCGATCCGGCCGGAATTCGAGAAACTGATGGGACTAGCACAGGTGCTGTAGCAGCGGCGTAGGAAGACGTCATTCTCACAGGATGGAGTCGGTCGTATTTCCGTTTTGCCTCAGTATATGTCAGTCGGTCCAGGGTCTTGTATTCCATGATTTTACGCTCTTTCTGGAAGATTCGGCAGTCTGGAGAGCAAGGTGAATGGTGCTCCCCGCAGTTGACACAGATGGGAGGCGGGGCACATGGAGTATTGGGATGTAATGGGCGTCCACAATCTCAACATGTGAGGCTGGAAGTGCAGCGGGAAGACATATGGCCGAACTTCCAGCACTTAAAGCACCGCATTGGGGGAGGGATATAGGGCTTGACGTCACATCAGTAGACCATCACCTTGACCTTTTCCGGTAATGTATCACCCTCGAAGGCCAAGATGAAGGCACCGGTAGCAATCTGATTTTCCTTCGGACCCCGATGAACGCGCCGGACGAAAAGTACACCTCGGCGGTCTAAATTGGCGCGCAGCTCGTCATCAGACTGCAAAAGAAGATCCCTATGGTAAATAACTCCCTGGACCATATTTAAACTCTTATAGGGTGTGATTGTAACGGCAACATCCCCCAACTTGTCACAAGCAAGTAACCGTCGTGACTGGGCAGAGGATGCCGTTTGTATCAGGACTGACCCAGAGCGCTTTTTGGACAAGCCCTCCACCTCCCCAAACTTGTCCTCTAAATGCTCGACGAAGAACTGAGGCTTTGTGGAGAGAAAAGACTCCCCATCAGCTCTCGTACAAACTAAGAATCGGGGTGAATAACTGCTACTGCCATCCTGAGACTTACGTTCTTCCCACGGTGTGGCCATGGAGGGGAACGTTTTCGGATCGCACTTCTGAGCATTAAATTGAGCCCGAGAACGCTTAGAGACTGCTGGCGGCTGGCCACCAGCGAGAGACGATGTACCACGCTTCATTGCGGGTCATCCGCCCTGATGCCACCTACTCCGACCAAGGGCCCTCCCCACGGGCGCCACCCAGCCGCAGCAAGAGCCACCTGGCAGGATGGCTGTTGCCGGGAGTCCCGATACCCCAGGAGGATAAGCATCTACTCCTTGGCATACGTGGGAAGTTAACAGCGCAGGCATCAGTAGAGCGATCCCTGTGTTGTCAGGGGGCTACAACCAACAGGGTACATGGCGGCCCCACCACAACGGACTGGCTACCGTGCTGGATGTTAGGTAACATGTGGTCCATGGTCGCCGTCAGTGCAGAAAGAGGCACCGCACAGTGCAAGGTGTAATCGGCACGCAGAAACGTAGCGATGCCGAAGAGATGGAGAGCGGGCAAGACTGCAATTCAACGGCGAATAAGCTGGCGAAGGTCTGATCGCAAGATGGACACAATGCACCAAGTAAGGCGCCCTTCCCCAATCGGCTCGCTCTTCGGAAAATTTTGAGAGATGGAGGTCAAACCCAACAGGGGACCATCACATAAGGCCGAAAAGTTTGAGACTCCTTTTAGTCGCCTCTTACGACAGGCAGGAATACTGTGGGCCTATTCTAACCCCCAACCCCACACGGGGAAAACTCCAAGCAATGTTCACACCATGGAATATGACAACCTGGAAATCACATAGGGGAATATCAAATTGGTCATATGGAGGTAACCAGAAAATTCTATCCGGAAATCATGAATATGAAGGTACATCAAGTGTTTTGTGGAGTCTGACCATTATCTCTCTCAGATCAAAATCTCTTTCATACAAAACAGAAAGAGTTGCCAAAAGTCTAAGCTCTTCCATAAAAAGTCCCAGAATACCTAAAATAACATGCAGAGGAGTTTGTACAATCACTCCAGCCTAACATACAAACATGGAATGAATGTCTTTAAACCCTGCATCAGCAAGAAAACTTGCTCAACCACCACAGAAACGGAAACACAGATGGTGGACCTCAGATCGCAACAGAGCCATACAATCTCTTATCTGAGCCTCAAGGACTTGTCATAGGCTCAAAACTCCACAGAACTGGCTTTTTTTAAACAGAGAAACCAATCAGGTTTATAAAATGGGTACATCATCTCAAAAGATTAGGGGAAATTGATAATGATTTCGAAAGGAACACCACACTTTTTTTTAACGAGACATTTAGGGAAGAACTAAGCTACGAGACACCTAGTCTTTCTTTTTGATGCCCTGATGGGACACTTGAGACAAATACACGGACAAACTGTGAAATCCTACTTCAAGAAACTGCACAACTGTGAGCAACCTACAGAAGACCCCAATTTCATTTAACTGCACCAAATCGAAACACTTTTCTACCTATACATGAGTAAAAATGAACCATCATATTACATCTCAAAAACAAGAAAGCGCCAGGGAAGATGGTAATATCACAGAAATACTCAAGATCGGCAATAAAGTCTTGATTGACAAACTAAAAGCAATTGTTGCCAATTAATGGGAAAATGCATCATGCCAGCAGATTGGAAAAATGCTTTGATCCATCGACTACACAAAAATGGGGATGAGATGGATCCAAACAATTGCCAAGGTATTTCACTTCTACCAATTGCCTACAAAATTTTCTCATGTACCCTGCTTACCAGATTGGGGCAACAGACACAACATTTGATACGTGAATATCAGGCAGGCTTCCAGCAGAACAGATCTGGAACATTAAAATCATACTGCAACAATGAAAGTCAAACTACACAGTTGTCACTTTTGCAAACTTCAAAAAAGCCTACAACTTCGTTGACTGCATCACCTCGTATAATGTACTTCATGAATACAGAGTGGATAACTAAACAACTATATTAATCAAACAGATCTTGACAAACACATTCTCTAAAGTAAAATTTATGGGTGAAATCTCTGAAGCTTTTCAAATTAGAACTGGGGTAAGAAAGATTGATGAGCTGTCTTCACTCCTGTTCCCTCTACTACTCAAGATGATCATCAACACTTGGGAGAAACAAATGCTTGGAGTAAGTACGGCAACAAAAGATAAACCAATAAAGATTAAAATCCTTGTCTTTGCTGACGACCCAGCAGTAATTTCCCGAACTCCCAAGGAAACCAGACACACAATTGTGAAGCTTTACGAGATTGTCATCGAGACCAGCAGACTCCAAATCTCTTTTTAAAAAAAACACCCACCCACCTACACACACACACACACACACACACACACACACACACACACACACAATGCATAGACTCCATGAATCAAACTTGGCAATCATGCAACAAAGTATGGCAAAATCACACTGGTGAAGGATTTCAGGTATCTAGGTGAAATTATTGGCAGCACTAGCAACAAAAGAGTAGATCGTAAGAAAGTTCAGAAAAATTGCGTAAAGCCTAGACAGTTCTCT
The DNA here is from genome assembly GCF_023898315.1 of Schistocerca nitens. Taxonomy (NCBI): domain Eukaryota; kingdom Metazoa; phylum Arthropoda; class Insecta; order Orthoptera; family Acrididae; genus Schistocerca; species Schistocerca nitens. Next base: position 383,484,701 of record NC_064618.1, read on the forward strand.
AGAATACGTACAACAAGAAATTTATGTCCATCAAAGTCGAACTACATCACTACTACACAGTCATTCTTTCATAAGCATTCAATACTACAGAGATTTCATTAACTACCAACATCAAAGAAAAATACCAAGAAAAATATTTTGATGCCAAATTCAAGATAATATCTGGATGCATAAGGACTCAGAAGAACTGTATTCCCTGACTGAGCAGTTCACCTAATTTGTAAGGAACAGGCATATGAAATTCTATGGTTGTATAGCACAAATGAAAGACTCTCACTTGACCAAGAAAACCTTGCACATCATCAATGGGACCCGACAACCCAAAATATGTTCACTGGCAGATACACAGAGCGACCTCACAGAGATGTCACTACCTTGGATACCTGTCGTGAAGGGGTGAAGAACAGATGACGAGGTCTTCTCACAAAATGATGAGATACACCCCACAGCAGAAGTTTTAATGGAAGAGGTGTAATACACTCAAAGAATATGAAGCTTGATCTGGAGAAACTGAAGATAAAAAGAATGTAGGACCTGACTGCCACTGTACTCTTAAATATTTTGACAAAATAGGTGAACAATGTGAGGCACATGTTCAAAGCATGATCCGGGTACTTGTGTGATACAGAGTGTAGACTCCCTTTGAATGATTCTAGAACTGTCACGGTGGAACCTGGTGGCCGGTAATAACACCCCACAATTAACTTGATTTCTCCTAGCCCTGTTAAACATGTCCAGATAACTTCACAATCACACTGTACTTCAACCTCAGTAGACACAATATTTTTGTCAACTGAAATGAAGACACCACTTCCTACAGTGTCTAATCTTTCTTTCCGATACATGTTCCAACCCTCACTAAATATTTCAGAACTTCCTATCTCAGGGTTCAGCCAGGTCTCAGTTCCGAGAATAATTTGCGCGCCACACGTTTCCTGGAGGGCAGTAAATTCAGGAACTTTATTCCGAACACACTGAAAATTTACTGCTAATATCTTGATAGAAAGACCTGAGTCGAAACAAGTCCCCGGGAGTAGGCAACTTTCCATTAGAACTACTGATGGCCTTGGGAGAGCCAGTCCTGACAAAACTCTATCACCTGGTGAGCAAGATGTATGAGACAGGCGAAATACCCTCAGACTTCAAGAAGAATATAATAATTCCAATCCCAAAGAAAGCAGGTGTTGACAGATGTGAAAATTACCGAACAATCAGTTTAATAAGTCACGGCTGCAAAATACTAACGCAAATTCTTTACAGACGAATGGGAAAACTAGTAGAAGCTGACCGCGGGGAAGATCAGTTTGGATTCTGTAGAAATGTTGGGACACGTGAGGCAATACTGACCTTATGACTTATCTTAGAAAAAAATTGAGGAAAGGCAAACCTACATTTCTAGCATTTGTAGACTTAGAGAAAGCTTTTGACAATGTTGACTGGAATACTCTCTTTCAAATTCTAAAGGTGGCAGGGGTGGTGGGGAGCAAAATAACTGATGATGGTAGAAGTAGAGAGGATATAAAATGTAGACTGGCAATGGCACAGAAAGCGTTTCTGAAGAAGAGAAATTTGTTTAAATCCTGTATAGATTTAAGTGTCAGGAAGTCGTTTCTGAAAGTATTTGTATGGAGTGTAGCCATGTATGGAAGTGAAACATGGACGATAAATAGTTTGGACAAGAAGAGAATAAAAGGTTTCGAAATGTGGTGCTACAGAAGAATACTGAAGATTAGATGGGTAGATCACATAACTAATGAGGAGGTATTGAATAGAATTGGGGAGGAGTTTGTGGCACAACTTGACAAGAAGAAGGGATTGGTTGGTAGGACATGTTCTGAGGCATCAGGGGATCACAAATTTAGTATTGGAGGGCAGCGCGGAGGGTAAAAATCGTAGAGTGAGACCAAGAGATGAATACACTAAGCAGATTCAGAAGGATGTAGGTTGCAGTAAGTACTGGGTGATGATGACGCTTGCACAGGATAGAGTAGCATGGAGAGCTGCATCAAACCAGTCTCTGGACGACAAAAACAACAACAACAACAACAACATCTTGATAGCTGAAGCGTCTTTGCACTGAGCGTGTCCTGATTTCCCTGCCTGCATGTCGACTGGTGAGTGTTCATCAGGACACCTCGCACTACTGCCTAGCCTAAAAAAAACCCCATGTGCACGCCACAAGTACTCTGCTACCCGAGTAGCTGCTTCCTTTGTGTAGTGCACCCCTGACCTATCTAGGGGCATCCTACAATTCCCCACCCAATAGCACAAGTCTAGAAATCTGCAGCCAAGACCGTCACAGAGTCGACGAAGCCTCTGGTTTAGACCCTCCACTCGGCTCCAAACCAAAGGACCCCAATCCACTCTGGGAATGATACTGCAAATAGAGAGCTCTGCTTGCACCCCGCGTGCTTGGCCAGTGGTCTTCAAATCCACCCACGGCCTGTACGAACTGAGGATCGCCTCAGAACCCAAGCGACAGGCATCATTGGTGCCAACGTCAGCAACTACTTGCAGACGACTGCACCCCGTACACTCGATAGCCGCAGGCAAGGCCACCTCCACATCTTGGATGAGGCCCCCCGGCAGACAAACCGAGTGCACGTTGGAATTCTTTCCAGCCCTGTAAGCTATTTCCCTAAGGAGCTCCATCACCTGCCTAATGTTGGAGCTCCCAATAACCAGCAAGCCATTGCCCCTGTGTGCCTGCTCGGGCCCTGCTGAAGGACAGGCTGCCCACTGACAGGCTGAATGGGCGAGGCCAGCCGGACAGCCTCCACATTGACCATCCGCCTCGAGCGACGCGAACACGTTGCAGTCCGCCACTCACCCAGAGGCGAGGGCAGCCCCAACGCGCCGGGTACACTAGAAAGTGCCTCGGCGGCTGAGTCAGTGGACGCAGCAAGCGACACCAGGGGTGTCTCAAGCGACGCGCCAGACCCTCCGCCGTCGCTGCACCTCGAGGCAGCAGCCTGAAGGCAGCTGACCGTGGCCAACAGCATGCTCAGCTGCTTGCGAACCGCAGCTAGTTCCTCCTGCGCCCGCACACAGCACACACACACACACACACCCTATCCATCCTACTGCTAATATCTAACAACTCCACGAATTTATACTCTACAGCTATCAATAAGCAACATAACTCCTCTCAAATACGAGAATACGCAAGGATTTTATGTAATTAAATATGCAAGTGCACAAACACTTGGAAAGAAATTAAGAACCAAACTACAAAACAAATATGAAAGCTAAATATGCGACTCGCTACTGCACTGCTGCTGCACTACCGCTGCAATGATACCCCCATGATGAGAGTGATGACTAAGTATTTTCAAGCAACGAGCTATACAGTTAAGTCTTCTAGTAACTCTGTATAAATGTTCTCATATGATTATCTATCATTATAATTTAACAATGTAAAGAAAACATAGTTGCTACTTACCATATTGATGACACATTAGGTTGCAGACAGGCACAATTAAAAGACACACATTAGCATTCAACCAAAAAACCACTCACTCAACTCCACACATTCATTCACACAAGCAAGCATGTCTCATACAAACACGTGTGCCATCTCTGGCAGCTGGGACCAGATTGCCATTCTGGTGTGTGTGTGTGTGTGTGTGTGTGTGTGTGTGTGTGTGTGTGTGTGTCCGGGCGCGCGTGCGCATGTGTGCATGTGTTTTATGATGAAGGCTGTGACCAAAAGCTAATGTGCAAGTATCTTAACGTTGCCTGTCAGCAACTTGAAGTGTCATTTTTTACAGTAAGTAGCAATCTTCACTGATCAGGAAGAACATTATGACCACCTTCCTAATAGCCAGTATCTCCACCTTTGGCACGGATAACAGTAGTGAAACGTTGTGACACGGAAGCAAAAAGGCCTTGGTAGATCGCTGGATGGAGTTTCCACCACACCTGCACACTCATCACCTAATTCCCATAAATTCCAGGAAGGGGAGGCAACGAGCTCTGAAGCCACGTTCAATCGTATCCCAGATGTGTTTGATCAGGTTCAGATCTGGCGAGTATCAGTCCATTCCAATGATCTCACCTCTTGCCCTACTGCCAAATTAAATTGTTCTAGACTTGTTAAAGATGTTCTCTCTTTCTTCCAGTCCCTGCAGTGGAAATATTTGTTCACCATCAAAGCTACCAATCGCACTCAACCTAAAACCAATACTGATCCCTGCCTGAATCAGTTCACTCCTTCACCCAACTGTGATCCATCCCTGCTGCCTACAAATCACCTTTCAGAATTTCTTACCCTCAAATCTTGCCCACCATCATTCCCCAAATCCCTCAACATAGAAACCAGCCTTACATCTGCATAAAAGAACTGCAATCCATCATCCACAAACTGCTGACAAAGGCTTGACCACCATGGTTCTGAACCACAGGGATTTCCTGGCAGAGAGATTTGCCAACTGTCAGATTCATCCACCTACAAATACTACCACAATAAGCCCAATTCAGAAATCCAACAGGATCTCCAGTCCCTCCTCAAATCCCTAGATCTATCCTACAACCTTTCCCCTGAGACTACCTCTCTCCTCATCCCCACACTCCTACCATCTACATGCTTCCTAATGTCCATAAAACCAGCCACCCAAGACACTCCATTGTGGCTAGTTACCGTGCCCCCATTGAGTGAATTTCTGCACTCGTGGACCAACTCCTTAAACCTATTACCCATAACCTAACCTCTTAGTAAAAGACACCTACCATTCCTTCCACAGTTCTTGTTCCTTTAACATACGGCACCCTGCTCATCCCTGTTGATACCATCTCCCTCTACACTAACATCCCCAATGTCCATGGCCAAGCTGCTATTGAACATTACCTTTCCCAAGGCCCAACTGACTCCAAGCCTGCAGCCTTCCTGCTGGTCACCATGACCAACTATATACTTGCCCACAATTCCTTCTTCTTTGAAAGGATCATCTACAAACAACTCCCTGGTACAGCAACCGGCATGCAAACACCATACTACACCAAGCTGTTCCTGGTTTTTAGATTCTGGTGGTTAGGAAGGATTCCTCTAAATGGCCCCACACCTGGCTCAGATCCACTGATGACATCTTCATGATCTCTACCGAGGTTGAGGACACCCTATCCACGTTTTTCCTGAACCTCAGCACCTTCCACCCCATTTGCATCACTTGGGCCTCCTCAAACCAACAAGTGATCTTCCTCAATGCTGACCTCCACCTCACGAATGGCTGCATCAGCATCTCCATCCATATCAAACCTACCAGCTACCAACAACACCTTCACTTCGACAGCTGTTGCCCATTCCATACCAAGAAGTCCCTTCCACATAGCCTATCCACCTGTGGTTGTCGCACCTGTAGTGATGAGCAGTTCTCTCCATATTACCAAATTACCTTCCCTATAATGGACAGAAACAGATTTCTGGTACCTTGTCTCTCCAGTCATCTACAACCTCCCACATATCCATCATCCAGTCACAAAGCAGCACTCCTCTCCTGACTCAACACCACCCATAACTGAAGCAACTTAAATCATATTCTTCACCATGTTTTTCACCACCTCTCATGCTACCCTGAAATGAGGGATGTCCTGCCCACTATACATCCCACCCCGCACCCCACACAATGATATTCTGACATCCACCAAAACTATGCAGTACTGTTGTCCATCCCTACTCCACCTGGCTTCATGGATCATATCCCTGCAATAGAAATACATGCAAGACCCATCCCATCGAAGGCAGGACTCCCTGTGGAAGAAGCCATGCGATCTACAAATGAGCTGCAACCACTGTGCTACTTTCAATGTGATCTTGACAATTAAGAATCCATCTGTCCGCACGAATGGCGACCGATAAACTGTGGCTGACACACGGTTGGACCACCCAGTTACTGAACATATTGCCCAACACAACATACTTCACTTCAATGGCTGATTCACAGCCTGGGCCATCTGGATCCTTCTTACCAACATCGCCTTTTCTGAACTGTGCAGGTGGAAGCTCTCCCTGCACTATATCCCACATTCCCATAAACTATCTGGTCTCATACTTTGCTAGAACCTGTCCTTCACCATCCTACCCCTTCCCTGTTCCTACTCAAACAATATACATACAGCCTTCTACTCCACCATCACGCCCACAGACTTTCTCCCTTTTCTACTTCTCTCCTTTTCCACTCCACTCCCCTTTCCATCCCCTATCTTCAAAAGCATCCAACTGAACCTAGAAGCCCTGCCCTGTCCGTCACTGCATGCTCCCTCCCACAAGCAGCACTACACCTTCTCCCACCTCTACCCTGCTATCCCTGCCCCTCCCCACATCATGCCTCATCTTTACCACCACAAACCACACCACACTGCTGCTCCAGTCCGATGTAGTTGCTGTTCACAGTTGTGTGTGTGTGTGTGTGTGTGTGTGTGTGTGTATAATAGAGGGAAACATTCCGCTTGGGAAAAATGTATCTAAAAACAAAGATGATGTAACTTACCAAACGAAAGCACTGGCATGTTGATAGACACACGAACAAACACAAACATACACACAAAATTCAAGCTTTCGCAACCAACGGTTGCTTCATTAGGAAACAGGGAAGGAGAGGGAAAGACGAAAGGATGTGGGTTTTAAGGAAGATGGTAAGGAGTCATTCCAATCCCGGGAGCGGAAAGACTTACCTTAAGGGGAAAAAAGGACAGGTATACACTTGCGCGCACACACACACACACACACACACATATCCATCCGCACTTACACAGTCATAAGCAGACATTTGTAAAGGCAAAGCTTTCGTTTGGTAAGTTACATCATCTTTGTTTTTAGATATATTTTTCCCACGTGGAATGTTTCCCTCTATTATATTCATATCATTAATTTGAACCCAACAATTACATTTGTTATTGTCACTGTTGCATTTCGAAATCTTTTCTGTCATCTTACTTTCTCTTTCTGTTTTTGCAAGTAGTTTCACTTGTATTCACCTTCTCCTTTTTACCGTAATCTACCATACAATTTTATCCCGCCTATGTTGTTGTTGTTGTGGTCTTCAGTCCTGAGACTGGTTTGATGCAGCTCTCCATGCTACTCTATCCTGTGCAAGCTTCTTCATCTCCCAGTACCTACTGCAACCTACATCCTTCTGAATCTGCTTAGTGTATTCATCTCTTGGTCTCCCCCTACGATTTTTACCCTCCTCGCTGCCCTCCAATACTAAATTGGTGATCCCTTGATGCCTCAGAACATGTCCTACCAACCGATCCCTTCTTCTGGTCAAGTTGTGCCACAAACTCCTCTTCTCCCCAATCCTATTCAGTAGCTCCTCATTAGTTATGTGATCTACCCATCTAATCTTCAGCATTCTTCTGTAGCACCACATTTCAAAAGCTTCTATTCTCTTCTTGTCCAAACTATTTACTGTCCATGTTTCACTTCCATACATGGCTACACTCCATACAAATACTTTCAGAAATGACTTCCTGACACTTAAATCTATACTCGATGTTAACAAATTTCTCTTCTTCAGAAACGCTTTCCTTGCCATTGCCAATCTACATTTTATATCCTCTCTACTTCGACCATCATCAGTTATTTTGCTCCCCAAATAGCAAAACTCCTTTACTACTTTAAGTGTCTCATTTCCTAATCTAATACCCTCAACATCAGCAGACTTAATTCGACTACATTCCATTATCCTTGTTTTGCTTTTGTTGATGTTCATCTTATATCCTCCCTTCAAGACACCATCCATTCCATTCAACTGCTCTTCCAAGTCCTTTGCTGTCTCTGATAGAATTACAATGTCATCGGCGAACCTCAAAGTTTTTATTTCTTCTCCATGGATTTTAATACCTACTACGAATTTTTCTTTTGTTTCCTTTACTGCTTGCTCAATATACAGATTGAATAACATCGGGGAGAGGCTACAACCCTGTCTCACTCCCTTCCCAACCACTGCTTCCCTTTCATGTCCCTCGACTCTTATAACTGCCATCTGGTTTCTGTACAAATTGTAAATAGCCTTTCGCTCCCTGTATTTTACCCCTGCCACCTTTAGAATTTGAAAGAGAGTATTCCAGTCAACATTGTCAAAAGCTTTCTCTAAGCCTACAAATGCTAGAAACGTAGGTTTGCCTTTCCTCAATCTTTCTTCTAAGATAAGTCATAAGGTCAGTATTGCCTCACGTGTTCCAGTATTTCTACGGAATCCAAACTGATCTTCCCCGAGGTTGGCTTCTACTAGTTTTTCCATTCGTCTGTAAAGAATTCGTGTTAGTATTTTGCAGCCGTGACTTATTAAACTGATAGTTCGGTAATTTTCACATCTGTCAACACCTGCTTTCTTTGGGATTGGGATTATTATATTCTTCTTGAAGTCTGAGGGTATTTCGCCTGTCTCATACATCTTGCTCACCAGATGGTAGAGTTTTGTCAGTACTGGCTCTCCCAAGGCTGTCAGTAGTTTCAATGGAATGTTGTCTACTCCGGGAGCCTTGTTTCGACTCAGGTCTTTCAGTGCTTTGTCAAACTCTTCACGCAGTATCGTATCTCCCATTTCATCTTCATCTACATCCTCTTCCATTTCCATAATATTGTTGTCAAGTACATCACCCTTGTATAGACCCTCTATATACTCCTTCCACCTTTCTGCTTTCCCTTCTTTGCTTAGAACTGGGTTTCCATCAAAGCTCTTGATATTCATGCAAGTGGTTCTCCTTTCTCCAAATGTCTCTTTAATTTTCCTATGGGCAGTATCTATCTTACCCCTAGTGAGATAAGCTTCTACATCCTTACATTTGTCCTCTAGCCATCCCTGCTTAGCCATTTTGCACTTCCTGTCGATCTCATTTTTGAGACGTTTGTATTCCTTTTTGCCTGCTTCATTTACTGCATTTTTATATTTTCTCCTTTCATCAATTAAATTCAATATTTCTTCAGTTACCCAAGGATTTCTACTAGCCCTCGTCTTTTTACCTACTTGATCCTCTGCTGCCTTCACTACTTCATCCCTCAAAGCTACCCATTCTTCTTCTACTGTATTTCTTTCCCCCATTCCTGTCAATTGTTCCCTTATGCTCTCCCTGAAACTCTGTATAACCTCTGGTTCTTTCAGTTTATCCAGGTCCCATCTCCTTAAATTCCCACCTTTTTGCAGTTTCTTCAGTTCTAATCTACAGGTCATAACAAATAGATTTATATACTCAATAATACGTAACCCACTTCCAAACCATAACGAAAAAAATTTTTTTCTGCTTTCAACACTACCGCTGCTATAAAATCCACCTTTCCCAGTTCACAAACAGTTCCTTTCACCTATTAAACAACCATTTCGGCTACTTCTAACAACTTTTGCTTTATTTCCATTTCCGTTTTTCCCACATCATTGATCATTTTTAGACTCTTCCCACAGGTCTTAACGTCATTATTTCTTCGTCAGACAGTTGTTAGCCTCATTTTCATAATCTGCCACCACAAAACCACTCCTTTTAATACATTTACATACAGTTTTTTCGATATTTTCCCAAATTTCTCCACCCTTTAACGTGTTTTGGCGGCAACACAACCACCTAACCTTTGTGCAAATCGTTGTTTACCAACCCAAGTTCAGCAGAGGACCAACATAGCTCAGCTTTAACCAACACTTTTTCGACTTTTTTTCACACCAGATCTCCAGTTGCTTTCTATTTCACCTTTATCTCTCTCCATATATTTTTATTTTCATTTCAGCCTCATGTTACACTTTCCACCTTCTAATACCATGTCACCCTCACAACATCCCCACAATGACCCCATTAAGTTTTATTTACATTCCCTTCACAAACATGCCTTCGTCCTAGCCAGATTACGCTCCCATATTTTATTTACTGTTCCTCTTCTCTGTACAAATGTGTCCAGCCTTTGAAAAAGCTCACTCTCAGGAGGTCGTAGTGGCCGGAACACACAAATACTTTAAGGCAGCATCCGACAAAGATGGCATGGACTCGTGGTGTATCTTCCAAAAAATTAGTGGATCAGGTTTCTCTTCTATGTCTAGAAGCTTTTTGGACAAACAGAGCCACATTTCCTCTTGTACATATTTAAGTTCTGCTGACACTGATTCATTTTTTTGTTTTTCTGTTTCATAAAAAAAGACCCAGATCATCATCATCATCATCAACATCATCATCATCTTTGATGTCAATGCTGTCTTCTTCATAAGGCGTCATCCTTTTTGACACAGTGGTGCCTACATTAGTTGTTGGGGTTGTCTCTGTCACTGTTCTTTGGCATCCTTGGACAAATGGGCCTACAATGGAGGCTGTTGTGAACTGTTCTCCCGGCAGTTCTTCTGTTAATTCAAACAGAGATTCCAGTACATGAAGGCAGCCTTCCAAAATGACCATTCTTCTGCCATCAAAATTTCACATTAACATAAGAAAACATTGTTATGCGGGTATCTTTTACCAACACTAGATGCTGCATGATTAGAAACAAAGTTCCACTTGCTGAGTGTTTCCTGTTTCAGTTTTACGTGTTTTTTGTTCAGCTGAACTTGGCAACCTACCAGTTTTGCAGCGGCTACTGTGCTGCTTTTGAAAAATCTGACGATTTTGTGACATTTCTGTCTGAGGGAGCTAGTGATGCTAATTCAGGATCGTTGAACACATCTGACACTATTAAATTAAGAGTGTGAGCAGCTCATCCCAACATTCAGTTTTCTTGCTACATCCATAACACCACTAACGTTGACAGTGACAAGGGAAAACACTTCATCACCCCTTCCCCATTCAGAAATAATTGTTTCAATGCTCTTGGTAATGTTTTCAAAAGTGTGCCAATGAGCAATGTGCACAATGGGTAGGACATAGGCTGCAGCTTGTACTACTCAATAAAATGTGCCATTACTGTCAAAAGTCCTTGTGTATTTATGTTGGTCCACATGTCTGCAGTCAGTGAGACACATTTGGTTTCAGCCAAGCTATTTCCAGTAACTTCCCCAATTTCGAGACAAGGGTCATTTAGCTGTTTGTTTATCAGGGTCTTCCTGGAAGATCTAGTGTCGTAACTAGTTTCATATATTTGGTATTATCATTAAAAAAAAAAAAAAAAAAAAAAAAAAAAAAAAAAAAAAAAAAAAAAAAGGAGAGAGAGAGAGAGAGAGAGAGAGAGAGAGAGAGAAGAAGAAGAAGAAGAAGAAGAGAGAGAAAGAAAGAAAGAAAATGTAAGGTAACACTCAGCCACAGCAACAACAAGAAGGTTGCCAGTCTCTTTCATTTTACTACTAAATAGTTCTTTTACCTTCATGGTACCAAAAATTGTTGCCTGTCTTGATATTTTTCTTGGCACTTGGGACCATTAGAGGGTTAGTTTACAAAAGTTGTTTAAGTCATAATACTTCTTCTTGTGAAATCAGATTGCATACTTGACATATCAGATAGATCCATGAACATAGCAGTGCCAACAGAGGAAAAGGCAACGCACACGATGGAGCAGAGATGGAAGAGGTGGACATAGTGCCAGCAGCAGAAGGGATGAGCTGACAGCCTGTTGTATCTTCCGACAAATTATTAAGACCCACAATGTTTAAGAACTGATGGTGCTTCTTTTTCAGGTGGCCCATCAGATTACTGGATGAACCATGAAAACTTATTTCCTTTCTACGTATTGTTTCCACCAAGAATTGAATGCATATCAGTGGTCAGGCAAGTCCAATTGTCACTCCCAGGGTGCTCAAGGCATGTGAACTTGGTTACACTTTTACAGAATATTTACAATGCTGTCTTGAGATAGGCTCAACTGTGTAACTGAAGTAGCAATGTATGAATCTGAGTAGTACTACTTTATTCCCATGAAGTATTACACAAGCTACTTTTCACGGACTGTGAAATGTAAACAGCATTTATAACGACACACAAGTATACATCAGACAGTGTAGGAATTGTTCCATTTCATTTCGAAGTTATTTCATTATTCTCTGTAATAACTTAAAAAATACGATCAGTAGTACAGCAGTTGTAAAAACCTGTATAAAGCAAGCAGTGAGGTGATAAGAGCACTGAGGGCGCACATGCCATTTAATGGCAGCAGGATAAAGAAAGGCAGCTCGCCACAGTATGGTGCTGCCACAAGCCTGCGAAGTATGCAACCAATAATCTGTAACTGTGTTTTAAATGTGTAGCTATAAATGATGTTTTTTGTATTAATCTCTATATATATTGTTAAATAGATCTTAGTTTTAAAAGTATAATGAATCTGTAATTAAAGCTGTAACGAGTCATGACTTAAGGCTCCAGTTAAACTCTAAAGGGACTTCCACACAGAAGGGTAAGGAGGGAGAAACACTGTGACAGTAAGTTACAGAACAGTTCTCTTTATGAGTCGGAAGCGTTGTGAAGTAGTGTGTGGTGCAATGCCCACATACTTTATCATGTGGTGATTAAAATGAGCACAATCATTGCTTAACGGCCTCAGATGTATGAGAAATTATTGCTACACATAATTCTACAGTATTAAGCAGCTATCTGTCAGCTCAGCAGAAGTGGCAATGATGTTACAAGGGCCAGAGGAAAGTCGTTTGCTGTGAATGAGGCAGTCATTTTGTTGCAGCATTACTCACTGTACTGGCCAAATTTTACAATGGGAACTATGACTTGGCAGTCATTATTTAAAACAGCGTTGCCCCAAGTTCCCCAAGTGAAATTTCCTGATATTTTCCTGATTTCCAGACAAGTTTTAGCATTTTTCCCTGACAAATTGAGATTCAAGGGCAACTAAAGACATAAGTTGACAAAAAAATGTAAGTGCTTCTGTATTTCTAAACGTATGAGCAAAAAACTGAAGTATTAACATCAACATCTTTTGTAATGAACTGTTCTTAGATGGAGAAAGCAAGCCAAATGGTATATATGTTTCATTAAGACCACTGATATTATTTTATTTCAAGAAAGTGAAACACATTTGGTGACAAAAATACACATTTTGTTGGAGTCAAAACAGATTTTAAATGCTTCCACTGCTTCCAGAAATAACCTCTGAAAAAAGTAGGCCTCTTGCAGAAACGTATAATGTGGGGAAGAGCTGTGCAAACCAACACTGTAGGTGACCAATAAAATGTTGGTTCTACTATGTTCATTATTGTTGGTTACTAACCTTTGTGTTATGTCTATTATTCTACAGGTATTGTGTGATTTTTCTTTCAAGAAATACACGAGTACATAACGTACAAACTGTCAGTGACTGCCATAATTTTCTTCTTATTGTCCATACTTTCTAATATATAAACTACTTTCAAAGTGCCAAAATGTACTGGAATAAATAAAATGTCTATTAAGATCCTGTGCTGTACAAGGTACTTGTGGTGACAGTCGCAATTCCTGAAGTCCATGCACACGACCTCTGGCCTGCCAAGGACCACCACAGTCCTGGGTCCACGGATAAACCATGAAAATCCACCGCATTATGCCACACACACACACACACACACACACACACACACACACGGCCTGCAGGCAGATCAGTGAGACTAGATCCAACAAGCAGGACCCACATGTTAGTGGGAAACTATGGGCCTCAGAACAGAAGGCCCAATCCATTAGATATACCCACAGAAATGGCCTGCGGTTTTGGCCCGCCATGGAAGTCCACTCATGTGGCCAGCTATTCATGAGTCATAAACACCATGCTGATGAAATGAGACTGCACTGATCACCCACGCAACAGATAAATTGTGCAAATAATCTGAGAATTGATACTTATGAAGATGGGTAGCAACTCATCATACAGACGATCGCTGAGCCACAGACAGGCACATAGAAAAGACAATAGCACTTTCACAACTAAATTTTTTGCCATTGTCTTTGTTAGAAAATGAGAGTGCACACACATTCACAAAGTCACTCAGACACAACTTATGCACATATGACCGTTGTCTCTAGTCGCTGCATCAGCAATCAGATCCAAACAAACCACTCCTCTCACCTCCCTGCCTCTCATCGGGAGCTGCTCGGCTAGAAACAAGTAGTGGAGGCAGCACTGACTGCAAGCTGAGGGGAGGGGTGGGAAGGGGAGAGGCAGTAAGAAAGAGAGAGTAGGGAAGCGGCACACATACTCAGCTGCACCCAGCCAGTGATAAAGCATGACATCTCAATAAACAAACATGCTACTGAGACAAAAATGAGATTTTTCAAATTTTTCTTTTTTTTCAAATTTCCCTGATATTTCTCTGATAAATTTTATATTCCCTGATTTCCAGAACTTGTGGCAACCGTTTAAAAGCTATTAAACCATCCACTGGTAGCAAAATCTTGTCAGAGGCTGCAATACGTTGCTCAATACCACAAAAGGACTGAAATATTTATTTCTATGGTGAAGTTCAGTGTATTCTATTTTTCATACTAACTGACATACACTATATGATCAAAAGTATCCGGACAACCCAAAAACATACATTTTTCATATTAGGTGCATTGTGCTGCCAACTACTGCTAAATACTCCATTTTAGCGACCTCAGTAGTCGTTAGACATCGTGAGAGAGCAGAATGGTGCACTCCGCAGAACTCACGGACTTCGAACGTGGTCGGGTGATTGGGTGTCACTTGTGTCATATGTCTGTATGCGAGATTTCCACACTCCTTAACATCCCTAGGTCCACTGTTTCCGATATGATAGTGAAGTGGAAACACGAAAGGACATGTACAGCACAAAAGCATACAGGCCGACCTCGTCTGTTGACTGACAGAGACGGCCGACAGTTGGAGGGGTCGTAACGTGTAATAAACAGACATCTATCCAGACCATCACACAGGAATTCCAAATTGCATCAGGATCCACTGCAAGTACTATGACAGTTAGGCGGGAGGTGAGAAAACTTGGATTTCATGGTCGAGTGACTGCTCATAAGCCACACATCACACCGGTAAATGCCAAACAACACCTCGCTTGGTGTAAGGAGCGTAGACATTGGACGATTGAACAGTGGAAAAACGTTGGTGGAGTGACGAATCACGGTACACAATATGGCAATCCAATGGCAGGGTGTGTGTATGGCAAATGCTCGGTGAACGTCATCTGCCAGCATGTGTAGTGCCAACAGTAAAAATCGGAAGCAGTGGTGTTATGGTGTGGTTGTGTTTTTCATGGAGAGGGCTTGCACCACTTGTTTTGCATGGCACTATCATAGCAAAGGCCTACAATGATGTTTTAAATACCTTCGTGCTTCCCACTGTTGAAGAGCAATTCGGAGATGCTGATTGCATCTTTCAACACGATCGAGCACCTGTTCATAATCCACGGCCTGTGGCGGAGTGGTTACCCAACAATAACATCCCTGTAATGGACTGGCCTGCACAAAGCCCTGACCTGAATCATATAGAACACCTTTGGGATGTGTTGAAATGCCGACTACGTGCCAGGCCTCACCAACCAACATTAATACCTCTCCTCAGTGCAGCACTCGGTGAAGAATGGGCTGCCATTCCCCAAGAAACCTTCCAGCATCTGCAAGAGTGGGAGCTGTCATCAAGGCCAGGGTGGGCCAACACCACATTGAATTCCAGCATTACCGATGGAGGGTGCCACGAACTTTTAAGTCATTTTCAGCCAGGTGTCCGGATACTTTTGATCACATAGTGCATTGTAAAAGTCATGAGTTGTCATCCTCTTGTACAAGTTAAGTAATACAACTTCAGTGTTTAAAAAGCAACAAGCATTATCACAGTGTTGTTATTTCAGTAGATGTTTAGTGCGTCCTTTACACATACTGTGGTATTTAATCAGCAACATTTCCACATCATAAGCTGATGTGTTGCTTAAAATTATTATTGCCATATTAAGCAAAGCATCAGATTGTGTACAAAGTACCAACTATTTTATTATATTGGTATAATAAAAGCAGTTGCAGAAGAAAAAAAAAAAAAAAAAAACAGAAGGTATTGCGCACATTTTTCATTACTACAAAAAAGATTATTACTGTGGCATTCAGAACATATGATTTTACAAATTCATGACATAAGACAAACTACATTTATGTTTCAACAAAAGTGCAGGAAAGTGTTTCTGTTCGTTGCATTGAAGTACTATCAGTTCAAAAATTCTGCACATTGAAAATTATCATGAAACTTCGGTGTAAAAACTCATTTTCAGACAGTGGTCAGTTCTGTATAAAGATAATGTTAAAGAAAGATGTTTCTTAGTTACAAAAATTACAAATACCACCACCACAGTCGCTATGCATCTTCAATGCTTAGCAGGATCTCTTCACTCAACATTTCAGTGTTATTTTACATAAAAGTCACTATGCATCACCAATGCTTAGCAGTATCTCTTCACTCAACATTTCAGTGTTATTTTACATAAAACTTTAAGACTGAAACATTTATTCTGTGCTGATGAAAGTGTCTTTTGCTGTGGTAACGAAAGTACAACATGTATAGGATCTATATTGTCCATATGCAGTGTATGTCACTATTTCAAAGTGGTTATGACGTACTACAGATCGGAGCGTGGAATGTCAGATCCCTTAATCGGGTAGGTAGGTTAGAAAATTTAAAAAGAGAAATGGATAGGTTAAAGTTAGATATAGTGGGAATTAGTGAAGTTCGGTGGCAGGAGAAACAAGACTTCTGGTCAGGTGAATACAGGGTTATAAATACAAAATCAAATAGGGGTAAGGCAGGCGTAGGTTCAATAATGAATAGGAAAATAGGAATGCGGGTAAGCTAATACAAACAGCAGAGTGAATGCATTATTGTGGCCAAGATAGATACGAAGCCCACACCTACAACAGTAGTACAAGTTTATATGCCAACTAGCTCCGCAGATGACAAAGAAATTGAAGAAATGTATGATGAGATACAAGAAATTATTCATATAGTGAAGGGAGACGAAAATTTAATAGTCGTGGGTGACTGTAACTCGCTAGTAGGACAAGGAAACATAGTAGATGAATATGAAATGGGAGCAAGGAATGAAAGAGGAAGCTGCCGGGTAGAATTTAGCACAGAGCATAACTTAATCACAGCTAACACTTGGTTCAAGAATCATAAAAGAAGGTTGTGTACATGGAAGAAGCCCGGAGATACTGGAAGGTCTCAGATAGATTATATAATGGTAAGACAGAGATTCAGGAACCAGGTTTTAAATTGTAAGACATTTCCAGGGGCAAATGTGGACTCTGACCACAATCTATTGGTTATGAACTGTAGATTAAAACTGAAGAAACTGCAAAAAGGTGGGAATTTGAGGAGATGGTACCTGAATAAACTGAAAGAACCAGAGGTTGTAGAGAGCTTCAGGGAGAGCATTAGGGAACAATTGACAAGAATAGGGGAAAGAAATACAGTAGAAGAAGAATGGGTAGTTTCGAAAGATGAAATAGTGAAGGTAGCAGAGGATCAAGTAGGTAAAAAGACGAGGGCTAATAGAAATCCTTGGGTAACAGAAGAGGGATTGAATTTAAATGAAAGGAGAAAACACAAAAATGCAGTAAATGAAGCTGGCAAAAAGGAATACAAAAGTCACAAAAATGAGATCGACAGGAAGTGCAAAATGGCTAAGCAGGGATGGTTAGAGGACAGGTGTAAGAATGTAGGGGCACATATCACTAGGGGTAAGATAGATACTGCCTACAGGAAAATTAAAGAGACCTTTGGAGAAAAGAGAACCACTTGCATGAATATCAAGACCTCAGATGGAAACCGAGTTCTAAGCAAAGAAGGGAAAGCAGAAAGGTGGAAGGAGCACATAGAGGGTCTATACAAGGGTGATGTTCTTGAGGACAATATTATGGAAATGGAAGAGCATCTAGATGAAGATGAAATAGGAGATATGATACTGCGTGAAGAGTTTGACAGAGCACTGAAAGACCTAAGTAGACACAAGGCCCCGGGAATAGACAACATTCCATTAGAACTACTGACAGCCTTGGGAGAGCCAGACCTAACGAAACTCTACCATCTGGTGAGCAAGATGTATGAGACAGGTGAAATACCCTCAGACTTCAAGAAGAATATAATAATTCCAATCCCAAAGAAAGCAGGTGTTGACAGATGTGAAAATTACCGAACTATCAGTTTAATAAGTCACAGCTGAAAAATACTAACACGAATTCTTTACAGACGAATGGAAAAACTGGTAGAAGCCGACCTCAGGGAAGATCAGTTTGGATTCCGCAGAATTGTTGGAACACGTGAGGCAATACTGACCCTACGACTTATCTTAGAAAAACCTACGTTTCTAGCATTTGTTGACTTAGAGAAAGCTTTTGACAGTGTTGACTGGAATACTCTCTTTCAAATTCTAAAGGTGGCAGCGGTAAAATACAGGGAGCGAAAGGCTATTTACAATTTGTACAGAAACCAGATGCTAGTTATAAGAGTTGAGGGGCATGAAAGGGAAGCAGTGGTTGGGAAGGGAGTGAGACACAGTTTTAACCTCTCCCTGATGATATTCAATCTGTATATTGGGCAAGCAGTAAAGGAAACAAAAGAAAAATTTGGTGTAGAAATTAAAATCCATGGAGAAGAAATAAAAACTTTGAGGTTCGCCTATGACACTGTAATTCTGTAAGAGACAGCAAAGGACCTGGAAGGATAGCTGAACGTCTTGAAAGGAGAATATAAGATGAACACGAACAAAAGCAAAACGAGGATAATGGAATGTAGTCGAATTATATCAGGTGATGCTGCGGGAATTAGATTAGGAAATGGGACGCTTAAAGTAGTAAACGAGTTTTGCTATTCGGGGAGTAAAATAACTGATGATGGTCAAAGCAGAAAGGATATAAAATGTAGACTGGCAATGGCAAGGAAAGCATTTCTGAAGAAGAGAAATTTGTTAACATCGAGTATAGATTTCAGTGTCAGGATGTCGTTTCTGAAAGTATTTGTACGGAGTGTAGCCATGTATGGAAGTGAAACATGGACGATAAATAGTTTAGACAAGAAGACAGTAGCAGCATTTGAAATGTGGTGCTACAGAAGAATGCTGAAGATTAGATGGGTAGATCACATAACTAATGAGGAGGTATTGAACAGAATTGGGAAGAGAAATTTGTGGCACAACTTGACTAGAAGAAGGGATCAGTTGGTAAGGCATATTCTGAGGCATCAAGGGATCACCAATTTAGTATTGGAGGGCAGCGTGGAGGGTAAAAATCATAGAGGGAGACCAAGAGATGAATACACTAAGCAGATTCAGAAGGATGTAGGTTGCAGTAGGTACTGAGAGATGATTAAGCTTGCACAGGACAGAGTAGCATGGAGAGCTGCATCAAACCAGTCTCAGGACTGAAGACGACAACAACAATGACTTATATTGTGTGCCCTCCTCCCTCTGGTTTGCTTGTCAAGATGCTATATGGGTTCCCATTACTCAAAATTAAATATTGTGTGGTAAGAGCTTAGTTCTCCAATACGTAGAGCAGTTAGCGAAATCAACACTGATGTTTAACTGCAAACGAGTGTCTGCCCTTTATAATAATGAGTCCAATTGACAACCACGGTCATTTATAGGCAAAAACTGATCCATATAAGGATAGAACTGGATGGGGCATCACACATTGTGTGCATGGATGTAATTTGTACGTATGTAGTCTGTGATGGCATTTCCTGTACAAAATATTTACCTTCAACACAAACTGCTGAACAAGTATTTAGGGCTAGATTCAGGTGATTTTTAATTTGTGGACAAAATCACATATTTTCTATAAAACGAAATGCAACTGTCACTAAAACGAGGTAAGGTTCCAGTATGATTCCTTTCAACTTCATATATCCTCAACAGAACCAGTACTCTGACCTTTGCACCCTCAACTAGGGCTGCAATACATCCCAGTCTCCCTGGATTGGTCCTAGTTTTGAGGCTGTCTGGAGGCGTGCTGGAGGGATTTTTATACAACTGTCTTTGGAAAACCCAGACTTTTTTCATGTTTGGGAAAATTCAATTGACTGAAAATAAATAGATTGTAATAAATCTTACTTAAAATTCATTCCAAGAGGACCAGCCCCTGTAGTTTCTTCACTTTAGTCTACTAAAAACCCAGTGGTAAGCACACTTAGATGCTCTTCTATACACACACTACATGTTCCAAAATGACCTTTACAATTTTCATCACATATATTTCAGAAATAAGAATCGGTAAAAAGAAGCAGTTTGTGGCATAATGTTTACACATACACCTAAAGCTGTTTTTCTTTTTTTCCTTATTTTCAATGCTAGTTATTGACTAGCCCCCCCCCCCCCCCCCCCCACCCTGCCCCCGCTCCAGCAGCTGGCACACTGTGTGGAATGGTTTGCTGTGCTACTATTAGTCCTAGTCATAGGAAAGGGGAATTTTGTTAAAAATACAGTAAAGGTGCGGTTGGCGATGAAGTCTGGGGCCGCTGGCAGTGTGTGGTAATAGTTAGCAGCCATTAGGCCAGACAGGGTAAACATGGCACATTGCACGTACATGTTTGGAGTGGAGCAACAGTGAGACAGGAAACTGCAGCGTTGCTTTAAGCTATTGCGATGTGTGAGGCGAGGCAGTAGGCCAGAGCCGAGAGTGGCGACGTGTAAGTGGCTGACGTACAGGAATTTACCCCTGCCATAATTTCTGTCTCTCTCTGACACTACGTCACAAGCGAGGGGAAAAGCAGTATAAATAGTCAGGCACTTTTAGCTTGATAGGTGTGCTACGTTAGACGACAGTCGGGTCGGACCTGTGCTGGTCTATGTTATAGGGGCCAGTCTGGCAGTGGCGATGTACATATACTGTGTAAACCTGTACTTTGTTTCTATGTACTTGTTCAGGCCGTATTCCACCTCCAGGGACACAACACTGGGGCGGGACGGAACGGCAGCCAGGTACTTGGAGATTGCACGGTCTGCCTATAGGAGGGCAGAGACAGCGGTCTGCAGCAGATCCAGGATGGGCCACGTTCGCTTCCCACCTGGTGTACCAGGATCCGTGCGAGGCGTACGCTGCGGGAGGCACAGCAGCGCTGAAACAGCGTTAGGGATGGTTGCGGGTGTTGTCATCCGGCAAGCACCACTAGCGGCAAGTTACAGTATGGTGTCCAGGAGGGCGCGGGTTCGAGTCTGGTTTTGTCCTGGGAGCAGCAGCGGCCGAGGGCCATGGGTGACCAGTACAACCACCTTCGTCCCATGGTTGGACAGAGGAGGCCAAACGGGGTGGAGGGGACCAGGGACTGTAACAGTCGCCAGAATCACAGGCAGTAGAGTGGCACCAGTTGCTATGCCTCGGTGGGCGGCGACCAGGCAAGTGCGGCTGACTTTTGTCGTCGGGTGTTGGCAGTCCAGGAGTGCTGAGACAGCTGGACTCAGAACAGCATGCAGGCGGCGCGCCAACATTATGCTTCTATAAACTAGCTGAATAAATGAATACTTCCAAATACCACTGTATCACTTTGCACTGCCCCTTGGTGCTATTGAACTTGCTCGGCCTCCTGACGAGAAACAGCGCCGTGGGGCCCGGCTTCAGCTCTGCCAACTGGAGTCCCGGGTTCGACCATCGACGGTTCGCAATAGTGGTGTCAGAAGTGGTGCCAGTTACAATGCTGGTACTGGAATTACAGTCCCACATCCTATGTTGAGCAAGTAGCGTTGAGGTGTGGCTGTGTAGAGGGATAGTTGAGGTGTTCGGTTGCGTTTGTGATGGGTGGTCGTACACTTCTTGTTACGTCTTGTCGTTCAGGAAGTGTTCGTTCATACCAGTATAGGGAGGAAAGCTCATCTGTCACCCGCACACGAGCACGATGGGGATGGGTGAGTGACGTTTGATTTATTGTTTATATGTCATTATTTTGTTTTTTAAGGGTTATATGTCAATTAGAATGGACTTTTTGAAGGTGTCTTTTGTAAGACCAGAGGAGCCAGTAGATTTATCTGAATTCTGGGGAAATGGGGAACATGAGGACATAGTGCCTAAGCGTCATAATTTTTGTAACCTGTCAGGTCACCGATTACCGTGTACAAAGTGGGTGCCAAAGAGTTGTTTTATTTGTAATAGATCTGGACATTTCGCACTCAATTGTTCAGAATGTAGATGGGCGATGATTTGCCACAAGAACTAAGTTTTAGGAGTAGCAGAGTGGAATTAATACTGAAAGTAGAGCTGTAAGTAAGAATGGTGGAAACATGGCAAGCAGCGGAGGCTGCAGCAGTGACTACAGCGGAAGCTGTAGCCACTCTGACTGAGCAAACGGGTATTTTTGGAGGCAAGGATAAGGCACAAAGAAAAACATGAAGAATTAGCAGGGAGATTTGAGACATTTCAAGTAGGGGAAGGGACATTGGGTGAAAGTAAATTGCAGGTCGTGGAGTGTCGTACACTGTTTGAGCTGGCAATTGCGGCATTGATTAACCCCTTTTCGGGTAAAACAACGAAGGATGTGCCAGTATTCCTTAATGAAATTATCACAATGGCTGAGGCCAATGGGTGGTCGGATGTTGTAATGCTGAGAGTGGCGAACTTACGTTTGATAGGGGATGCCAAATTGTATTTACTGTGAAACTTCCTGGCAGATTAGAACTGAGTGCTGGACCGAGACTAACTCGGGACCCAAGTTAGAGTCTCTGTCCGACACACAGTTTTAATCTGCCAGGAAGTTTCATATCAGCGCACACTCCGCTGCAGAGTGAAAATCTCATTCTGCATGTACTGTGCCATGAAACATTGAATAATGTGGGGACGTTTGCAGAGCCTGAGGCTGGGTTACACCAGAGATACCAAAAACAGAATAGTACCAGGTTTTTTCTGGAAAAATTGAGCACCTTAGTTATGAGAAGAAATGAGACTGTTGGGGGTTTTCTCAGACAGGATTCGAAAGCTGAATGCACAAATGCTCAAATTGTCACCGAATGGGGAGACGAACAGCGTGCTGTTACAGGAGGCCGAGAACAGGGCGTTAGATGTGTTTTAGCGCGGAGTACCGCCGGAGATGTCATGTCGGCTGAGAATGGAGAATCCCAGTGATCTTGAGGCAGCTCTAAGGATTGCCACATACTTAGAGGAGGTAGATTATGTGATGAAGCAAAGGGTGGAGCATAAAGTTCTGGCAGCGGAAATTAAGTGTTTTGGTTGTGGCCAGGTAGAGCATATTAGGAGGCAGTGTCAGTGTCAGTTGCAGTGTTACTCATGTGGGAAAATGGGTCACCGGGCAGTGAACTGCTGGAGTAAAAGTAGGGGGGAACCTTGGTGACAGCAGCTGTTAAACGAGAATGGGACTGCTTCAACCGTCACAGGATGTTCCCAGTGAAATGAGGTAATGCGCTTGTAGGTGCACAGATAGAATGCTGCTTATTAGGCTTGGTGAACGGAAGGGAACAGAGGTTTCTGGTTGACACGAGAGGGGGAGGGGGGGGGGACATGTATCTTATTAGTCTAGACCTAGTTAGCAGGAGAAGGCTTGAGCCACCACGTTATAGGTTATGTGGGGTGGGGAATAATAAAGTGGAGTCATTGGGTACGACGGTACTTCAATTTGTGATTGCAGGAACTAAGTTTAGTGACCAGGTAGAGGTGTTATCATGTGTGGGTGAGGGGTATTCAGTGATTCTCAGACTGGACTTCTGACAAACATCGTGCGAAGATAGATCTTTGGCAATAAACAGTGGAACTCAGAGGAACAATGTTTTGCATGTGGGAAACGGTTGCAAATGGACGAATGTTGCAAGGCGCAATTAACGCGAAGGTGATGCCAGCTAAACTGCGAACGGATTCATTAAAGGCCAATCCGCAGGATAACATATCGGCAGGTACAGGGAAGGTAGTCTGGGTTTCGATAAATTCGGACTCACCAAGAAAGACATTGTACATTGTGGAACCACTCTCGAGTAATGAGGAGTTGGATAATGCGCACTGTTTTGTGCGGAGGAGTTTAGCTCATGCAAGTTATGTGGAAGGAGATTATAGTAGAGTATAGGTAACTTCGGCAGAGCGGATTTTAACTTGTTGAAAGGGTTGTTATTGGCCATATTGGGGTTTTTGATGAAGATGACCTCAATAGGGAGGATTTAGAGGTGAGCCATAAGCAAAACGTTGATGCAGCACAAGTGAGGGGAAATAACAGCAATTGCAGGGAAACGGCACGGTCGCATTGGAGAAATTGTTATTGACATTTAGTGATTTATTCAGAACGCAGGGTAGGTTACTGACAACACTGATTACAAAGCATTACATACCAACAGAGGATAATACACCAGTGTTTAAGAAACCATATAGGGTAGCACGTCATATGCAACTGCTAATAGAGGAGTTTATAGAGCACAACTACAGGATGGAATCTTAGAGCATAGCCATAGTCTGTATTCAAGCAATGTAGTTCTCGTACCTAAGCAGTCGGTGGATGGTACAAGGAAATATAGGTTTTGTTGTGATTATAGGTTTCTGAATGCGAAAACCATTTCGGACGCATATCCAATTCTGAATATCACAGACACATTGGATAATCTGGGACAATGTAAGTATTTTACGACAATGGATTTACAGAGTGGATACCACCAGTTGGAAGTAGCGCCAGAGGATAGGGCAAAGACAGCTTTTACTGTTCCTGGCGGACACTATCAAGATATACGTATGCCGTTTGGGCTGAAGAATGCACCGGCACTTTTCAGTGATTACTAGATGGGATTTTAAGGGGATTGAAACCAAAGACATGTATCATTTACCTAAATGACATTACAGTATTTTCAAAGGATATACCAGAACATGTATTGCATTTAAGAGAAGTCCTTAGAAGATTGTGGGCGGCATGGTTAACATTAAGTTTAGAAAAATGTAATTTTGCGCAGATGCAGGTCAAATATTTAGTTCACGTACTCAGTGAACAACGGGTTCAAACTGATCCTCGGTTAACAGAGGCAGTTCAAAATTTTCCGACACCACATATGTAGTAACCAAAACCAACTGTGGGAACGCCTTGGGCTGCGGATCGGAGCCACCAGGCGGGGAAGCCGCCGGCGGTGGAGCACGCACCACCGGGTAAACACAAGGACGGGTCGGACGACAGACCAACGACAACTGACAACAACCAACCACGACCAACTATGACCGACACAACAAGGAAGAGATAAACAATGGAGGATTGTGGAAACCACAACACCAAACACCAAAAGTAAATCCACTCAGAACCAGAGCCAGGCAAATGTCAACAACGAGCAACGACCAGAATGCAGTACTGCCGAGATAGAAACGAAATCCAGAGTGAGTACCAGACTGACTGGACTAGGGCAGAGCGGGTCCCTATATACGAAACCGGAGGGAGCGGCTATTGGCCACTGTCTGCACGTGGCATAGCGGTGGAGCCCTCGTTGCGCGGAATAGCCGCCGCGGAGGCGGAGCCCTCTATGGGCTGACCACGTCCATTTGTTCTGGCGCGTGTTCGACTTCCGCGGCGGAAGGTACTAGAACATACAACAAAGCAATTACAATCCTATATTGGGTTATGTTCACATTACCATAAATTTGTAAAGGATTTTGCTAAAATAGCCGAGCCGTTAACAAAGCTTTTAAAGAAAGGACGGGGGAATTCCAGCAAGCTTTCGATGAATTAAAAATGAGTTTAGTTTCTGGTCCAGTGTTGGGTGGTTGGTTTTGGGGGAAGAGACCAAACAGCGAGGTCATTGGTCTCATCGGATTAGGGAAGGAAGTCGGCCGTGCCCTTTCAGAGGAACCATCCCGGCATCTGCCTGGAGCGATTTAGGGAAATCACGGAAAACCTAAATCAGGATGGCCGGACGCGGGAGTGAACCGTCGTCCTCCCGAATGCGAGTCCAGTGTGCTAACCACTGCGCCACCTCACTTGGTCCGAGTGTTGGTGTTTCCAAATTTTGAAGAAGACTTCATCTTATCATGTGACGCTTCAAATGGCACAGTGTTCTGGGGCAAATGGTAAATGGACAGGAGCATAGGGTGGTGAATGCTTCCAGACAGTTAAATAGGAGAGAGAAGGAATTATTCCACAACGGAAAAGGAGATGTTGGCTGTAATTATGGAGTAATGTATTTTTATTGTTACCTTTATGGTAGGAAGTTTAAGGTCGTGACAGATCATGCGGCATTGAGATGGTTACTGGGACTCGAGGATCCTTCTAGTCGGTTAACATGGTGGGCTCTAAAATTGAGTGAGTTTGACTTTGAAGTAATTCATAAGTCAGGGAAGAAATGCGGGAATGCAGATGCATTAAGTCGCAAGTTAAACACATTAGAAGTAATGGGTAAGAGTGTCATGGAATGTCAAAGGGCAAAAGCAGAGGATGAGGAGTGCCGGGGTTTTGGAACTCAACCACATTTCATTGTGGAGAGAAATTTGCTGTGTAGAGTTACCAGGTGTGGACTACAGGTAGTGGTACCAAAGAGTTTGAGAGAGGAAGTCTTAAAGCAGGCACATGATCATGTGCTTTCATGGCATGGGGGTCATCGAGGAACGGAAAGACGAGTAGCAGAACGATTTTGGTGGCACACTCTGAGAAGGGATGTGGAACAATATGTAGCAAATTGTGTACTGTGTGCGCAGTGAGAGGATGTGACACGCGCAAGAATTCCACTGCAACAGATACCAGAGGCTTCTAAACTTTTCGAGTTTATCGGTCTATATATCTGTGGGCCACACAACAAAACACCGACTGGGAATCGTTAAGTTTTAACTATAATTTGTCACTTTTTGCAGTTTCTAGTCATGGTCACAATGCCAGACCAACAGGCAAGTATGGTAGCACAAGCTTTAGTCAATAAAGGGTTATTGAAGTTTGGGGTGCCTGATACCATAATTACGGATCAGGGAATGAACATCATGTCCGAATTAATGACACAGTTGCGGCGGTTATTAAGAATTAAAAAATTACGGACCAGTCCATTTTATCCACAGGCAAATGGGAGAACAAAGAGTACATAACACAATTTCAAAAATGCTAAGTTATTATGTGAATGGAAACCATGATAACTGGGACATTTATCTTCTGTACGTGGTATTGAGTTGTAACACCACAATACATTCGGGAGTTGGAATGTCACCATTCGAGGTGGTCTATGGAAGAAAGATGCTATCACCATTTGATGTTCTATGTCCAAAATTGGGAGCTAAAGGGGACGCACTGAGGAAATTTGCAAAGACAATACGGAAAGTCTGGAAGAGGGTACAGAAAGCCAATACAAAAGCGTTGGAAAGGCAGGAAGAACACAATAAGCGGTCGGGACCCTTACCACAGTACAAGGTAAGTCAATGGGTACTGATCACGAATCCATATACACCTAACAGAAAAACGAAAAAATTCTTGACGAAGTATCACGGACCATACCAGGGCATGGAGATGACTTCGCCTGTAAATGTTAAAAGTGCAGCTCTCAACAAAAACATCTGTTATCCACGTAAGTAGAGTAAAGCCTTTTAAAGGAATGGTGGATGGTTTACCTCAATTATAAGGAAGTGATCCAGTTGCAAAAAAAGAGGAAGAAGGAGGTCATGGCGGAGGGACAACAGCGGACGCATAACGTTCTGTATGCGTTACGGTCATGGAGGGAGTAAATTTTTATAGGTGTAATATTGTATGGCATGTTTACATTTTGTGTTTTTGTATCAAGGGATAATTTGCACTTTTTTGTGTTTTGGTGGGTGAGATAATAGTTGCGTTTTTCTTGTTTGTTGTTTTAGTTTTGTCATTGTATGGGGAGAGACTCCCCCACCCCCCACCCCCCCATTCAGATAGTCCGATAGGGGCGGAGTGTACTATCAGGAATTTTTTGAGGATGCCGTACGATCTTGTTGTAACTTGTAGTGGAAAAGAGGTGGTGCATGCATGTTCTTTCCTTTTCTTCGCAGGGTCAGTACATATGTGGACATGCTGGATCATAGCCATGGGGATGCTGATCTGTGGCCACAGCGGGGGAGCTGGACATCAATGGATAACGATCCAGACCTTGCAGTTGGGAGTACCGTATTCACAGCAGCCAGATATATTAGTAACAAGTCATAAGTGGCCGCAGTGAACAGCAATAGAGGTATGGAAGATAAGGAATGAAGTATGGAAATTACAGGAATCATTCTCGGAATTGTATACCAAGGAGGAAAGGAATCACATATTAAAAGAAGTGCAAGGGGAATATCAAGAATTGCAGTTGACTTATGGTAAACCGAGGGAGCAATTGTCTCGTTTAGTGGAGAGTGTGCCATAGGCAATAACTAGGTGCAAGAGGGGATGGATAAATGCAGGGGGAAAGATACTGAAAACGGTGTTCGGGACAACAGATGATGATGATATCCGAGCATTGAATCAATCAGTAATGCAGGTGGAGCAAGCAGTCAGTGAGGTTGGAGGAACCATAGAGCAGCACGCAACACGCTTGTCAAGCCTGGAAATGAGGGTCTTTAATAACACCAAGCTCGTATGAACCTTAGCAGAGAAGCTGACTTGATATGCGGGAGACACTCAGGAATTATAAATAGCGATTTAGAGATGCTGCAGAAACAATTAAACACACTGGATGGTAAGTTGGCTATTGCCAGGTTGCTCAGGGTGTTAGCAGATCAATTAAGTGATGCACGTACAGAAGTTACAATGTTACAGGAAGCAGTATATCATGCGGTAAACGAGCATCTTAGTCCAGAGTTAATCTCACCAGACAGCAAGCACCACTAGCGGCATGTTGCAGCACGGTGTCCAGGAGGGCGCGAGTTCGAGTACGGTCCTGTCCTGTCCTGGGAGCAGCAGCGGCCGAGGGCCACAGGTGACCAGTACAACCAACTTTGTCCCATGGTCGGACAGAGCAGGCCAAACAGGACGGAGGGGGACCAGGGACTGTAACAGTCTCCGGAATTACAGGCAGTAGAGCGGCACCAGTCGCTATGCCTCGGTGGGTGGCGACTGGGTGAGCGCGGTTGACGTCCATTGTTGGACAGCACTGATGACCGCAGCAGTGGTGTCAGCAGTCCAGCAGTGCCAAGACAGTCGGACTCGCGGAACAGCGCACTGGTGGCGCGCCGACATTATGCTTCTGTAAACTAGCTGAATAAAGGAATACTTCCGAATACTGCTGTATCACTCTGCACTGCCCCTTGACACTATTGAACTTGCTCGGCCTCCTGACAAGAAACGGCATCATAGGCCCCGGCTTCAGCTCTGCCAACTGGAGTCCCAGGTTCGACCATTGGTGGTCCGCAATAGGTTGGTACAGACTTGACCTGAAACACAGCTCCTGTGGAACCCAATTGCATTTTTTTCTTTGGGTGAGACCTGCTAGAGCTGTGAGCTCACATCAGAGTAGCAACAGCCCACGTTAATGAGGACATGCTAGGCCAAATATGCAACTGGAATAGTGCTTAGAATATCCTGTGTGCTGCAGTGGTGCACACATTTAAGGTGACCATCTGTCTGCCTCCCTCCCCCTTTATTTGTGACAATCATGATTTTTCTAGCTCTGTCCCAAATATTACTAAAGTAATTCAGGACACCTATTTGTCCCAGATTTAATGATTATGAAACAATTTATTTCAAATTACATTTCACCTGTATCAGTATACTGCTAATGAAAGGGTATTTTCCCAAATGAGTGTTGTATGGAGCAGTGAAGAAATAAAGTTTGTTGAGGAACTACAAAGGCAGTGTCAGTAACTACAGCGAATTATAATTAAACTTGAGAGCAATGTTTTCAATATCCTGCTGAAGAATATAGACAGCTGAAGACAATTTACAGTACTAATAAAGTACTGTATGTCTGTTGCACTCCACCTTAGAAGGTACTAATAATATATGAATTAATATACTTTTTGTAACAAATCAGAGTGATAGTTTACATTTATTACACTTAATTAATATCAAAATTTTATACAGTGTCCCTAATTTGAGTATAGAAAATGTCACCTTCACACAGTGAACTTTGTTAGACGGCTATTAGGACCTCAGGTTGTACAAACATTTTGCCACAAACAAGTTTCTACTTCTCTCTATTTCTGAAATATATGTGATCAATGTTGTGAAGATCATTTTGACACAACCCTGCTCCATACTTCTCTACTGAGATGATTAGAAACTGCCAACAATCAGTGATTACATGCATCTCAACGCCGCTCCACCTGCCATATAACTCAATATTTTTCATGTCATCTGCCTTCTACTCACTGAGCTGTATTGAAACGGACTTCATTTACAGTCATAGTCCTTATGGCAACTGAGTACAG
Organism: Schistocerca nitens; assembly: GCF_023898315.1. Taxonomy (NCBI): domain Eukaryota; kingdom Metazoa; phylum Arthropoda; class Insecta; order Orthoptera; family Acrididae; genus Schistocerca; species Schistocerca nitens. The sequence continues at coordinate 383,514,839 of NC_064618.1, forward strand.
TGTTTGAACATAAAGGTCTCTATAATGTGCTTTCAAAAATCCTTGTTACTCTCATGTGCATTTTCTTTCTGCTGATCAGCTGGAGGCATGCACCCACTGGTGTTTTCAGCACTGAAACACAAGTGAGGAAACATTCACCCTCTCATGTCCCTGCTCCCCAGGGTACATTATTGCCATTAGCCAATTTATTTACAGACAGTGTGTGTCTGAGAAAATAGTCCGATTTGATCTAGATGTCCTGGGTTTTCAAAGTTTTTGTCTGAGATCGGCAATTTAAGTGATGGCATTCCTACTCCAGCAATATGTCAGCTTAATTAACTACATGTTAATGGCACCTGGAACAATTTAATTCACAATATATGAATCAGTTGTAAATGATGAAAAGAAAAATTACTCCATTTAGTACACCATTAATTGAAATGTATAATGCTTATTTTAACTTTGGCGTACCCCTGAGAAATGTCTTCACTTACCCATGGAGCAGGGACACCATGTGGTGGCATAATGTGCACTGCATTAGTTCACATAATGAAAGTACTGCTGGCTGGATTCATTCAGAAGAATGAATAGATAGCTCTGTCAATTAAAACACTAAAAAGTGGTTTCAGTTGAAAGACTGAATACATTATTCAACCAACAGAAACACTACTGACTGTTTTCACTTGAAAGAATGAATAATTCAGTCAATACTCGTGTGTAAAGCCACAACAGCGTTGATTGTTTTCATTCAGGTGCTCCCACAGACTAGTACAGTTTCACTCAGAAGAATGAATGAATTATTCAACCGATATGTCAAACTACAACTGAATGAGTCGATTGTTTTCCAATAACCAAATACTGGTTGTTCCCATCACTACTTGTCTGCAACTTGATGTCTCCTCTACATGGTGAGTACCACCCTACCTTTTCATAATATCACGAAAATTCTGATATTCAAACGAAGTAAATTATGGGTAAAATCAAACTAGTACCTTTTTAGCCTCCTACAATTTATCAGATTATTTTGACTCTGAGAATGTAAATTCTGGTTAATCCTAACATTCATATTAACAGGTTTTGAACTTTTACAGTACAAGTACAGTAAAACTTCATTTATACGTTTTTCTCACTTACACTTTTTTTTCCTCTCTTCATGTCCCAGCAAAATATCCACAGTGTGCACAAGTTATGATGGAGTATTTCAGAGTGGGTTGCCGGGAAGTGGATTGGTAAGGCCGATATTGGACTATAATAAAATTTGATAGTGTAATAAGGAACTTTGTCAAACTTAGGCATTGGTCAAGTTTTCTTTGATCAAATCTAGCGTCTCACCTCAGATTTGATCAAAGGAAGCATTCGTGTTATGCTTACCGCATGGAGAAATCAAACCCTTGGAGCGCTAGCTTCACTGCAGCTGTCCGACACACAATGTTTATCAATATGACTCCCAAATTTACATGGTGCATTGCATATATAACGAAATTGATAGAAATATTTGAGACAGATGAAGTATTGTGGAGCTCGTGCAGCATACCATCAGGCGTGTAAACATAAAAAAAGGGAAAAAATGAAAACAAACATTTACAGAAAGATTTTTACTTGCCATTTATTTCAAGTTGTGCTACCGGAGCCAAAGAATACTTCGAGAAATTATTAATGAATTAGTTTCTTCTGATAGGCAATGCACTACATTGCAGCTTCATGGCACAGAGTTTCAGACGATACCATTCGGAACTGTTTCCGAAAAGCTGGAAATGAAGTCCATGATTATGGTGGAAATGATCATACTGACGATATTTTACCTAATGACGAAGAATGGAATCAACTTTAAGAAAACCCATGACAATCACTGAGATAGTGCAATGTGCATCGCGGGACCTGCATGAGGAAGAAACTGACGATGAGGAGATAGAGAAGAGCCTCAGCATTCCTCCATGATGTTTAATGATGCAGTAAATGTGTTAGAAATAATTAAACAATTTTTGATGCGCCACAATGTTTCTGACGAAAGAATGACAGAGTTATCCCGTTTTGGGGGTACAGTGTACGTTATTGCTGCATCAAAGAAAAAACAAGCAAAAATTACAGACTTTTTTACAAAATGACATTATCTTCTGTGTAAAGGTTTACATTTTTCTTTATATCTCTTTTAAGTATGGTGCCTAGTATGACTATATAACATTTTGTAGAATGTAACTTTTTATTTACTGGATTTTTCATTTGTGTTTACCAATTAATTTGATAGTATCGTGCTATATTTCATACATACGTTTTCCACACTTACACTTTTTTTTCTGTAGTCTGCTGAAAAACGTATAAATGAAGTTTTACTGTATATTAACAGCTGATAGTGGTCTCTGAAATCAATGATATTACCTAAATATTTAGTATGAAGTAGTTGATAAATACAGAAGTTGAATGAATTTTACCCAAACATGCCTAGAATGTTCCTATGGTACCGACTGACAGCCAAGTCATCCTCATCCAACAGGTTGTGACGAAGCAAGCTGGGATCTTTTTACTTCCTCTCTTGTTTTGCCATCTGACTCCTTAAATTTATTTTTGACTAATTATCATTAGCATATGTGAGTATAATCTGCATTTTCATAAAAGAGAAAGGTTGACCCTCAGTTTTAAAGAATATAGCACCACATCTAATTTTGTTCTTAGTTTTGTGTATGTCATCAATTTCCTAATTTAATTTGACTACTAATTTAATTTGACTATTCCTAGTTAATATTTTTCATTATAGGGTGAAATCAGTAACTGTTTCGTAACTTAAATTCCATTGTTGACTTATAAACAAATATAAATTCTGTACTAATTATAAACCTGTGGAAGAACCATCACTAAATATTCTTAAAGAATTTATTTGGCTCTATTCGAAAACATGTTAGCAAATCCAGCCCTTAATTAAGTCCAAAGTAATTACCAGTTTGTCAAAAGTGTTGTTTACATAACTATATATGTCAATTTCATCATTTAAACAAATAATTCGGCTTAACCATCATGGTAGAAGAAACTGTTAAAAAGAACCAATTTTTTGATGTATTCAGTTAATTTAATGAGTTATGTTTTAATGGTAATTTCTGTAAATTAAACATCAAACAATGTGTAGTTTCAGTACCTATTATTGTGATGATAGAGAAAGGTCTGAAAGCAAGGGGAAACTATAGCTGTAATTTTTCCCGAGGGCATGCCGCTTTTCGGATCTCCAGGCAGGGACTACTCAGGAGGACATTGTTATCAGGAGAAAGAAAACTGGTGTTCTACGGATCGAGCATGGAATGTCAGATCCCTTAATCAGGTAGGTAGGTACGAAAATTTAAAAAGGGAAATGGATAGGTTAAAGTTAGATATAGTGGGCATTAGTGAAGTTCGGTGGCAGGAGGAACAAGACTTCTGGTCAGGTGAATACATGGTTATAAATAAAAAATCAAATAGGGGTGAGGCAGGAGTAGGTTTAATAATGAATAGGAAAATAGAAATGCGGGTAAGCTACTACAAACAGCATAGTGAACGCATTATTGTGGCCAAGATAGATACAAAGCCCACACGTACCATAGTAGTACAAGTTTATATGCCAACTAGCTCTGTAGATGACAAAGAAATTGATGAAATGTATGATGAGATAAAAGAAATTATTCAGGTAGTGAAGGGAGATGAAAATTTAATAGTCATGGGTGAATGGAACTCGCTAGTAGGACAAGGAAACGTAGTAGGTGAATATGGAATGGGAGCAAGGAATGAAAGAGGGAGCCACCTGGTAGAATTTTGCACAGAGCATAACTTAATCACAGCTAACACTTGGTTCAAGAATCATAAAAGAAGCCTGAAGATACTGGAAGGTTTCAGATAGATTATATAATGGTAAGACAGATATTTAGGAACCAGGTTTTAAACTGAAAGACTTTTCCAGGGGCACATGTGGACTCTGACCACAATCTACTGGTTATGAACTGTAGATTAAAACTGAAGAAACTGCAAAAAGGTGGGAATTTGAGGAGATGGGACCTGGATAAACCAAAAGAATCAGAGGTTGTAGAGAGCTTCAGGGAGAGCATTAGAGAATGACTGACAAGAGTAGGGGAAAGAAATACAGTAGAAGAAGAACGGATAGCTTCGAAAGATGAAATAGTGAAGGTAGCAGAGGATCAAGTAGGTAAAAAGACGAGGGCTAATAGAAATCCTTGGGTAACAGAAGAGATATTGAATTTATTTGATGAAAGGAGAAAATATAAAAATGCAGTAAATGAAGCAGGCACAAAGGAATACAAACATCTCAAAAATGAGATCGCCAGGAAGTGCAAAATGGCTAAGCAGGGATCTACATCTACATTCTACATCTACATTTATACTCCGCAAGCCACCCAACGGTGTGTGGCGGAGGGCACTTTACGTGCCACTGTCATTACCTCCCTTTCCTGTTCCAGTCGCGTATGGTTCGCGGGAAGAAAGACTGTCTGAAAGCCTCCGTGCGCGCTCTAATCTCTCTTAATTTTACATTTGTGATCTCCTCGGGAGGTATAAGTAGGGGGAAGCAATATATTCGATACCTCATCCAGAAACGCACCCTCTCAAAACCTGGCGAGCAAGCTACACCGCGATGCAGAGCGCCTCTCTTGCAGAGTCTGCCACTTGAGTTTATTAAACATCTCCGTAACGCCATCATGGTTACCAAATAACCCTGTGACGAAACGCGCCGCTCTTCCTTGGATCTTCTCTACCTCCTCCGTCCAACCCGATCTGGTACGGATCCCACACTGATGAGCAATACTCAAGTATAGGTCGAACGAGTGTTTGTAAGCCACCTCCTTTGTTGATGGACTACATTTTCTAAGCACTCTCCCAATGAATCTCAACCTGGTACCCGCCTTACCAACAATTAATTTTATATGATCATTCCACTTCAAATCGTTCCGCACGCATACTCCCAGATATTTTACAGAAGTAACTGTTACCAGTGTTTGTTCCGCTATCATATAATCTTACAATAAAGGATCCTTCTTTCTATGTATTCGCAATACATTACATTTGTCTATGTTAAGGGACAGTTGCCACTCCCTGCACCAAGTGCCTATCCGCTGCAGATCTTCCTGCATTTCGCTACAATTTTCTAATGCTGCAACTTCTCTGTATACTACAGCATCATCCGCGAAAAGCCGCATGGAACTTCCGACACTATCTACTAGGTCATTTATATATATTGTGAAAAGCAATGGTCCCATAACACTCCCCTGTGGCACGCCAGAGGTTACTTTAACGTCTGTAGACGTCTCTCCATTGATAACAAAATGCTGTGTTCTCTTCAATACAGCCACACAGCTGGCCTGATATTCCGTAGGCTCTTACTTTGTTTATCAGGCGACAGTGCGGAACTGTATCGAATGCCTTCCGGAAGTCAAGAAAAATAGCATCTACCTGGGAGCCTGTATCTAATATTTTCTGGGTCTCATGAACAAATAAAGCGAGTTGGGTCTCACACGATCGCTGTTTCCGGAATCCATGTTGATTCCTACATAGTAGATTCTGGGTTTCCAAAAACGACGTGATACTCAAGCAAAAAACATGTTCTAAAATTCTACAACAGATCGACGTCAGAGATATAGGTCTATAGTTTTGCGCATCTGCTCGACGACCCTTCTTGAAGACAGGGACTACCTGTGCTCTTTTCCAATCATTTGGAACCCTCCGTTCCTCTAGAGACTTGCGGTACATGGCTGTTAGAAGGGGGGCAATTTCTATCGCGTACTCTGTGTAGAATCGAATTGGTATCCCGTCAGGTCCAATGGACTTTCCTCTGTTGAGTGATTCCAGTTGCTTTTCTATTCCTTGGACACTTATTTCGATGTCAGCCATTTTTTCGTTTGAGCGAGGATTTAGAGAAGGAACTGCAGTGCAGTCTTCCTCTGTGAAACAGCTTTGGAAAAAGGTGTTTAGTATTTCAGCTTTACGCGTGTCATCCTCTGTTTCAATGCCATCATCATCCCGGAGTGTCTGGATATGCTGTTTCCAGCCACTTACTGATTTAACGTAAGACCAGAACTTCCTAGGATTTTCTGTCAAGTCGGTACATAGAATTTTACTTTCAAATTCACTGAACGCTTTATGCATAGCCCTTCTTACGCTAACTTTGACATCATTTAGCTTCTGTTTGTCTGAGAGGTTTTGGCTGCGTTTAAACTTGGAGTGAAGCTCTCTTTGCTTTCGCAGTAGTTTCCTAACTTTGTTGTTGTACCACGGTGGGTTTTTCCCGTCCCTCACAGTTTTACTCGGCACGTACCTGTCTAAAACGCATTTTACGATTGCCTTGAACTTTTTCCATAAACACTCAACATTGTCAGTGTCGGAACAGAAATTTTCGTTTTGATCTGTTAGGTAGTCTGAAATCTGCCTTCTATTACTCTTGCTAAACAGATAAACCTACCTTCCTTTTTTTATATTCCTATTAACTTCCATATTCAGGGATGCTGCAACAGCCTTATGATCACTGATTCCCTGTTCTGCACATACAGAGTCGAAAAGTTCGGGTCTGTTTGTTATCAGTAGGTCCAAGATGTTATCTCCACGAGTCGGTTCTCTGTTTAATTGCTCGAGGTAATTTTCGGATAGTGCACTCAGTATAATGTCACTCAATGCTCTGTCCGTACCACCCATCCTAAACATCTGAGTGTCCCAGTCTATATCTGGTAAATTGAAATCTCCACCTAAGACTATAACATGCTGAGAAAATTTATGTGAAATGTATTCCAAATGTTCTCTCAGTTGTTCTGCCACTAATGCTGCTGAGTCAGGAGGTCGGTAAAAGGAGCCAATTATTAACCTAGCTCGGTTGTTGAGTGTAACCTCCACCCATAATAATTCACAGGAACTATCCACTTCTACTTCACTACAGGATAAACTACTACTAACAGCGACGAACACTCCACCACCGGTTGCATGCAATCTATCCTTTCTAAACACCGTCTGTACCTTTGTAAAAATTTCGGTAGAATTTATCTCTGGCTTCAGCCAGCTTTCTGCACCTATAACGATTTCAGCTTCGGTGCTTTCTAACAGCGCTTGAAGTTCCGGTACTTTACCAACGCAATTTCGACAGCTGACAATTACAATACCGATTGCTGCTTGTTCCCCGCATGTCCTGTCTTTGCCCCGCACCCGTTGAGGCTGTTGCCCTTTCTGTACTTTCCCAAGGCCATCTTAACCTAAAAAACCGCCCAGCCCACGCCACACAACCCCTGCTACCCGTGTAGCCGCTTGTTGCGTGTAGTGGACTCCTGACCTATCCAGCGGAACCCGAAACCCCACCACCCTATGGCGCAAGTCGAGGAATCTGCAGCCCACATGGTCGCAGAACCATCTCAGCCTCTGATTCAGACCCTCCACTCGGCTCTGTACCAAAGGTCCGCAGTCAGTCCTGTCGACTATGCTGCAGATGGTGAGCTCTGCTTTCATCCCGCTAGCGAGACTGGCAGTCTTCACCAAATCAGATAGCCGCCGGAAGCCAGAGAGGATTTCCTCCGATCCATAGAGACACACATCATTGGTGCCGACATGAGCGACCACCTGCAGATGGGTGCACCCTGTACCCTTCATGGCATCCGGAAGGACCCTTTCCACATCTGGAATGACTCCCCCCGGTATGCACACGGAGTGCAGATTGGTTTTCTTCCCCTCTCTTGCTGCCATTTCCCTAAGGGGCCCCATTACGCGCCTGACGTTGGAGCTCCCAACTACCAGTAAGCCCACCCTCTGCAATCGCCCGGATCTTGCAGACTGAGGGGCAACCTCTGGAACAGGACAAGCAGCCATGTCAGGCCGAAGGTCAGTATCAGCCTGAGACAGAGCCTGAAACCGGTTCGTCAGACAAACTGGAGAGGCCTTCCGTTCAGCCCTCCGGAATGTCTTTCGCCCCCTGCCACACCTTGAGACGACCTCCCACTCTACCACAGGTGAGGGATCAGCCTCAATGCGGGCAGTATCCCGGGCAACCACAGTCTTAGTCCGATTGGGGGATGCGTGGGACGAGCTGGCCGTCCCCGACAAACCCCCATCCGGACCCCCACAGTGATGCCCATTGGCAACAGCCTCAAGCTGTGTGACCGAAGCCAACACTGCCTGAAGCTGGGAGCGAAGGGATGCCAACTCAGCCTGCATCCGAACACAGCAGTTGCAGTCCCTATCCATGCTAAAAACTGTTGTGCAAAGAACGTCTGAACTAATCCACAGAGAGCGCAAACAAATCGACAAAATTTAAACGGTTATTAAAATACAAGATTGCCTAGTAAATGCAGTAATGCTGCTACTTGCGCACTGCTGACACACTGCTCGGCGGCGGAAGGAGACTATGGGATTTTACACTATTCAGGTACTAAAACGCGATGCTACAACTCTCAAATACTACAATACGCCCAGAATTTATGAATTAAACAATGCAAGTACCACTACAACTCTCAAATAGTATAATACGCCCGAAATTTATGAATTAAACAATGCAAGTACCAAAAACACGCAAAGAAATTAAGAATTAAACTATGTAACAAATGAGTGAGCTAGGAGTATACGACTTGCTGCTGCAGCTGCTTATCCAACGGCGGCAGGACAGGTGTAAGGATGTAGAGGCTTATCTCACTAGGGTAAGATAGATACTGCCTACAGGAAAATTAAAGAGACCTTTAGAAAAAAGAGAACCACTTGCATGAATATCAATAGCTTAGATGGAAACCCAGTTGTGAAAAGTGAAAGTAAAGAACTTTGAAATCCAACTGTAGACCAGGCCACTGTCAGTTTCCATGACCAAAGCTGCTACTTCTTAATGAAGTACTTCTCAAATGGTCTCATAATGGATTAGTGCACCCCGCTCACCAACAGCACTCTGAAGACCTGGATGATCACCCATCCAAGTGCTAGCAACGCCTGACAGTACTTATTTTCAGTGAACTGATGGGAACTGGTTTACCGCAATGGCAAGGCCATTGGTGCACGGTAGCTGAATTGCGCAAGTGGAAGAGTAGTGGCTTTTAGCAAAATAGCACATAAAAAGATCAAGAACTTTGCTAGCTTTCAGATGGAACCTTCTGCAAAGCTGTAGAGTACACATGCACATACATAAATACACACTTGTAAACTATAGAGGTGTGTGGGGATTGGAGTTGGGGGAGTTTTGTGTGTACTTCATAGCACTGCAAAAGCATTCACCCAAAAGTTAGCAAAGCTCTCAGTCTTTCTTATATGCCTTTCAACAACCCAGCATCTCTACTTATCGATGTGTTAATAGTTTTACTCTTTAAATTAGCTACATTCTGCCAGAGCTTTCCATTACTTGTGTTGGCAGATACTATAATTAGCAGGTAGTCTGCTAGGCAAAGCAGTCTCTAGTGTTTGTTATACTCTGACGCTTGTTCCAGTAATGGCTCTACACTAACATCTCAGAACTGGAGCACAGAGCTCTGTGTGCAGTCTTTGGTGATGTTTCTAACAATTTTCTTTCCGTAACATTCTAACTGCACTTGGCTGTCTGTGCACTAATCTCATAGGTTGTTATAGACATACGTGAAACAGTTATCTGTTTCATTGTTTTCAACAGTGCAGGCTACCACAAATTAGCAAATGCTCCAGATATATCAATCATTATGCCTATAACGAACTTCTTGTCTGAAGTGTTTACAATATTCATTGTGTACTTTACCACATCCTCAGTGATTTTCTCTTCCTCAAATAATACCGCACAGGGCTTGTGCCTATTGCTTGTTGTGGTCCAACAGGCAGTAGTACAGAAGCTTTTCCTATACTTTGGATAGAGCATTTACCTAACAAATCTGCCTGTAAGATTTCAGTTATCTTGGGTCTTTGACTTCCTTTTTTAGTGTAATAATCTTCATAATTTTCCAGATTCTGGGCACCTGTTCCAGCAACACATTCATTTAATAACACTAATACATATGACACAATTTGGCCTAATAGCTGATGCAGCCACTTCTGCAATAATTTTATCAGGGCCTGGCACTTTCTTCTTCTTTAACTTCACTATTGTTACCCTCACTTCCTCCTGTGCAAATGGAATCAATACTATTACTCACTTACTGCTGTAGTAATTCAGAGCAAAGATGCTGATGGTATTCTGTGTCTTCCATTGTAGTATCATCGGGAAACAGAGTTCTGAGCAGGTACTGCACTGATGTCTCCCAGTCTGTTGTCATCATGCCACCGGATTGTCTCAGAGTTTGTAATACAGTGGGTGATCGAACATTGTTTGTTGCAAGTTTTTATTAAAACTCCTAAAATTTGTTATCATTTGGTCCTTTATGTATGCCTTCCATTTTAATAGTTCTTTATGTTGTTGTTTGACTGTTCAATAGGAACTCAGTCTTCTCTATCATACTGTTTCTCCTAAGGATCTCTGGTAGTATCTTTTCACCTGCTTTGTTCTGCATCTTAAAGATGGTAGGATGGGACTCCAGGGGATTTAAAACCCTTTCGACTTCCTAACAAATGTTGGGATTGCCTTCTCTTGTGCTGTCTGCAATGCTTCCACCAATTCGTTGGCTTTAGTGACAACATCAAATCTGCTTCAACGCAGTTGTTGTGCCTTGAATCCTGTCTTCAAAAGTTCCCAATTTGCTTTGCATCGATTGTATAGTCACTCAAGCTGGACGGTAGTGTCTACGTCATTATATGTGCCCTTAATTTTGAAATAAACAGGTTGAGAGGCCTATTCATGACATGAAGGCTAAGTTCTTGTACACCTTCCTGAAGGCAGAGTTCTCTCATTAGTTACCCTGCTAAGCTACAATGTTCATTTTGCATTTGCATCAATTACGAAAATGTGTGTGGTGTCAAACCAGTATTGCTGCTGTTTTTAACTTTTCTATGCGTTGGCGTATCTCCTGACTGTATTGATTAGTTACGTAATATTTTTTCTTAGGCAGTTATTATTTGTATTTTAACTGACAGTTACATTACTGCACAACTGTCATCTGCATGCTAATGGCTGTCTAACATGTTTAAAACAAGCACTTGCTTTACAAATAACTGCTGTAGTTTCAGCCAAATGGGCAACCAGCTCTTCTTGGAGCAAGTGTCAGCGTCTTGTACACTAAATTCTTTATCTCCACACTAACAAAAAGAAGTCCATAGATCAGCAACAGTTCTAAAACACTTCCACATAGCAGTATTCATATATTTTCCCTCTCATCCCAGGGTCTAAGTGACCTGTCTTTCACTTCTAATGTTCCCCAACCAATTCCTCTTTTATACCCTAAGGAGAAGGAACTAATTCTTCTGATAGTTAGGTCAATTTCTTGCACTTTTACAGGTGTATCATCAGTACAAATAATTTCACTTCCTGACAATGTTAGTAGATTAACACTAGTCATAATTTGTTATTAATATACTTCACAGAAGTTGCCAGCAGCGGTTGCTTCTACTCGTTAATATATTAAGTTGGTTCGTTCCACACCCCTAAAGGTTCTCCATCACTGCATTTGCTCAACATGGTGTACAAATGACTGAACAGCAGGTTGACTCTGTGACTGACAATGTCTTTGAATAGTGTGTGAAGGATTCTGGGGAGAGTATTCCTCATTTCACACAAACTAAGGCACTGAGCATATTACATTGACAAAGGGAGTGCTACTTCTGGGCTGGTCATGTTAGTGATGAGTGGAGATAGGATGCAAGATACCTGTCTCCGTAGTTTTTAGTTGCATGGCTTTCAGAAAGAGCTTTAATGTCCCAGGAGCAAAGGGATGGGGACTGGGGAGGAGCTGGTGGCAGGAGGAGGGTGAAGACAGAAAAAATAAGGCATCAGAAGTGGGATGGACTTTTTGGTGCAGAAAGTGGAATGGGTGGTTGCTGCTAAACAGGCTATATATGTAGTAATTAGGCTGACATGGACAGAGTGCAATATTTACAGGGGTACAAAGTTCTTTTCATAGGGTATTAATCACTTCATTAGTCACTGCGATGCAGTATTGATAAATTCATTTTGTCATTTTTCTGATTTAAGATTCAGTTCTATTATTATAGAATTCAATTAAAGGAATAGTTACTTAATAGTGGGTCATCTGGCGGTCTAGCAATGAAGTGCTTGACTGAAAATCAACAGGTCATGGGATCAAATCCTGGTCAGACCTTGGATTTTTCTGTTGTGATAGTGCCACGACATTTAACAGTGCCGCCACGACAGTACGTGCACATGGCGATAGAGGCGCTCCGCAACTCGGCTGGGCGCGGGAGCGCCACCTAGCTACGAACGGCGCCGGCCACATGTCACGGCACGGCAGTCGAATGAGAGATACTGAGTTGTTGTCATGTAACCAGCTATTGTTTCTAAGTGAGTGTGTTTGAATATCCACGCAATTATTGGTGATTAAAGGTTATAACACTTTTTGGCGACGAGGTCGGATATTTTCACTGCGTTGTGGATTTGTGTGTTCGTGACGGGGCAGACATGGAACAGCTTATGCAAGTGCTCATTGAACAACAAACACAGCTGACGGCTGCTATTCAGGCGTTGTCAACGTTGCTTACTCATCGTCTGTCTTCTTCTTCTCCGCCTCCCTTCCCTCCTTATGACGAGGCCCCTGACGACTGGGAGGATTATGAGAAGCGTTTGCGGCAACACTTCTTGGCTTTAGGCGTTGTCGACGCTCTTACGTGTAAACAATGTCGCGTTGGGCCGCAACGCTCGCAGCGAAAACAGCAACCACAGAAGCAGGTTCGTTCTGCACTTCCTTCTTGTCCACGTTGTTTCGTACAGCATGACAGGGCCGCGTGTCCAAAACATTGGGCCACGTGTAATTCATGAAGGAAAAAAGGCCACATCGCTTCTGTGTGTCAGTCCCTTAAAGTTCCTGTCGACGAGGACGAGGCATCGGACATGGATGTTAACTGTGTGCTTTCTCAAACAAATAAGTTGTTTGTTACTGTTTGCGTTCTGGATAAAGACATTCGCATGCAAGTGGACACTGGCTCTGCAGTAACTCTCATTAATTCTCGCACGTATTTGGAGTTGGGCTCCCCTCCCTTGTCTCCAGTTACACGAAATCTGAGAACTTATAATAAACAGAAAATTCCTATCATTGGCCAGTTTGATGCTTCCACTGCCTACAAGTCTGTTGTTACGCCCCTCACGTTTTATGTGGTGGATCATGCGGGCACTGAAAACCTGTTCGGTTATGATGCTTTCCAGTTGTTCGGGTTCTCCATTGATGATGATGTGCAACTAATATCTGAGGATACTCCATATCAACAGCTGGATGGATTGTGTTCTGAATTTTCATCCGTGTTCTCTGCTGGTCTGGGTCGTGCCAAGGATTTTGAAGCCCACATTACTCTTAAACCTACAGCTCGCCCTAAGTTTTTCCGGGCACGCCCTATTCTGGTGGCGTTGCGTGCATCTGTCAAGGCTGAGATAGACAGGTTAACAGCTTCAGGGATTCTCCTTCCTGTTACCTCCAGCGAATGGGCATCGCCAACCGTGGTGGTTTCTAAACCAAACGGGAGTCTGCAGTTGTGTGGTGATTTTAAAGCCACTGTCAACGCTCGGAGCCTCATTGACACTTATCCTCTTCCCCGTCCTGAGGAGTTATTTACCAAGCTCGCTGGGGGCCAGTTCTTTTCCAAACTTGATTTATCGGAGGCGTACCATCAGTTGCCGTTGGATGCTTCTTCCAAGGAATTTCTCGTCATCAACACTTCTTGTGGGTTGTATCAGTACCAGCGGTTACCATTTGGCGTTGCTAGCACGCCGGCCATTTTTCAACGGTTTTTGGAACAGCTCACGGCTTCTGTTGCCGGTTGCATCAACTATCTGGATGACATTGTTGTCACGGGGGCCTCCACTGAGGAGCACCTTCGCAATTTGCGTTCACTGTTTCGGGTCCTGCATTCGGCAGGGTTGAAGTGCAATCTGGACAAGTCACAGTTCTTCCAACCCTCCACTGTGTACCTTGGTTTCCACTTGTCCCGTGAGGGTATACGTCTCCTACGTCAGCACATTGCGTCCATTAACGCCATACCCCGGCCTTCTATGATCAAAGAATTTCAGGCGTTTCTAGGCAAGATTGCTTATTATCACAAATTCATTCCATCCGCAGCGGCGGTAGCTCATCCTCTGCATCAGCTGTTGTGCAAAAACGTCCCTTTCTGTTGGTCCGACGAATGTGAGCAGGCTTTTGTCCGCCTGAAGGCTCATTTGCAGTCGGCGCCTTGTCTTGTGACATTCCGTCCGGGTCAGCACTTGGTTCTGGCGACTGACGCGTCACAGTATGGCCTAGGGGCTGTTCTCGCCCATTGGTATGAGGATGGGTCTGAACGACCCATCGGCTATGCTTCCAAGACCCTCACCGATGCGCAACGGCGTTACTCTCAAATCGAAAAGGAGGCGCTCGCTATCATTTATGCTCTAAAAAAGTTCAGGGTTTTTTTGTATGGTTTAAGTTTCATCTCATCACCGACCACAAGCCGCTGGTCTCTCTGTTCAGCCCATCGGCGTTGCTTCCGGATAAGGCAACTCACCGCCTGCAACGTTGGGCCTTATACTTGTCTCGTTTTCACTATGAGATTCACTATCGCCCCATGGCCCAGCACGCCAAAGCTGACGCATTGTCGCGATTGCCGATGGGCCCCGACTCTGTTTTCAATCGTGATGAACTACTCTGTTTCCACATTGATGAGGAAGAACGTCGTGCGGTCGAGGGTTTTCCACTTACAGGTTCGCAGGTCGCATCGGCTACTGCGCAGGACGTGGTCCTGCGTCAGGTGATCGGTTTTGTTCAACGGGGTTAGCCGGACAGGACCAAGGGCCGGGCATCGGATCCCCTTTGCAACTACCATGCCTTGTGCCTTCGTCTGTCTGTTCGTGATGGTGTTGTTCTTCTGGCCACGGACGGCACATCTCCACGGGTCGTGGTGCAAGCCTCTCTTCGCAAAGATGTTCTCAAACTGTTGCATGAAGGCCATTAGGGGATTTCTCGGACTAAGTCCCTGGCCCGCAGGCATGTTTATTGGCCCGGTATTGATTCGGACATTGCCCACATGGTTGCTGCATGTGGTCAGTGTGCTCAACAACTGGCTGCACCTCGTACAATGCCCTCTCCATGGCCTGATCCGGCGCAGCCATGGGAACAGGTGCACGCTGACTTTGCCGGCCCCTTCCTCGGTACTTATTGGCTACTGTTGATTGACGCCTTCTCGAAGTTTCCGTTTGTTGTTCGATGTCCGTCACCCACCACTGCGGCGACGACGCTGGCTTTGTCCAAAATCTTTGCGCTAGAAGGTCTTCCATCCACGATCCTCACGGATAATGGCCCTCAGTTCTCTTTGCAGGCCTTCCGTGATTTTTGTGCTGGACAAGGGATTCATCATGTTACAGCACCGCCCTTCCATCCGCAATCGAATGGGGAGGTCGAGCGCCTTGTCCGCACTTTCAAAAGCCAGATGAAAAAATTCCTTAGTGATTTTTTTACAGATGACGCTCTGCTGCAATTTCTGAGTTCTTATCGCTTCACGCCTCTGGGTGATCGCAGCCCTGCTGAACTCTTGCATGGCCGCCAACCGCGCACTCTACTGCACCTGCTTCACCCTGTCAAGTCTTGTGCTGTGTCCCCTAGTGCGGGAAAATACTCGGTGGGTGCAGAGGTCTGTGCACGAGGGTATGGATCTCACCCTAAATGGATTCCAGGGGTGGTCAAGGCTCTTCACGACCGCCGGCTTTGTGAAATACGTACGGACGACGGAATGGTTGTTCGCCATTACGACCAGATGTGCCCACGAGTGGTGGCCACGCCGGTGCCACCGCCCCTTCCTTCGCCTCCCCCAGCCCAAGAAGTCAGTCCTGTCGCTGCTGCCGATCTACCGTACGTGTTGATGCAGCCGACGTCGCTACCGCTTCCGAGTACGCCGGAACCGGCCCCAGTTGCGACGCCGCCTTCTCCGGGACCAATCTCGCTGGAGCACAACCCCAGGTCCACGACACCTATGGATGCTGCTCCGGAGTTTCCACCCATCATTTCGTCCAGGAGGCACGTTCCACGCACGAGCTTCTGTCCTGGACATATTCGACCATACTCTCGTGTCTCTCCGCGGGATCTTCTCGGGGCCTCACAAGAGGCCATGGATGTCTCCACACTGTCCATGTCTCCAAGGAAGTGAGTGTGTGATTTTTTTTTTTTTTTTCTTTCAAGGGGGGAAAAGTGTTGTGACAGTGCCATGACATTTAACAGTGCCGCCACGACAGTACGCGCAAACGGCGATAGAGGCGCTCCGCAACTCGGCTGAGCGCGGGAGCACCACCTAGCTACGAACAGCGCCGGCCGCATGTCATGGCACGGCAGTCGAATGAGAGATACTGAGTTGTTATCATGTAACCAGCTATTGTTTCTAAGTGAGTGTGATTGAATATCCACACAATTATTGGTGATTAAAGGTTATAACATTTTCAGCCTGTGTTTTAACCTATCTTCACCTCTCAATGATGTGAGGAGTTGCCAGAAATTACACATTAATATTTTTTACCTTTTCTGATCACAATTCAAAATTGTAGCACCAAAAAAACTGTTTCAATTTTATTTATGTGCATCTGAATGCATGTCATTAATATATGAAAATTTGAAATGTAAATAAATCATTTGAAGATTAAAGTTTATAATATTTTATGTAAAATATTTGAATTATCTTTGGTGAACAAATGTGCCTTGAGTAAGTTACAAGTCAGATCTGTTATTAGCCTAAGTTGGTTGTGACTGGAAAACAATTTACCATAAAAGTTAAATAAATGTGATATCTGATTATAAATAAAAAAATTTGAAATTATTCATTTATTTCTGGTAATACTGAACCAATTAACAGTACATTAAATTCCAAAGTGAACCTAAAGACTATTTGAGGGGAAGCAGTCTGACAGTGAACTACAATGAAACAAATGAAACAATGATTGCTAGAAGATTGTTCAGAGAGGTAAAAATTTTTACTAGTATTGTTTGTTCTCAATAATTTTAGATGTACATGGAAAATATTCATTATTTTGGAATAGTATGCATTCAACTGTTAATATTTTATATAATTAGGTGAGAATGAGTAGCTTAAAAGATCACCTGTGAAGCAGATGTGAAAACTGACCAAGGTTTATACATTATGAATGGAAATCTATATCAGGGCCAGGATAAGAAACTGTAATTCATGGTTTTCACAACCAGTCATTTTAATCATTATGCCCCTGGACTGCCTAATTCCTGTTACTAAATAATTACCTGTGATTCTTTAACTTTATGCACAAAGATTCTCCCATTGTGAGAATCACACTGTACAAAATAATTCTTCTCTCTTAGTTGGCTTGCTACAAATTCTGTTTTATGTACTTTCCAAGATGGAAAAGTAATTTCATTTCATGTCTCCATAAGGCCTATTCTTTTTTTTTTGTCCCAGCATGGGCCATTCAACTGAAGTCTAACATACTTCATACAACAGAAGTGACCAACTCCTAATTCTCTTTCTCTCTCTCTCTCTGTTTCTTCTACAATTATAATGACTCAGTTAATAGCCTTCCAAATACTTACGAAAACACAGCTCCACTTGCTACAGCAACAGCGCTCCCTCCTGAGCTTCCGCCCGCTATGTGCCAATCATCATCATCTGCAGAGTGCGTCGAGGTGCTCAGTGTATGAAACTCACGAATCCTTTGGTTTTTGAAAGAGGCATGATCGCCACTGTCAAACTCTTCATGCTGCATAGGATTGTCTTGAGTATTTTTTACACCTTGGAATCTTGAACGCCAGATATTTTTAGTGGGACCATAAAGTGAATCTACAGTGCCACACCTGAAAGACAACTGAAATTATGTAAAAGTGTTTAGTAAAACAATTATATTTGATAATCAATAAATTAAGATGTTTTGGGACATTCTGAGCAAAATTATGTGTAATTTATAAATTAACTGATGTAGGTCATTCAAACTTCACATGCCATTAAAATGCACAGGTGCCCTGTAAGCTTCATTTTCCTTGCAGGTGAATCATGGGCTCCAAATATTAAAATGTGTTATCAATGATTGCTTGGCAAAGGAGGATGTACAAGTTGTACGAATAACAAAGAATCTATGGATTGTGAACAGAGATGGAACCTCTGGCGACAGCAATGTGCGTAGATGAATTGATACTTTTACAGAAGGGAAAACCAGCACTAAACAGTTCAGTGTGAAACTTAACTGCGGCCGTTGATAACAGAAGTCACCAAATAGATGAATTAATTCACATCGTAACTGTGTCATGATCCATGAACTTTTTGCACAACTGAAATGCAGTTACAATGCGAAGCAGAATACAGTGAAGAGTTTGAAGCTCCTTATAAGAAAGTATGTACTTCTGCATTTGACCCTCGATTTTAGCGAGTAACAATTTGAAGTCTGCTTTTACCTGCCTGTACTATATGAAGAAAATAATTACCTCTTTTCATCAAAGATGTTTCTTCATCTGCAGGAATGAAGAACTGGTAGGTGAAATGGTGCCCCACTTCTCTTTAAGAGACAGCAATCAGCACAAAGTCACATTACATCTTTGGAGATTAAGAGGGTATCCGTCATTCTACCCAATTCCAGGAGCGCAGTCGTACCATCAACGGTGTATTGAAATACTCCACAACCTTAGATAAGATATTGGGAGGAAGAGTAATAGGATCTGAAAGTCACAAAGATCTCACAGTCGCACACCTTTTTGGTAATACACATGGTAACAGCCAAATTTTTTTGGTTAATAAGGGGTTTGCCATTCACAATACAGCCTGTGTTTAGTAGTCTGTATTCTACATGTCTGGTCCAATCGCACACACTTTTTGAGGGTAACAATTTGATGACAGATGTGGTAAAAGTGGCTCTCCTTAAAGCAATGACCCCTTACCTACATTACTTTCAGAACGGCACTCACATGTCATGAAAGGCTTTAAAGTGGAATGACTGCCTACTCATAAAATGACTGGTGTTCATTTTGCAGTTCCAAATTAATGCTGTCTGACAATTGCTAGAGAGCAGTAAGAGTTTCACTTAAATGACTGCAGTGCAGCAACATATCTGCACAAAGATAATGGAAGATGACTGTTACAAGAGGTCTGTCAAACAGTATACATGCAACCGGAGTTCACTTATCTGCTGCACTCAGTGTGAAATCTACTACACAAGGTACTCAAAGTCATAACCATCTGGATCTAGTGTGGTGTAACTGCATAGTTAGTTAGTTAGTTGGTTGGTTGGTTGGTTGGTTTAAAAGAGGGGGAAGGGACGAAACTGCTAGGTCATCGGCCCCTTGTTCCGAATAAAAAAATGCCGCGACGGTGAGAATAAAACAAACGAGACTGACAACAAAAAACGGAGAGAAAGGAAAAACCACAAGAATGATGGAAGGGCAACAAACATTTAAATGGACAAAAGGGGAGAAGAAAACCACAGAAACACAAGAAACAGGTAGAAGAGATTAAAATGACAAAACAGATTACCATGGCTGGCTGACAATGAGAATAAAAAGGAGAAGCCAGCCACTCTGCAACACATTAAAACCTCCACCATAAAAGCACTAGGGTGGAGGACACAGAGGGACAAAGGATATGCGCTTAAACTTAGATCAAATGATAAAACCCACCCTCACAAATAAAATGTAAAACTTAAACAGCTGATGAGGTGTTGTAAGATAAAATTAGTGGCAACGTGCCCTGTAACTAAAGATTACATCGCAGGGCAGTCAAAGTGGGGCAGTGCACCAGAATATGGGCCACTCTCAACCGGGTGCTGCATCAACATTGAGGCAGGTATTCATAGTGCAGGAGGTAGCCATGGGTTGCCCAAGCATGGCCAATGATGAGCCAGCAGAGAACCACAGAGTCCCTGTGAGAGGCCCACATGGTTGACTGCCACACATTCGTAGTCTCTTTAATGGCACGCAGTTTGTTGTGCGTACTGAGACTATGCCATTCCATCTCCCAAAGCCGAAAAACTTGGCGGTGTAAAAACGAACACAGGTCAGTTTTTGGAATGCCAATCTCTATAAGCGGTTTCTGTGTATCCTGTTTGGCCAGCCTGTCAGCAACTTCATTGCCTGGGATTCCGACGTGTCCTGGGGTCCAGACATCTATGTGGTACATCACTGTACGACCAGACCATTCCAGGACATAGATGGGCTCCTAGATGGTCGCTACCAAAGGATGGCGAGGGTAGCACTGGTCGATAGCTTGTAGGCTGCTCAAGGAGTCAGTACACAGAAGAAACAGATGTGCTCAAGAGTACGAGATATAGCCACCAGCTCTGCAGTAAAAACACGGCAGCCATCAGGCAAGGAATGCTGTTCAATATGTCCTCCATGGAAACACTCGAAGCTGACGTAGCCATCAGCCATCGAGCTGTCAGTGTAAACTACTTCATGGCCTCAGTACATGTCAAGAATCGAGAGGAAGTGACAGTGGAGAGCCGTGGGATGAACCGAGTCCTTTGGGCCATGTGAAAGGCCCAGGTGAAGCCACGGCCTAGGTGTACACCATGGAGGATTACACGAATGGACTTCGAGCATAGGTGGTAAAGGCAAGGACTCCAGTTCAGATAGAAGGGATCGGACGCGAACTGCAATTGTAAGCCCTGACCTGGACCGCCAATGCGGGAGATGAACCACCGTGGGTGGGAAAAGGAGACGGTAATTCGGATGCGCATGAGAACTACGAACGTGTGCAACTTAACTGGCCAGCAGTCGTGCACGCCTGACTTGCAATGGAGGGACTCCAGCCTCCGCCAGGACGCTGGTCACCGGACTCATCCTAAAAGCTCCTGTTGCTAGTCGAATACCACAGTGGTGCACTAGGTCGAGTGAACGCAATGCTGAGGGCACCGCCGAATCATAATCCAGATTCCCATAGTCAAGGCAGGATTGAACGAGGGCTCTGTAGAGCTGCAGCACTCTAGAGGGATCTACACCCCAGTTGGTGTTGCTCAGGCAGCGGAGGGCATTGAAATGCTGCCATCACTTCCGCTTAAGCTGATGAAGGTGAGGAAGCCAAGTCAATCAGACATCGAAAACCGGTCCTAAAAACTGATATGTCTCCACTACAGTGAGGGGATCATCAGTAAGATAAAGTTCTGTTCTGGATGAACGGTATGACGGTGACAGAAGTGCATAACACACAACTTTGCAGCCGAAAACTGGAAGCTGTGGGCTAGAGTCCATGGCTGCACCTTGTGGATGGCTCCCCGTAGGTGCCACTCAGCACTCAGCACTGCTGGAGCAGATACGAAATGCAGAAGTCATCTGCATACAGAGAGGGTGAGACAGACAGCCCTACAGCTGCTGCCAGACCGTCAATGGCCACTAAAAATAGAGATACACTCAACACAGAGCCCTGCGGGACCCCATTCGACTGGATATGGGGGGAACTATGGGAGGCACCAACTTGAACACGGACAGTATGAAGTGACAGGAAATTCTGGATAAAAATTGGGAGTGGGCCTCGGAGACCTCACTCATATAATGTGGCAAGGATATGATGTCGCCAGGTGGTGTCGTACACTTTTCGTAAATCAAAAAGGACGGCAACAAGGTCATGGCATCTGGAAAGACTGTTCAGATGGCAGACTTGAGGCTACAAGATTATCAGTGGTAGAGCAACCCAGACAGAAACTGCCCTTGCACTGAGCCAGTAGGCCACGTGACTAGGACCCAACCCAACTGTCAATACATCATATGTTCCAGCAGCTTACAAAGAATGTTGGTGAGGCTGAGGAGCCGATAGCTATCCACATCAAGCGGGTTTTTGCCGGGTCTGAGAACTGGTATGATGGTGTTCTCCCCCCAGTGTGATGGAAAGACACCATTACACCAGCTCCGGTTGAAGATAAAGAGGAGATGTCGCTTCTAGTCATATGAGAGATGTTTAATCATCTGACTGTGTATCCGATCTGGCCCAGGAGCTGTATCAGGGCAATGTGCAAGGGCTCTGAGGAGCTCCCACTCTGTAAATGGGGCGTTATAGGGTTCACTGTCATGAGTACTGAATGAGAGGACTTTCCCTTCCATCCACCGTTTGAAAGTGTGAAAGGCTGGGGGGTAATTCTCCAATGCAGTGGTGTGAGCATAGTGCTCAGCAAAGTGCTTGGCAATCGCATTTGCGTCAGTAGGTAACACGCCATTTATGTCAACACTGGGAACACCTGTTGCGGTCTGATACCCAAGAACTCGTTGATACTTGGCTAAACTTGGGAAGGTGACATATGGCACCCAATGGTCGAGACGTATCTCTCCAAACACTTCTGTATCAATCGTTTGATAAGCTGGAGAACACGGGCACGGAGCCGTTTAAAGGCTATGAGGTGCCCCAGGAAAGGGTTCCGATTATGCCGCTGTAGAGCTCGCCGACGCTCCTTAATTGCCTCAGCGACTTCTGGAGACCACCAAAGGACTGTCTTTCGCCAGGGGCTCCCTAAAGAACAAGGGATCGCATTTTTCGCCGCAGAAACGATCGTTGTAGTTACCTGCTCAACCACCACATCAATGTTACCATGTGGGGGAGATTCAACGGTGACAGCAGAAGTGAAGGCTTCCTAGTCTGCCTTGTTTAAAGCCCATCTGGGAAGGTGTCCGTGGGTCTGACACTGGGGCAGTGACAGGAAGATGGGGAAGTGGTCACTACCACACAGGTCATCATGTGCTCTCCAGTGGATAGATGGGAGAAGGCCAGGACTGCAAACCAAGAGATCAATGGCTGAAGATGTGCCATGTGCCACACTGAAATGTGTCGGGGCACCTTTATTTAAGAGGCCGAGGTCGAGTTGTGACAGTAAATTTTCGACATCTCTGCCTCGGCCAGTAAGCATTGTGCCATCCCACAAGGGGTTATGAGTGTTAAAATTTCCCAAAAGTAGGAAAGGTTTAGGGAACTGATCAATTAGTGCAGCCAATGCGTTCAGGGGTACTGCACCATCTGGAGGAAGATACACGTTGCAGACACTTATTCCCTGCGTCAACCTTATCCAGACAGCCACAGCTTCAAGAGGGGTTTGAAGGGGCAGAGGTTCACTGCATACTGAGTTCAGGACATAGACACAAACTCCACCTGACACACTACAGTTCTTGTAGTATCCCCTATAGCCATGGAGGGCAGGGGTCCGCAATTCCGGGAACCAGGTTTCCTGAAGGGCAATGCAGAAAGCGTAACTGCATAGTTCTGACACACATCATGTGCACCACCAGCTGAATTTGACAGATCTTCTGCATAAATATGAAATTTGGTGTACTTGTTTTCTATTCCTAGATACACTCCCTCCGAAACTATGCATTTCGATATAAACAACACATACAGTTTCACTATTACACAAACATTTTCCTTACACTCAAGACCTGACAGACAACAATATTGTTTAATTAGAGATCTGACATGTAACAGCCCAAGACCACTATCAAGTTTTTTAATGTGTTGCTAATGATCATGACATCTGCCTCATACATGCATCACACTACTCTGACTGGTCTTTCAAACTACAGTATCCACTAACTGATATGCTAGGTTGCCCACAGTTCCGCAACACCCAAAGAATTAGTAATAAAAGTGAGTTTAAAATCAAGTATAATGAATATTTTCATAAAAATTACATGACCACACCATTTCATTATCTGTGACATTTTACCTGTTGTAATGCCGAAATCGTAATTTGAAACGCTTGTTAAGTTGGCTCCAAAGTAATTCAAAATGGCACACAGACAGATTTCTTTAATTTTAAAAACTCAAATATAATTTGTGGTGTCAAACCACTTGAGAAAAAGTACAACACATTCTGTGCCCTTTACATATCAGTACAACCAAAATACAATCATAGTAAAAGACAACTCGCTGATTTAAAAGCACATTACTTTGAAATAATTCTAAGTGTAATTCGAATAGGTGGGACTTTGCATTTGACTGTATTTGCAATAGTCCATAGTTGTCTGTTAAAATATAGTAACAAATGAGATGGTCAACCCAATGCAACTGAGATGAATGTATGGGATGTGTATGTTCTGACTAATGTAAGCTGTCCCCATTGAGGCCTATTTTCTCAGAAGGTTGGTACTGATGCAACACACCACAGAATGTCAGTGTGCTGGGGAATCTGCTTAAAACACAGATCATCATACTAAACAAATCATCATATTTATAATCTCACCGGCAAGAATCCATTATTGACAATAGAAAAAACAACAGTTGCTTCTGTTGCAAAGCTTGTGTATACAGATGTGACCCAAGAACACTGTAACTTATTCCTCTAACAGTACACACACACACACACACACACACACACACACACACACACACACACACGGTACATTCAAATGAGGAATACACAAGTGACTTGTGGAGCTTTGCATTCTGGCCTATATAGCATCTAGTTCCAACAGGGGGTGCAGGCAGCAGGCTGTGTGCACAACTACTGTCGTATTAGCAAGTCAGGTGGCCTATAGTGGCCGAATCAAGGGCAAACTTCATGAGCAAACTATGAAGCGGAGCACACACAGAATTGGTATGGTAGTTATAGCATTTCTTTTTTCTCGAAATTACAAGTAGTATCACGCCTACAATAAAAAAATTGTGTTAGGGAATAGCTACAAAGAGTCAGAAGGGAAATTATGATTATGGAAGGTCAGTATCTCAGCACAAGTCATGTTAAGAGTGTCACCACTTGAGGGAGTGTGACGGGAGTGTAAAGAGAGCACTGGAAAGAAAGATTATTACCAGCAAAACCACTGCATGAACAAAAGGGCCCACCTGATTCACTTGCAACTGATTATTATTATTATTACTATTATTATTATTTTGGATGTGAAGTGCTCAATGGCACAGTCATCACCACCCTTACAAAGAGTCAGCATATCATTCTCATGGAGGGACGAAGGCTGTCCCCAATTGGGAAGTTGTTTACAATGCACCAAAGTTCATCGCCCCTGCCCAGAACTTTAAGGATGAAGCCCAACAGTTCATAAACATTTAAAACACATGGTGGGCAGAGCTCCAGTCAAACCAAGAGTTGCCTCGATGTCAGTATGTAAGGAGCAGTGAAATGAAAACAAGACAGACTAGCGCATGTGCGCTGCAGACGTCAGTAATGCCAATAGGTGGATGTGTAGAAGTGCCCTGTTTTGAGGAATCTGGAAGGACTAGTGCAACCGTTTACCACTGTGCCATTTGTCTGTTAAGACATGCTCAACATGAGAGCAAAGAGTCGTGTACGTGTGTGTCCAAGTTCACTATGGAGGCCAGGAAAGAGTAACAGTGAGGTTTAATGTTGTTTCTGACTGCAGAAAGCATGTCACGAAGTGAAATTCATGCCCGAATGTCTGCTGTGTATGGAGAACACAGTACATCATGTTCAAGTGTGTTTTTATGGAACAAATGGTTTAAAGAAGGTAGTGTGTTGTTGAAAGACAGCAGTTGGCCAGAACAGGCTCATCATCATGTCATTAACCCCTTCCGTCATTGCTGCAGTGGATGCTGCCATCAGAAATGATCGACGGCACAAAGTGAAAGACATTCAGCTCATATTGGGCATCATTCACAATACCGCTCATGCTATCATGACAGAACATCTAAAAACCCAAAAAATCTGTGTGCAACGGGTTCCTCACAGCCTAATGGAGAGCAGATGTTAACAGAATGTCACCATCACTGCAGCATCTGGAAGAGCATCACAATGAAGATTATCGTTTCTTGTCCCGTACTGTCACAGAAGATGAAACATGGGACATAATTTTGAGCTGGACAGCAAGAATAACAGTCAACAATGAAAGTATATGGATTCACCTGCACAAAAAAAGAAATAATAATAATCCAAAGCTGGGCACGAGAGCTCCAGGAAAGTCATGATAAACTTTTTCTTTGACTACATAGGCCCACTGCTCATTGACTTTCTGGAACACTGTGCGACAATTAACACACAGAGGTACATGGACACTCTGCAAAAACTGAAGTGCACTATTAAACCCAAAAGGCCACAAATGTTAACAGATGGCATCATACTGTTGTAGGATAATGCCTGCCTACATGTTACCAAGGTTGTTTCCACTACACCGAACAAGGTTCCCAAGGAAGCAGTGATTAGCACACTGGACTCACATTCAGGAGGACGACAGTTCAATCCCACGTCCGGCCATCCTGATTTAGGTTTTCCGTGACTTCCCTAAATCTCTTCAGGCAAATGCCGGGATGGTTCCTTTGAAAAGGTCACGGCCGACTACCTTACCCATCTTTCCCTAATTCGATGAGACTCATGACCTCGCAGTTTGGTCTCTTTCCCCCAAAACAACCCAACCCAACCCAAGAAAGCCCTTGCACATCTCACATACTTGCCCATCTCTCCCAAGCGATTTCCATGTTTTTGGAGCCCTGAAGAAAGACATTTGTGGTTGAGTACTTGCTTCGGACACAGAAGTGCTGGCATGGGTACACCATGGTTCCATAGGCAACTGCAAACATTTTACCATGAAGGCTCTGATCGTCTTGTCCCACAGTGGGACAACTTTATTAACAGTTATGGTAATTACTTTTGGAATAATAAACAGTCTTTCTTACTATTTTGCCGTCCATCTCATTTTCATTTGACTGCTGCAGATATAAAATATATTGCCAAAATATGCTAACACGAAAGTGGTGAACCACAAACTCACAGAGCATTGCTTGGTTGGTTTGATATGAAAGGGACTTAACTGCAAGATCATCAGTTCCTTCAGCAAACTAGGAGTGGTCTTCAAAGTAAGCAGACGAAATGCAAATCCCGGAAAGCCTAAGTGTAACTGTTGTTGTTGTGGTCTTCAGTCCTGAGACTGGTTTGATGCAGCTCTCCATGCTACTCTATCCTGTGCAAGCTTCTTCATCTCCCAGTACCTACTGCAACCTACATCCTTCTGAATCTGCTTAGTGTATTGATCTCTGGTCTCCCTCTACGATTTTTACCCTCCACACTGCCCTCCAATGCTAAATTTGTGATCCCTTGATGCCTCAGAACATGTCCTACCAACCAATCCCTTCTTCTAGTCAAGTTGTGCCACAAACTCCTCTTCTCCCCAATCCTATTCAATACCTCCTCATTAGTTATGTGATCTACCCACCTTATCTTCAGCATTCTTCTGTAGCACCACATTTCGAAAGCTTCTATTCTCTTCTTGTCCAAACTGGTTATCGTCCATGTTTCACTTCCATACATGGCTACACTCCATACAAATACTTTCAGAAACGACTTCCTGACACTTAAATCTATACTCGATGTTAACAAATTTCTCTTCTTCAGAAACGATTTCCTTGCCATTGCCAGTCTACATTTTATATCCTCTCTACTTCGACCATCATCAGTTATTTTACTCCCTAAATAGCAAAACTCCTTTACTACTTTAAGTGTCTCATTTCCTAATCTAATCCCCTCAGCATCACCCGATTTAATTTAACTACATTCCATTATCCTCGTTTTGCTTTTGTTGATGTTCATCTTATATCCTCCTTTCAAGATACTGTCCATTCCGTTCAACTGCTCTTCCAAGTCCTTTGCTGTCTCTGACAGAATTACAATGTCATCGGCGAACCTCAAAGTTTTTACTTCTTCTCCATGAATTTTAATACCTACTCCGAATTTTTCATTTGTTTCCTTTACTGCTTGCTCAATATACAGATTGAATAACATCAGAGAGAGGCTACAACCCTGTCTCACTTCTTTCCCAACCACTGCTTCCCTTTCACGCCCCTCGACTCTTATAACTGCCATCTGGTTTCTGTACAAATTGTAAATAGCCTTTCGCTCCCTGTATTTTACCCCTGCCACCTTCAGAATTTGAAAGAGAGTATTCCAGTTAACGTTGTCAAAAGCTTTCTCTAAGTCTACAAATGCTAGAAACGTAGGTTTGCCTTTTCTTAATCTTTCTTCTAAGATAAGTCGTAAGGTTAGTATTGCCTCACGTGTTCCAACATTTCTACGGAATCCAAACTGATCTTGGCCGAGGTCCGCTTCTACCAGTTTTTCCATTCGTCTGTAAAGAATTCGCGTTAGTATTTTGCAGCTGTGACTTATTAAACTGATAGTTCGGTAATTTTCACATCTGTCAACACCTGCTTTCTTTGGGATTGGAATTATTATATTCTTCTTGAAGTCTGTGGGTATTTCGCCTGTCTCATACATCTTGCTCACCAGATGGTAGAGTTTTGTCATGACTGGCTCTCCCAAGGCCATCAGTAGTTCTAATGGAATGTTGTCTACTCCCGGGGCCTTGTTTCGACTCGGGTCTTTCAGTGCTCTGTCAAACTCTTCACGCAGTATCTTATCTCCCATTTCATCTTCATCTACATCCTCTTCCATTTCCATAATACTGTCCTCAAGTACATCGCCCTTGTATAAACCCTCTATATACTCCTTCCACCTTTCTGCCTTCCCTTCTTTGCTTAGAACTGGGTTGCCATCTGAGCTCTTGATATTCATACAAGTGGTTCTCTTCTCTCCAAAGGTCTCTTTAATTTTCCTGTAGGCAGTATCTATCTTACCCCTAGTGAGACAAGCCTCTACATCCTTACATTTGTCCTCTAGCCATCCCTGCTTAGCCATTTTGCACTTTCTGTCGATCTCATTTTTGAGACGTTTGTATTCCCTTTTGCCTGCTTCATTTACTGCATTTTTATATTTTCTCCTTTCATCAATTAAATTCAATATTTCTTCTGTTACCCAAGGATTTCTATTAGCCCTCATCTTTTTACCTACTTGATCCTCTGCTGCCTTCACTACTTCATCCCTCAGAGCTACCCATTCTTCTTCTACTGTATTTCTTTCCCCCATTCCTGTCAATTGTTCCCTTATGCTCTCCCTGAAACTATCTACAACCTCTGGTTCTTTCAGTTTATCCAGGTCCCATCTCCTTAAATTCCCACCTTTTTGCAGTTTCTTCAGTTTCAATCTGCAGTTCATAACCAATAGATTGTGGTCAGAATCCACATCTGCCCCTGGAAATGTCTTACAATTTAAAACCTGGTTCCTAAATCTCTGTCTTACCATTATATAATCTATCTGATACCTTTTAGTATCTCCAGAATTCTTCCAGGTATACAACCTTCTTTTATGATTCTTGAACCAAGTGTTAGCTATGATTAAGTTATGCTCTGTGCAAAATTCTACAAGGCAGCTTCCTCTTTCATTTCTTCCCCCCAATCCATATTCACCTACTATGTTTCCTTCTCTCCCTTTTCCTACTGACGAATTCCAGTCACCCATGACTATTAAATTTTCGTCTCCCTTCACTACCTGAATAATTTCTTTTATCTCGTCATACATTTCATCAATTTCATCATCATCTGCAGAGCTAGTTGGCATATAAACTTGTACTACTGTAGTAGGCGTGGGCTTTGTGTCTATCTTGGCCACAATAATGCATTCACTATGCTGTTTGTAGTAGCTAACCCGCACTCCTATTTTTTTATTCATTATTAAACCTACTCCTGCATTATCCCTATTTGATTTTGTATTTATAACCCTGTAATCACCTGACCAAAAGTTTTGTTCCTCCTGCCACCGAACTTCACTAATTCCTCCTATATCTAACTTTAACCTATCCATTTCCCTTTTTAAATTTTCTAACCTACCTGCCCGATTAAGGGATCTGACATTCCACACTCCGATCCGTAGAATGCCAGTTTTCTTTCTCCTGATAACGACGTCCTCTTGAGTAGTCCCCGCCCGGAGATCCGAATGGGGGACTATTTTACCTCCGGAATATTTTACCCAAGAGGACGCCATCATCATTTAATCATATAGTAAAGCTGCATGTCTTCGGGAAAAATTACGGCCGTAGTTTCCCCTTGCTTTCAGCCGTTTGCAGTACCAGCACAGCAAGGCCGTTTTGGTTAATGTTACAAGGCCAGATCAGTCAATCATCCAGACTGTTGTGTTGCCCCTGCAACTACTGAAAAGGCTGCTGCCCCTCTTCAGGAACCACATGTTTGTCTGGCCTCTCAACAGATACCCCTCTGTTGTGGTTGCACCTACGGTACGGCCATCTGTATCGCTGAGGCATGCAAGCCTCCCCACCAACGGCAAGGTACATGGTTGTGTAACTAACACAATAATTAACAGAGATAACCGCCCAGAAAAAAAAGACAGTCCTGACAAGTCCTTAAAAGATCAGTCAAGGCAGGGCATTAAAACCAAGAAACGAAAAAGAATAAAAAGGTGCAAAGGGTAGACCCCAAGCTGGGCCACCGAGCAAGGGCCAGCAACAGACCCCTGGTGGCAGGGGAGGGGGGAGAAAGATAGGGGTGCCGCATCAACCCTTCAGGCTGTCAATGAGGCCAAAAAGGCCCACCTTACAGAGATGAATAGAAAGCACCTTCAGGGCAAAATGTAACACCAGGTCAGCCACTTTGGTCTCGTCTGCTAGCACCAGAGGTAGCGTGCCACGAACATTAATATGCCCCATCAAAGCAGCCAAATTAGGGCAGTCTATAAGCAAGTGGTCCACAGTCAGGTGGGCTCTGCATCGGCAGTGAGGGGGATCCTCATATCTGAAAATTGGCCATAGGAGAAATACCCAGGGAAGACTGCCACGTGGTCACGGTCTCCTTAGTTTGTTTGGGGAGATCAGGACAGACCATTCTGAGTTCTAGACTTCAAGCAGTTAATGGCTTTTTAATGACCAAAGGTCCCATTCTGGGACCCACATTTTCAGAATCAGCATTGTGGTGGCCACCTTAGCCAAACAGTCAGCTTGATCATTTCCCAAAATCCCAACATGACCAGGTGTCCAAATGAAAACAACTGGCTGTCCAGCTTGACTGAAGTCAGTGACAAGATCCTGTATAGTCTTAACTATTGGATGAAGAGAGTAGCACTAGTCTATGGCCTGAATGCTGCTAAGGGCATCACTACAGATTGGGATACTCTTGCCAGTGCAAAAATGAAATGCCTAAGGACTAGTTTAATGGCCATGAATTAAGCAATGAAGATACTGTAGCTGTTTAGCAGAAAGTGAATTTCGCAACACTGTGCATGTGTGTACATTAAGCTTGTTCGTCCATCAACTTCTG
The DNA here is from genome assembly GCF_023898315.1 of Schistocerca nitens. Lineage (NCBI taxonomy): Eukaryota > Metazoa > Arthropoda > Insecta > Orthoptera > Acrididae > Schistocerca > Schistocerca nitens. Next base: position 383,545,865 of record NC_064618.1, read on the forward strand.
AGCCATTGTTGAATACCATTTCCGAACTCGAATACTTCTCAAGGACAGTCAAGACCAGGTGGCAAAAAATGGTCGGGTCAACAGAATCTTTTGGACCAAATCCATATGCACCCATGCGATGGGGTCATATGCGCCATCTCCCCGACCAGCGGTGAGAGTGGAGGTAGTTGCAGTTCCAGACAGACACTGGATGCGTGCATCAATTGTAAACCCAGTTCTGGGTCACTGCTGTAGGAGGCGGAGCTCCCAGGGAAAAGAACATGGTAGTTGGGATGTTCAGGGAAGCTAAGAATGCGTACAGTGTAATTCAACAGCTGACATTTGCGCCCAAGAGGTAATGGAGGGATACCAGCCTCTAACAGTACGCTGTTTACAGAGCTAGTTCAGAAGGCTCCTGTCAAAAGTTGGATCCCACAATAATGAATGGGGACCAGTATCAGCAATGCTGAGGGTAATGCTGAACCATTTGCACGACTCCCGTAGTCAATCACAATCAGGACATTGTAGAGCTGCAAAAGTGCAGAGCGATCTGCGACCCAGCTATTGTTACCAAGGCAGCGAAGCAAACTGAATTGTCGAATGCACTTTGGTTTAAGTTTGAGAAAGTGCAGAAGCCACGTCAGCCAGGAACCAAAGTCCAGGCCCACAAAATATTTCGTTTCAATTACAACAAGTAACTGATCATCTAGGTAAAGCTCTGGAGGTGGATGGTTAGTAAGATGGCGACATAACTGCATGACACGAGTCTTGGCGCCTGAAAACCAAAAGCTACAGGTGAGAGCCCAAGACTGCGCCTTTCGTATGGCATCCTGCAGGCGACACTCAGCAACACCCATGCCAGAGGAGTAATAATAAAAGCAAAAATTGTCAGCATATAAGGAGGGTGATACCGAAGGCCCCCCAGCTGCCGATAGATCATTGATGGCAACCGGAAAAGGGGGACAATCATCACAGAGCCCTACGGGACCCCTTTCTCTTGGATATAGGGGTACTGAGTGAAGCACCTACTCGAACCCAGAACGTACAGAACGACACATAGCTCTCAACAAAAACAGAGAGTGGACCCTGGAAACCCCACTCAGGCAAGGTGGTATGGATGTGGTGATGCCATATTGTGTCATAAGCCCTCTGCAGGTCGAAAAAGACAGCAACAAGGTGCTGACGATGTGGAAAGACTGTCCAGATGGTAGACTCCAGGAGAACCAAATTATCAGCAGTGAAGCAGCCTTTGTGTAAACTGCCCCAAGATGCAGCCAAAAGACTCAGATTCAAGGAATCAACACAGCCGCTTGCTCACCAAGCCTTTGAGCAACTAGCAAAGAATGTTGGTACGGCTTAATGGGTGATAATTGTCCATCTCTAGGGGGTTTCAGTACTGAAACTATTGCGCTTTCTCGCCAGTGAGATGGGAGCTCACACTCACTCCTGATCCAATTAAAGAGGGCAATGATATGACACTAACAATCCACTGAGAGATGTTTCAGCATTTGGTTGTGGATGCGGTCTGGCCATGGGGCTGCATCAGAGAGTTCCCATTCACTGAATGGAGCATTATACAGCTGCAGGTGGCAGATAGTAATAGGTATGTGCTTTTGCTCCACCCACTGTTTTATGAGCCAAACGGTTCTCAGATGCAAATGTGTAAGTGTACTGCTCAGTAAAATGTTCAGTGACAGCATCTGGATCAACATAAATGGCACCACCTAAGGAAATACTCGATACATCTGCAAGGAACTGGAAGCCTTAGAGTCATCTAATCTTTGCCCATACCTGTGATGGAGAGGTATATGATCTAATGGGGTAAACATACTGTTCCCAGGATTCTTGCTTTCATCATTTTATGGGGTAGCAGATGTGCGCACAGAGCCATTGAAGGCAATGAGGTGCTCCAATGAAGGTTGTCACTTATGTCATTGGAGAGCCCCCCTACAATCTCTAATGGCTGCAGCAATCTCTGGGGTCCACCAGGATACCTTCTCCCGATGGGGGGGGGGGGGGGGGGGGGGGGGGGAGATTCCAAGGAAGAGGGAATGGCTCGGTTGGCTGCCAAAAGAATGGCTGCATTTTTATGCTGAATAGCTGCATCAATACTGTCTTGCGATGCGAGCTAAGGACAACAGCAGAAGTGAATCCATGCAGTCAGCATTACAAAGAACCCTTCTGGGTGGGCATCCAGGGGAGCAATGCCGAGGAAGGGACAGGAAGATCGGGAAATGGTCACTACAACACAGGTCATCATGGACCCTCCAGTGGATAGAAGGCAGAAGACCAGGACTGCAAAAGGAGAGATCAATGGCTGAATAAGTTCGATGTACCATGCTGAAGTGTGTGGGGGCACCAGAGTTCAAGAGGCAAAGATCGAGCTGTGCCAGTAAGTTTCAATGTCTTTACAACAGCCAGTGATCATTGTACCACCCCACAAACGATTATGGGCATCGAAGCCGCCCAAAACTAGGAAAGGTGGGGGGAACAGAGAGAGTAATGCTGACAGTACATCCTCGGACGTGACACCATCGAGAGGGAGATAAAAACTGCAGATCATAAAATCTTGATGTGCCCTCATCTGAACAGCCACAGCCTCCAACAGTGTATCAAGAGGCACAAGGTCACTTTATGCAGAATCCACCCAACACTCTCTCATAGTTGGTACAATGCTTAAAAAAACTTTAGTAGCTATGAAGGGCACGGGCCTGAGTTGCTGGAAGCCACATTTCCTGGATGGCAATACAGAATGCAGGGTAAGTGCATAGAAGCTACCATAGCTCAGCCAGGTGGTAGAAAATTCCGTTACAATTCCACTGGAGGATCAGACTGTGTGACTACTGTGGGGGAAGGAAGTGACCGGGAGGGGGGGGGGGTGTTCATGATCCAATGATCCAAGGTCATGTGCTCATGTGCTGTCACCAGTTTGAGATGTCAGGGGATCCACTGACATTGGTTCTGCAGCACACTGTCTGGGGAGATCTGGTGCCTCAGGGGCCACCGAGATCTCCACCTTGGGCCCAGAAGGAGTACATCCAGAGTACAGTGGGGCATGGGGGCCACTGGAGTTACCTTCATCTTGGAGAACATATTTTTATCCTTCTTGTCCTGCTCCTCCTTATAAGACGAGGACTGAGAAGGTTTCTCTGAACTGGTTTCAGCGGCAGAGGAGAAACGAGAAGTCCGATGGCCGCCAGGACCCTGTAGTTCCTTCAGCCACCGGCTGGTGTCTGGCTTTTGACCAGCAGCAACCGTGAAAGGAAGAGTCCTGAGGGACCTCCTCTTAGCTAGAAAAGACAGAGGAGGATGAGGTACCTCCAGTGGGGGGATGGGGACCGGTGTCCCTGGCACATAGGGCGCATATGCCCTTAAAGTGATTGCAGTCGAGGCAACAGAAGGACCCCCAACCGCCTGTAGGATAGTCATTAGCAGGTGGCCCTGAGGGCTCACTGTAAGAGGTGCAACAGAGGAAAGCACTGTCAACTAAGAAGGCAATGACATTGTGGCTGTAGAGTAACACAGTGTCATTTGTATGTGATTAAGAGGATCACACTTTTTTCTCGCCTATTGATAAGCGAGTGTTTGTCCAGGTTCTTATACTTCTCTATTTTCTTCTCACACTTAAAACTCAAGCACTCTGGTGAGCAGCAAGAGTGGAGCTTGCCGCAATTTACACAGATGGGGGGAGGGGCACAATGAACGTTTGCATGCAGAGGACGTCCACAATCCCTGCAGACAGGGGTAGCAGTGTGACAAGAAGACATACGTCCAAACTTCATACATCTGAAACATCTCGTAAGAGGAAGAACACAGAGTTTCACATCACACCTGTACGCTATCACCTTGACCTTCTCAGGCAACGTATCGCCCTCAAAAACCAACTGAAGGCCCCAGTAGCAATTGTTGTCCTTTGGTCTCCTATAGATATGACAGATGAAGTGTGCACCCCGTTGCTCTACACTGCCTGTAGCTCATTGTCAGATTGCAAAAGATAAAGGTGAAGGATGACATCTAGACCACATTGAGACTTGTGCAGAATGACAATCACAGTAATGTCACCCAGCTTTTCACAAGAAAGCACCTACATCTACATCTACATAGATACTATGTAAGCCACCATACAGTGTGTGGTGGATAGTACCCTGTACCACTACTTGTCATTTCCTTTCCTGTTCTGCTCGCAAATAGAGCAAGGGGAAAACGACTGCCTGTATGCCTCCATATGAGCCCCAATTTCTTGAGTCTTATATTTGTGGTCCTTATGCGCAATGTATGTTGGTGGCAATTGAATCATTCGGCAGTCAGCTTCAAATGCCTATTCTGTAAATTTTCTCAGAAAGAACGTCATCTTCCCTCCAGGGATTCCAATTTGAGATTCCGAAATATCTCCGTAACACTTACATGTTGTTCGAACCTACTGGTAACAAATCTAGCAGCCTGCCTCTGAATTGCTTCGATGTCTTCCTTCAATCCGACGCTGCACAGGTCCCAGACACTCAAGCAGTACTCGAGAATAGGCTGTACCAGCGTCCTATAAGTATTTTCCTTTACAGGTGAAACACTCTTTCCTAAAATTCTCCCAATAAACTGAAGTCTGCCATTTGCCTTCCCTACCACAGTTCTCATGTGCTCGTTCCACCTCAAATCACTTTGCAACGTCACGCCCAGGTATTTAAATGACTTGACTGAGTCAAGCAGGGCACTAGTAATACTGTATCTGAACAGGCAGTGCCTCTGATTGAGCAGAAGATAATGTAACCACAAGGGACCTGATCTTCATCTTAGAAATGGCTACAACTTCCCCATATTTATTCTCAATGTGTTTAACAAAAAATAAAGGCTCTGTGGCAGAAAAGGTTTTCTCATTGGTCCTGGTATAGATCAGATATTGAGGGGGGGGATTTTGCTCCTTGTCGTCTAGGCCTGTGTTACTCCCACAGCATGGCCAGGGAAGTGAACGCATTGGATTGTACTTAGCTGCATCATATGAGGCCTTTCCATGTAAAGGGAAAGTCATTTCAAGTGTGAACTATCTGCCATGGTGCCACCCACTCTGAACAGGGACTCTCCCCATGGGCGTCACCTAGCCACAGCAATGGCTACCTGGTCAGTAAGCCATTGCTGAGAATCTCTGTGCCCCAGTCATAATGGGCACATGCTCCATGGTGTACAAGCGGAGTATGCAGCACAGGCACCAGCAGTGTGATCCTTACGTGGTCAGAGAGCTACCACTGTGCAGGAAACCCCCACCCCAACGGTATGGCCTTTGTGCTGGGTTATTGGTATACAACAACAGGAAGGAAGTGTGCCAGGGTGGAAGGGCACAGAGGCGGAGCATACACCGCAGTGGGTGACCTTCCCTGAATGACGTGCACTTCTGTTCAATATGGAAAAGATGGCAGACCAAACCCAATAATGGGGACCATGTAATTGTTAACAGAAGGTGAAGACATTGCCAGGAGTGAAACTAGGAGTCAAGACCAAAATCATGAACCAAGTCCAGGCAGGGCCTGCACCAAAAGGACCATCTGACAAAGTCAGAGGAGGTAAGACATAGATAAGTGTAGGTTTGCAGTACAGGATGAGGAGGTAATGCTGCCAAGGCTAGGGTCCTAAGGTAGCCAAGTACGTACACGCTAAAAAGTGGTGAGCCCCTGGGAGTTCACAGAGTGGTGGATTCTCCTACTAGAGGAGGAAACCATATGTTAAAGGACAATGTCCTATGCGCAGTCTGGTGAGCAGCACCACCTTCTGTTGGTGTGTTTGACATGAATCCACCATGCCTTTGTGGTCAGTTTCATGGAGTATAGTCTGTTGTTCGTGACCTCCAATCATTCAGTACTGATACATGCTTCTTCTGTCACATAATGAGAGAGGGCATGCAATGGGGGATAGCATATCAATATGCACCTATGGCTGATTTGTTGGCTATGATGTTTCCCTGTATCCCGATGTGTCCAGGTACCTAGCAAAGTATCACATCCTCACCTCAGTACTGGAGCCCCCATAAGGTATCATGGATGAGCTGAATCAACTCGTCTACCATGTAAACTAGTGGAACACACGTAGTGCACTGGGTGAGTTAGAACAGATGAGGAAACTTGCATTGTGATGCCTTTGAATCCACTCCCGGGCCGTCAAAGTAATATAATTCCGCACCATAATAGGTAAATTGGTGGACTGTCGCAATAAATGTCATTGACTGAGGCAATGCTGAAATTCTCAGGACATGTTAAGCCAGGATGAGGCATAACTGAATCAAGAGTGGTTGTTCACCTTCCTCTGCACACAGACTCTAAACTGAGATGGCCCAAAAGGCTTCAGTCAGTATCCAAATGCCCTTACGGTGGACAGCATCTAACATATTGAGATTGGAAATATATAATTCCCAACTGTTGCTCTGCTGTAATCTAACCAGTTCCCTATAATACTGCAGGAGATGGAACCTGTCAGCTCCCTATGCCTTTCCGCTGAGGCTTTTCAAATATTCAATGCTCTGAAGCCCTTTGTTGGCAGATCTTTCAGGAGTCAGTTATTTTTGAGTCAAACAGTTCACTCTAAAAGTACAATTGTCCTTAAAATTTAAAATAGTGTACTTCATCATGAGCTCCAGTGAGTGAAAACTATAATAATCATGGTTAAAGTTGACATAAGTAGTCTTCCCATATGAGAAACAAAAATTAGCTTTATTAGCCCAAGTTTCCAGCTTCCTTATAGTCAGCTGAAGTTGTTTCATCACAGTAAGATCAGAGGAAGGTTAGAAGATCATTTTCTGGTTTTGTTTTGCTTTGGGGCACAAAAAAACAACTGGGATCATACGCGCCCAAGTCAAACCTATCGAACACGAAGACAGAGAGAAGATAAAAAACGACTATACGTCAGACCCAATTGACACAAGACAGCTAAAAACAAGCATGTGGAGAAAGGGCTAAACAAGACACCACACAGAAACGGAGGTCCAAAACTAAAAAGTTAAATGGCCTTCGCCATATTGTTTTGGTGGATAAAAAGTAAAATGCGGTCAACAACCCGCCCATCATTTGCTAAAATGGTTGATAACTCAGACGGCAAACCCAAGTGGGAACATAAACGGTTAAAAAAATGGGCATTCCGTCAGGAAGCTGTGGACAGTTAAAACTTGGGTGTAATGTGGACAAAGTGGTGGGGTAGTGCCACTTATCTACTGATGATGGCTAAAAAGGCAGTGCCCAATACGCAGCCTAGTTAAAATGACCTCCTGGTGGGTGTGCCGAGAGGAGGTCATCCAACCCGCTGGGCGAGGCTAAATAAGCCAGGACCGGACGTGCGAGGAATGGAACATTCTGCAGCAGTGAGGATAACTTTTGTGGGATATTCCACCTCGTCATCACAACTGAGGAAATCTTGGTCTTCAAAGGTTGCCAGGGAGGAGTAAAGCTGCCAGCCAATCTTAGTAAGCTGCCATTTGGGTGTGCACGCAAATGGGGTAGGAGTCAGCAAGCGGATAGCACACAGGAAATGGTCGCTTGAATAGGTGTCATAAAGAACGGGCCACTCAAGACGACGGGCAAGCTGGGCAGTGCAGAAGGATAGATCCAAATGGGAATAGGCGTGTGAGGAGTCGGAAAGGAAAGTGGATGCCCCAGCATTAAGGCAGAACAAGTTAAGTTGGTTAAGAATGTCAGCCAAGAAGGCACCTCTCTGACAGGTTCTGGGAGAAGCCCAAAGGGAATGATGTGCATTAAAGTCACCGAGTAGCAGAAATGTGGGAGGTAGCTGCCCAATAAGCTGAAGGAAGTCTGCCCTGGTGACAGTGAGTGACAGACGGACATAAATGATACAGAAAGAAAAAGTCAGGTGGGGAAGGAAAAGGCGAACTGCAACAGCTTGAAGATGGCTAGTCAGGGAGATGGGTTGACTGTATGAACAGCATGACGCACCCATGAGATGGAATGCCAACCTCAGGGGGAAGGTAAAAACGAACCAGTAAGAAATGTGAAAGCTCAAAGCTGTCGTGAGGGCGCAATTTCATTTCCTGAAGGCAGAGTACATGGGGACGCTGCAATGCTAAAAGCAGCCATAAATCCTCTTGATGGGACCAAAGGCAGCGAACGTTCCATTAGAGGAGTCACGATGAGGAAGAGATGTAGAGGTATCACCTCGGCAGCTGCCGAGTGACAGCCTGTGAAGAGTCGCTACTACAGGGCACAAAAGCAGGAGGATCCTGCTCCATAAGATCCAAAGAAACATCGGCTTGCTCGTGCGGTCAGTCTGTGGAGTCCAATAACGAAAAACGGTTGATGGTGTGCACCGGCAACATGGAGGCCGGCCGGGCTAAGGTATCACGTGGCGAAACTGTCAAAGAGGACCTTCAAGTCAGTGAAGGAGAAGACCATTTATCTTTGGTGGGCTTCTTCGAGCCTTTCCAGTTAGAGGAAGACTCAAGTGTTGTGTGGCTGGAGGGATGTAGGAAGTCTTCACGGGAGTACTCCTTCAGTCCTTTCCGACCTACCAGTGTAACTGGTGGCTTTGCCCCTTGGGGCGAGAGTTTGATGGCTTGTTGCAGAGATGGACGGGGAGAGGGGGAGGGGGGATGACGATGCTACCTTGACACTGGGCGACTTCACAACCTCAGAGCTGAATTGGAGGTCACATGTCTGCATGGAGCAAGCGGTAACAAGAACAGAACTATAGGTGCCTGACGGGAGAACGCAGGGTTTGCGGCTAGCCAATAACTTGCGAGCAACTGGGAAGGCACTTTTTCCTTTTGTGGCACTAGGCAGAGGTGATCTGCCCGACAACCTCCCCTACCTAGGAGAGCCTGGAAGTGGGGACTAGTCACAAGCAGTACCGTCTTTTGGGGCATAACCAGAAACAAGTCATTGCAGTGAAAGCAGGAATGCCGAAACTGATTACAATAAGATAGGCAATAGAGTACTGGAGGCAGAGGTCACAGTGCTTTTAAATTCAAAAATGTCAAGGCTCACTTGCTGCCACACTCCCGGGGCTGACTGGTGCACTTAGTACAGCAACAAAACGTTATAACTGCAACAGCTCTGGCTAGGAGTTAGTGTTTCTGGAGGACCCCTAGTTGTGAGGTTCTGAAAATCAGAACAATCTCCCAAATTACTTAAAAAAAAAAAAATAATCCCAATTCACCTATCAATCAATGAATATAGATGAAAAAATACTTAAATATATCCCAGAGGCTGATAAAAGACATTCCTGATACTGCTCCACAAGAAGAGGAATGAAATGTGATGATAAAAATTAAATACATAAATAAAAAAGAACACCACTTGAAAATATGTGAGAGAGGTAAGTATTTTAAAGCAGTAACTATACAGTCACTCTAATTAGGGTAGATGTTAAATAAGGCATATTTATTCATAATTATACTGTTGGTAAATCTCTCTCTCTCTCTCTCTCTCTCTCTCTCTCTCTCTCTCTCTCTCTCCACTCTCCAGTTCCTATCCCTGCCCTCAATTCCCAGGATTTTCTTTCTTCTTTGCTAGTTCCAAACACAAAACCTTATATTTTAAGAATAATGCATACATATAAGAAATACACTGATACATATATACAAAAACCTCATCACTTACCCCATAGCAAATTCATCCATATTGCACTTCCCCAATAAGATTGCACCACTTTCCTTCAGCTTCCGCACCACAGTTGCATCATATGAAGGGCAAAAGTCTTTCAACATCCTTGAAGCACAAGTTGTTTTTATATTCTTTGTGCAGAAATTGTCTTTTACTGCTACAGGGACACCATCAAGTGGGCCCTGTGGACAACCTATAAAATTATGCAAAAATTTTAGCTTTGTTTTTTGTGGAGTACACAATTTTTTGCCTCCCAACTCGGAGTTTCTGAAAAAGCTAATCTTACTGTTATTATCAGAAACTAACAAATCAGTATTTCAACATATTTCCACTCTTTGTCTTATAGTATAATATCCTGGAAAGAAAGCATTTATTGAACAAAAATAAATATAAATAGTGAGAAAAATAAGTAACACGTGCAGAGCCCTCCCCCCCCCCCCCCCCCCCACACACACACACACAAGCAACACATGAATACTTTACTTGGCTATCTTCTACAAAATGACGGCATTGCCTAGATAGAACAACAACCAAATGATACAATGCATCCCATTTGTTAACATGGCACTCTTTATGCAGCAGATGGGGTTGTTCTTACGTTGGATGCATCCCCATGGCCTCTCAGCATATCTGCCATTGTCTCACTATGGTAAACAATACAGGCACTTTTTGCTCGAATGTGTGCAACTATCTGTTCACCCACAGCACCCAGCAGTGAAACAGTACCCTCAGCAAGACGTGAACTATCCCATCATACCCAAAACATGACTGAACAGTTAGAAAAAAATTGCACAGCCTTGAGAGTGGTAGCTGAGTTCCCTGAATCATCCAACTGCAGTGCTACTGATGTCTTGTTGACTTCCCTACAAAATATGTGGAGGAATATTCTCTGGAAATGTATTCAAGCCATCCTCAATTCTATGCTACAGGTTTAGAGGTATTGATTGCAGTGTGTAGCATCTTCACATCCTACTGAGCTGTTGAAGTCAAAGAACAAGTACACCTCAGGATTCATCTTCATCTGAGTATAGTCAAGTACTTAATATATGGTTTAAAAGTTCATTTCAGTGACATGTATACTCCTCAGTATTGCAGTTCTTACAAATTCAGTGCAATAACTTTTGAAACTATTCATAAGGAGCAGCCCAAAACTGAACTTCCTTGGCCGTGCAAACAAAACTATGTGAATAAATTTAACACAAGAATATTGGACTACCAAACAATTGAAAATCTGGGATGAAATAACAAACCGCGCGCGCGCGCGCCCACACACACACACACACACACACACACACACACACACACACACACACACACACACACATCCATTGTTGTCACTAACTGCTGCTACTGGTTCACCCCTTCCCTCCCCCCCCCCCCCACCCTGCCCCACCCCTCCCACAGTTTTCACAAATGAAGTGATGAGTAATGAGTAGACTATCTCAAAATATGCTGAAGTGTCTCACTGATGTCTTAGGAGGCCGAAATTACCCTCTCCACCTTATCCTGAAACAGATCTCACACATCTTGTCTTCCCAGTCACCCACCATCCCTTGCATACCCACTGACTGGCCACAAAGAAGTGCCCCTTCCATGACTCAGCATCACCCAGGACTAGAACAACTGAAATACACTTTCTGCCGGGTTTCAACAGCCTCTCGTCATGCTAAGATTGGTTGGTTTGTGGGATTAAAGGGACCAGACTGCTACGGTCATCGGTACCTTTTTCCAAATCCTAAAAACACCCACAGAGAATAAAAACGATTAACAGAACAGAACACAGACGACACAGAACAAGAGAAACGGAGATAAAGACCAGGCAAAACGAATTAAATCACACAGTGTGTGACGGTGGTTGGCCGACCATAGGAACAACCACCGAGAACACATTAAAAACCGAGTTTAAAACCGTAGGCCAAAAGCCAGAATCAACACAAAACAATAAAATAAAACACAAACACTCAGAGTAAATGATAAAAACCCCCTGCCCGAATAAAACGTAAAACGAAGCCAGCCAGAGCAGGGTCATCAGATAAAAGGGCAGGGAGCGTGTCAGGCAGTGCGAACGTCTGCCTGAGCACAGCTAAAAGCGGACACTCCAATAAAATGTGCACCACAGATAAAACGGAGCCGCAGCGACACAGAGGTGGGTCCTCACGGCGCAATAAGTGGCCGTGTGTCAGCCGAGTGTGCCCAATGTGCAGCCGGCAGAGGACAACAGACTCCTGGCGGGAGACCCGAATGGACGACCGCCACACAGTCGTCGACGCCTTGATACAACGGAGTTTGTTCGGTACGGGCAGGTTGCGCCATTCAGTGTCCCATAAAGCGAAAATTTTGCGGCGTAATAGTGCCCGCAAATCAGTCGCCGGGAGGCCAATCTCCAGAGGTGGTTGACTGGTGGCCTCTTTCGCCAGGCGGTCAACATTCTCATTCCCGGGGATCCCAACATGGCCTGGGGTCCAAACAAAGACCACAGAGCGGCCGCAACGGTCAAGAGTAGACAGAGACTCCTGGATAGCCATCACTAGACGGGAACGAGGGAAACACTGGTCGAGAGCTCGTAAACTGCTCAGGGAGTCGCTACAGATAACAAAGGACTCACCTCAGCAGGAGCGGATATACTCTAGTGCTCGAAAGATGGCGACCAGCTCAGCAGTGTAAATGCTGCAGCCAGCTGCCAAGGAACGTTGTTCGGACTGGTCCCCTAGAGTGAGCGCATAACCGACACGACCAGCAACCATCGAACCGTCAGTGTAAACAATTCCAGAGCCCTGATACGTGGCCAGGATGGAAGAAAAGCGGCGGCGGAAGGCCTCTGGAGGGACTGAGTCCTTCGGGCCCTGTGCCAAGTCGAGCCGAAGGTAAGGGCGAGGAACACACCATGGGGGTGTACGCAAAGTGGCCCGGAAAGGAGGTGGAACAGGGAAAAATCCAAGCCCGGAGAGAAGCTCCTTGACGCGCACGGCGATCGGACAACCCGACCGGGGCCGACGCTCTGGCAGATGGACGACCGACTGCGGAAACAGCACACGGTAATTTGGATGCCCGGGCAAGCTTAAAACATGGGCAGCATAGGCAGCCAGTAATTGTTGGCGTCGGAACCGCAGTGGAGGAACACCTGCCTCCACTAGTAAGCTGTCCACAGGGCTGGTGCGGAAAGCACCAGTGGCAAGGCGTATCCCGCTGTGGAGAATTGGGTCCAGCACCCGCAACGCAGACGGGGATGCTGAGCCATATGCCAGGCACCCATAATCCAGACGGGACTGGATTAACGCCTGGTAGAGCCGTAACAGGGTAGAGCGGTCGGCGTCCCAGCGGGTGTGGCTCAAACATCGCAGTGCATTGAGATGCCGCCAACACGCCTGTTTGAGCTGCCGGATATGAGGCAGCCAAGTCAACCGGGCATCGAAAACCACCCCCAAAAACCTGTGTGATTCCACCACCGAAAGAAGTTTGCCGTTAAGAGAAAGCTGCGGCTCCGGGTGGACAGTACGTCGCCGGCAGAAATGCATAACGCGGGTCTTGGCTGCCGAAAACTGGAACCCATGAGCTACAGCCCAAGACTGCGCCTTGCGGATAGCGCCCTGTAGCTGACGTTCAACAGCTGCAATGCCAGTAGAGCTGTAGTAAAGGCAGAAGTCGTCAGCATACAGGGAAGCGGAGACAGAATTTCCCACGGCCGCAGCGAGCCCGTTAATGGCTATTAGAAACAGGCAGACACTTAAAACAGAACCCTGTGGCACACTGTTCTCCTGGACGTGGGAGGAACTATACGAGGCCGCGACTTGCACGCGGAAGGTACGATACGACAGAAAATTGCGGATAAAAATCGGCAGAGGAACCCGAAGACCCCATCCATGAAGCGTAGAAAGGATGTGATGACGCCATGTCGTATCGTACGCCTTCCGCATGTCGAAAAAGACAGCGACCAGGTGCTGACGGCGGGCAAAGGCAGTACGGATGGCCGACTCCAGGCTCACCAGATTGTCGGTGGCGGAGCGGCCTTTACGAAACCCACCCTGAGACGGAGCCAGAAGGCCCCAAGACTCCAGTACCCAATTCAAGCGCCGGCTCACCATCCGTTCAAGCAACTTGCAAAGAACGTTGGTGAGGCTAATGGGACGGTAGCTGTCCACCTCCAGAGGGGTCTTTCCAGGTTTCAAAACGGGGATGACAATGCCTTCCCGCCATTGCGACGGAAACTCCCCCTCGACCCAAACACGGTTGTAAAGATCGAGAAGGCGCCGCTGGCAGTCCACTGAAAGGTGTTTCAGCATCTGACAGTGGATGCCATCTGGCCCAGGAGCGGTACCAGGGCAAGCAGCTAGGGCACTGCGAAATTCCCACTCACTGAATGGAGCATTGTAAGATTCTGGGTGGTTGGTGCGAAACGAAAGGCTCCGACGTTCCATCCGCTCTTTAATGGAGCGGAAGGCCTGGGGGTAATTCGCAGAAGCGGAACTCATAGCAAAATGCTCTGCTAAGCGATTTGCAATGACGTCGGAGTCAGTACAAACTGCTCCATTCAGTGAGAGCGCAGGGACGCTGACAGGGGTCCGATAGCCGTAGAGGCGTCGGATCTTGGCCCAGACCTGCGATGGAGAGACATGGAGTCCAATGGTGGACACATACCGCTCCCAGCACTCCTGCTTGCGTTGGCGGATAAAGAGGCGGGCTCGTGCACGCAGCCGTTTGAAGGCGATAAGGTGGTCTATGGATGGATGTCGCTTATGGCGCTGTAGCGCCCGCCGACGATCTTTAATCGCTTCAGCGATCTCAGGCGACCACCAAGGCACAGTCTGCCGCCGAGGGGACCCAGAGGAATGGGGAATGGCAGATTCGGCGGCAGTAACGATGCCAGTGGTGACTGATTGAACCACCGCATCAATGTCATCATCAGAGAGAGGCTCAATAGCGGCAGTGGAGGAGAACAAGTCCCAGTCAGCCTTATTCATAGCCCATCTGCTAGGGCGCCCAGAAGAGTGGCGCTGTGGTAGTGACAAAAAGATCGGAAAGTGGTCACTACCACACAGGTCGTCATGCACACTCCATTGGACAGACGGTAAGAGGCTAGGGCTGCAGATGGAGAGGTCAATGGCGGAGTACGTGCCATGCGCCACGCTAAAGTGCGTGGAGGAACCATCATTTAAAAGCGAAAGGTCGAGCTGTGCTAATAAATGTTCAATGGTGGCGCCTCGACCTGTTGCCACTGACCCACCCCATAGAGGGTTATGGGCGTTAAAGTCGCCCAGTAACAAGAAAGGTGGCGGCAATTGGGCTATCAGCGCAGCCAGGACATGCTGCGCGACATCACCCTCCGGTGGAAGGTAAAGACTGCAGACGGTAATAGCCTGCAGCGTCCACACCCTAACAGTGACAGCCTCTAAAGGTGTTTGGAGAGGGACAGACTCACTGTGAAGAGAGTTAAGGACATAGATGCAGACGCCACCAGACACCCTTTCATAAGCTGCTCGGTTCTTATAATAACCCCGATAGCCACGGAGGGCGGGGGTTTGCATTGCTGGAAATCAAGTTTCCTGGAGAGCAATGCAGAAGAAAGGGTGAAGGCTGATAAGTTGGTGGAGCTCAGCTAGATGGTGGAAGAAACCGCTGCAGTTCCACTGGAGGATGGTATTGGCCATGGCTGGGAAAGGCGTGATGGGACTGGGAAGGCAGATTACGCCGCCGCGTCACCTGCTGCCTCCGACTGAGCACCCGCGCTAGTGCTATTCATGGCGTCTGAGGGACCGGCGAGATCGAGGTCCGCAGCAGACGCCAGAATCTCCACCTCGTCCTCAGACGCAGAGCTGGAAGGTTGCGGTGGGGTGGCTGCCACCGCGAGTTCCTTGGGCTTAGAGCTCTTCTCCTTCGGTTTCTCTCACTGCTCCTTGGGTTTAACTGGCTGGGAGGGCTTCACTGATTCAGTCTCCGGGACTGAGGAGGATCGTGAAGCCCTTCGACCAGCTGATTGTGGGCACTTACGCCACTGTCGGTCGGCAGCCTTCCCGCTGGTGGAAACCTGGGAAGGGAGGGACCCAAGGGACCCCTTGCGAGCGTGAGAAGCCGAAGAAGTTGGACACTTCTCCGGCTTAGAAGCAGGGACGGACGTCCCTGATGGCGGGGATGGTGTTGCCCCTGAGGTAGGTGGCGCAGGAGCAACCCAGTGGATAGAGCCCCCCACTGGCAAGGGGGCAGGAGGAGTTGTACCACTCAGCGATCCGGCCAGAAGTCGCGAAACTGATGGGGCGAGCACAGGTGTTGTAGCAGCGGCATAGGAAGATGTCATTCTCACTGGATGTAATCAGTCGTATTTCCTTTTGGCCTCAGTATAAGTCAGTCGGTCCAGGGTCTTATATTCCATGATTTTGCGCTCTTTCTGGAATATTCTGCAGTCTGGCGAGCAAGGTGAATGGTGCTCCCCGCAGTTGACACAGATGGGAGGCGGGGCACATGGAGTATCGGGATGAGATGGGCGTCTGCAATCTCGACATGTGAGGCTGGAAGTGCAGCGGGAAGACATATGGCCGAACTTCCAGCACTTGAAGCACCGCATCGGGGGAGGGATATAGGGCTTGACGTCACATCGGTAGACCATCACCTTGACCTTTTCCGGTAACGTATCACCCTCGAAGGCCAAGATGAAGGCACCGGTAGCAACCTGATTGTCCCTCGGACCCCGATGAACGCGCCGGACGAAATGTACACCTCTGCGCTCTAAGTTGGCGCGCAGCTCGTCATCAGACTGTAAAAGGAGGTCCCTATGGAAAATAACACCCTGGACCATATTTAAACTCTTATGTGGTGTAATAGTAACGTTAACATCCCCCAACTTGTCACAAGCAAGTAACCTGCGTGACTGGGCGGAGGATGCCGTTTGTATCAGTACTGACCCAGAGCGCATTTTAGACAAGCCCTCCACCTCCCCAAACTTGTCCTCTAAATGCTCGACGAAGAACTAAGGCTTTGTGGAGAGAAAAGACTCCCCATCAGCTCTCGTGCAAACTAAGAATCGGGGCGAATAACTGTTACCTCCATCCTGAGACTTACGCTCTTCCCACGGCGTGGCCAGGGAGGGGAACGTTTTTGGATCGTACTTCTGAGCATTAAATTGAGCCCGAGAACGCTTAGAGACTGCTGGCGGCTGGCTGCCAGCGAGAGATGATGTACCACGCTTCATTGCGGGTCATCCGCCCTGATGCCACCTACTCCGACCAAGGGCCCTCCCCACGGGCGCCACCCAGTCACAGCAAAGGCCACCTGGCAGGATGGCCGTTGCCGGGAGTCCCGATACCCCAGGAGGATAGGCATCTACTCCTTGGCATACGTGGGGAGTTAACGGCGCAGGCATCAGTAGAGCGATCCCTGTGTTGTCAGGGGACTACAACCAACAGGGTATATGGCGGCCCCACCACAACGGACTGGCTACCGTGCTGGATCTTAGGTGCAAAACTGTCCAAGGTCGTCGTCGCAGTTAAAAGAAACACTGCAGAGTGCAGCGTGGTAATCGCCCTAGAGATCGAAAACGAGCGGGACACCATTGCAATGACGAGAAAGCCGACTAAAGGTCTAATTGCACGACGGATATAGTGCACCATGTAAGGCGCCCTTCCCCAATTGGCTCGCTTTTCGGAATAATTTAGAAAGATGGAGGTCAAACCCGAGAGGGGACCTGCACATAAGGCCGAAACAGTTGAGACTCCTTTTAGTCGCCTCTTACGACAGGCAGGAATACCGCGGGCCTATTCTAACCCCCGAACCCGCAGGGTCATGCTAAGAAATGAGAAGTATCCTCCCCACCATCCTTCCAACAGTGATATTATTCTACCCTCCCAACTTGAGCAATATCCTTGCCTGTCCCTATTACACCCTGCTCCCGATCCATTGCCCATGTTCCACCCTGCTCCCGATCCCTTGCCCCATGCCTCATATCCCTATAAAAGACCCAGGTTCAAGAACTGACACATACCCGCCCTCCCACTACCATCTATTCTACTCCTGTCACAGTCATTTCCACACCACAGAAGGCAGGCCACCTGTGAAAGAACCCATGTGGCCTAGTGACTTAGCTGCACCCACTCTGTGGCTTTCTATGTGAGCACAAACACTAACAAAGTGTTTGTCCAAATGAACGGTCACCACCAAACTGCAATCAAAAGACAGCTAGAACACCCATTTGCTGAGTATGCTGTGCAGCATGGTATGCTTTGACTAAATAACTGCTTCACAACCATCGCCATTTGGATTCTTCGCGCCCAGCAACAGCTTTTCTGAATTGTGCAGCTGGGAACTCTTCGTCTCACGTATTCTTTGTTCCTTTAAGCCCCTCTGTTCATGTAACAACCTTCACTAGCCCCTGTGCTCCATCTGACTATCCCCTTGCCTGCCCCAACTCCACCCTCATCCACAGCTTCTACATCCTCAGCACACAAACATAGCACTTTCCCCTTCCTCTGCTTCCCACTCCACTCCCCCCGCCCTTCCCCACTTCCAAAATCCCACCACAGCACAGCCTGTCAATGTTGCACCTAGGTGCATACTAAATACATGCACACTCCCAAAGGCAACACTACAGCTTCTCCCTCTCCCTCCGCCATCGCACGAGTCTTCTGTATCCTCACTACCCACCCCAGCTAAGATCACTACTCATCCCATTGAGGCAATAATGCTCGGAGAGGACATTTGTCTGTCTGTCTGTCTGTGTGTGTGTGTGTGTGTGTGTGTGTGTGTCTCACACATTACTTTATCTTATACAAGGGACTACCACCAAAAGCTAAAAAAAAAAAAACATCCAACAGTGTGTGGAATTACATCTCGACTGGCCACTATTCCCACTAATAAATGGAACTCAATGAAGGTGATGCTATACTGTGTGGACTTGGAAGCATCTGACTCAATCTTACTTGCAAGTGTTAATCAGGCAATGTCTTTGAACACTGACTAATGGAAGCTAATCATTGCGACGTATGTGAACAGGAAGGGCAGTACCACTAATATGACTACTTAAACATAATGTATACTGCATTCAAGATTAACAAAGCAACAGAAAAATAATACTGACTACTGAAATCTGGAGGAAACAGCTTTCTAGTGTTCAATATCAAGCTAAAATTAAAAGTTACAAAAATGTAATCAATGAAGTCCCTATAAGGTTGTGACGAGCAAGAGAGAGGAATGCAAGCAATAAGGAGCAACAGAGGAACACAATGCCACGTTACCTACTCTGCATGTCATATAAATTCAAATACGTCCTCTTGAGGTGTCTGGATGCTGTGTGTTAACTGCTTCAGGACACTGAAAAAAGTGAGACTGACTGACCCTTTTGGGTCCTATTTAAAAACTTAGTCCCAGCAAGGAACCAACAGATTGTCAGTGTAGGCAATAATTTCTATTGCCATTATAAAAAGCTGTTCCTACAAAAAGCTATTTTTGTCTCACCCCTGATTTCTGAGGGAACTCTCCATATCTGTTAGGACGTCATTATCTCACGGTTCCTAACAGCTGACTTTATGTCGCAATTCTGTGTGTTATAACCAGCAACTCCCACCAAGAATGTATCCCTAAGCTCCTGCTGCCTTTCTTCAAACCAAGGAGCTTCTGTAACAGTCATCAACAGCTTGCTGATCACCAATAATTACAGTTTTAAAGATGTTGTCTTAAAATTAACCTACTTCTATATAGAGGGAATAATGTTAAGTAATTTCCCTCTTAGTCTTATCTCAGGTCCACACAGAAAATCAGGGGGCAGAGTTTTTTTAAATTTTAAATTATAGTTTAACTCCCTAATAAAATAAATGTAGTGCCACAAGTCTATTTTTAAATACGGGTAGCTAGGGCTCAACGCCATCTTTATGAAGTGAGTAGCAGTCTATCCCGATTCATACCAATATTTGACTATCTAATTTTAATCTCTATAACTGCTGCTGCTGCTGCTGCTACTATGACAAGAGATAGGAAGATATGATAGAATTAATTGTGAGCTTTTAGGTATTCATTCAGTCAGGTTGCTGATTCCACTTTTCTGCACAGTGTTTTGATGACCGACCAACCTGTCTTCTTCATGTGCTGCAAGCTGTATTATTACGCACAATTAATCAACTGTACCAAGAAAACCCAAGAGATCACATCTAACATAACATTTCAATGTCACTGCTATGCAAACAGATCTCATTTCTGAGACTTGTTATTCACAGATCACCAAAAACATTACGACCACTGCCCAACGTGACATTGGATGCTACCTGGTGGCATTGCACACATGTGACACAGTAACAAAAGGATGTAAGTGGAGCAGACATGGATGGGGGATTACCCTAGTGAAGACGTGCGCTGCAAATGGGGACATACATTGAGATAAGTGACTTTGACAAAGGGCAGATTATAATTATGCAGTCTGTGAACAAGTATCTCGTAAATGACAAGGCTGGATGAATGTTCACGTGCTACTGTTGTTAGCATCAATGGATAGAGGTAGAAGAACAGTGAAACTACCACTAGGTCGTAAATGGCTGGATGTCCACGACTCTTCACAGAATGTGGAGTTCAGAGGCTTGTTTCCTCAGTAAAGTAGGATAGATGGTGGTCTGTGGCATGCCCGCCAAAAGAACACAATCCTGGTGCATGCACAAATGTTTTGGAGTACACCATTCACCATACATTGTTGGATATGGAGCTCCGCAGCGGACCACCCCCTACATTTTCACATGTTGACCCTTAACGACATTGCCAATTGGGCTTGCAATGGGCATGGGACCATCGGGATTCAAATGTCGATCAATGGAAATGTGTTGGCTCTTTGGGTGAATCACACACGATTGTATCCACAAACACCGTCATCGAGCTGAACAGGCACTCGAAACATGCAGCACATCATTGACGCAGACTGGTGGGAGCACTATTATGCTATGGCAGACATTCTCCTGCACTTGCATGGAACATGTGATAGTAATCAAAGACATGCTGACAGCTGTGAACCACCTGCATCCCTTCATGTTTGATGTCTTCCCTGACGATGATGCCGTCTTTCAGCAGTACAACTGTCCGTGTCTCGGAGCCAGAACAATGCTACAGTCATTTGAGGAGCATTATAGTGAGGTCACGTTGATGTCTTGGTGAACAAATCCCATGGAACCCATCTGGGTCGCTATCAGGTGCCATCACCGTGTACACAAATCAGCAGCCCATTATTTAAGCGAATTACGTGATCTGGGCATAGATATCTAATGCCACATACCTCCAGAAATGTACCAACAAACTGTGGGATCCTGATACATAATTGATTACTGCTGCTTTTCTGGTGACAATGTTCAGTATTTTACCAGTAACTCCCCCCCCCCCCCCCCAATTCTTTAATGAATTGAACTCCTACACATAAATGAAGTTGTATCTACTGAACTACGTGTAGTACAAAGACATAATTTTGTGAGGGCTGTTTAAAAAGTATATCACCTTATTCTTGATTCTTGAAACCAACAATGGTATCGGGGTGCATGCACACTCTGTTTGTAGGTATACATGGTGAACATGCCAGATATTTTTCACAACTGTGGAAACAACCAATCACTGGCTAGCCATTGACAAGTGAACACATGATGTAAGTGGTAGTCATCGGATTTTGTGCTGTGCGCAAAATGATAGAAAAAGTGGAATGTTATTGAATCAAATTTTGTTTCAAACTCGGCGATTCTCCAGTTGAAACAATCCGCAAGATTCAACAAGTGTTTGGGGTCGAAGCAAGGGCTACCACACATATAAAGGAGTGACACAACTGCTTCAAGGTTGGCTGCTCATCAGTGAAGAGAAATACATTCAGGTAGGACCTCATCTTTCACATATGAAGTGGTTATTGATCACGGAAGGACCACAGTGATGTAGGATAGACAAATCACAATCACAGAACTTGCAGACATGGTTAAAATTAATACTGCATCCATTGATTGCATTTTAACGGAACAACTGGACCTGATGAGGACCTCAGCAAAACTTGTGCCAAAATTACCAACAACTGAGCAGATGCACAGGACATACTGGGTGCTATGAACAGTAAACCCCAACTTTCATAACACAGTGATCACTGCCGATGAGTCCTGGGTTTATGGGTATGATCCAGGCTCAAAGTTCCAGTCATCACAATGGAAGCAGCCATCATACCCTAGACCAAAAGAAAAATGAAGCTGGTCTGCAGCAATGTGAAAGCACGACTCCAATGGCGTGATCCATCATGCTTATGCCTCAGATGGTACTAATGCCAGTAAGGAGTACTACCAAGAACTCCTGTATTGCCTTCATGAAGCAGATCCATACAGTCGGATTTGGGGGCAGTGGGCAGCTGGCACCTCCACCAAGACAACACACCTGTTCATTGTTCTCAATTAATTCAGAGTCCTTAGGCCAAATGGCATGACTGCTGTTTGTTAGCCTCCCCATTCCCCTGACCTAGCACTGAATGACTTCTGGCTTTTCCCTAAACTGAAAAAGAAGATTTCAGAACAGGGAAGACATGCAAAATTCTATGGTACTGATGTGCACCATACCAAAAGAGGTTTTTCATCTATGCTTCCAGTTGTGGCGACAGCATTGCGAGAGGTGTGTAGAAGCTGAAGGGGACTACTCTGAAGCTGATGAGTATCAAACAATTGCATCTGAATGAAGACCGATTTCATAAACAGAAGTAGGATACTTTCTGAACAGCCCTCGTATTTGTGGACTCTGTCTGTCCTGTGTTTTTAGCGTGCATATGTGGACAAAAATAAATTCCCAGATTTTTCCCAGATTTCTGGGTTAAAAATACACTTTTTCCTGGGTGAAAATACACTATAGGTAAAGTGGTATTTCTTCTGTGTTAAGTGACAATATACTTTCCCCCAGAGCTGTGAAACTTATTAACCCTTTGAATGGTGAAAGCTGTATTCACCGATGTAGAGCTTCCCGGCACTTTAGGAAATGAAATGCAGCAAAAAACAATGTTTTGGAAGGATGCGCAGCAACATGTACAACCCGTATTTCTGAAAGTATAGAAAAGAATTTCACCAAATACAGTATGGTAGATTCCGATGCATTAAAATTGAGATTCTGCTGTGCAATGTGCTTTTGTCAACAAATCATAGCACATAATGTAATCTCGCCACTCAGTAACAGCAGATATTCAGAGTGTAGGACACATAATGTAGTCAGCCAATAGCAACATCACATCAAGTATCACTAACACACAAATAGAAAAAGTTAATGTTTAAATAAATATTTGTACAGTATAGCCGCTTGCCTCGTTATTAGTTAAAATAATGGGCAGATTCTGTGGGAGACTCCATTAAACCCTAAGGCCATCACATGAAACAAACTCGGTTAAAATAGATCTTATTGACAGCTGCATCCCAAATCTCTGACATACTGGGCACTCCTCCCGACATAACAGGAAGCCATGTGTCAATGGCAATGTCCCACTCTAAGCCATGTAAGGGCGACTTCTTCAGAACATTGTGGGTGGAAAGATGTAAACCACGGTCGCACTGAAGTTTTTATGGAACATAGGTTATTATTCCTCATTTCCAGCCACTGAGGCACCCACCAACACATAGCCTTCTTGGTCAGAAATGAAGTAACAGCCTGCAGGGGGACTGACTATCAAGTAGGAGGAGGAAGGCAGCAAGCCTCCTTGGCACCCGCATCAGAATGTTCATTTCCCTGAATCCCTACGTACCCTGGAATCCAGCAGAAAATGATTTCCTTGTCTTGCCTTGCAAGAGAAGGAGAGTGTCCTGCACTTGTTGCAACAACCGATCTGCTGGGTACATCTGTCCAACAGCGAGAAGGGCATTTGAGAATCTGAGCAGATGAGGAAAATCTTGTCATGACATCGTCTCATCTGCTCCACTGCCCTCAGGAAAACGAACAAATCCACATAATACACTGAAAACTGCTCTGGGAGCCCTATACTAAGGACAATGTTGGGTAATATGACAGAACAACCGAGAAAATATCTCTGCTTAGAATCATCTGTGTGGCTATGTAAAATCTCGTTAAATTCAATTTTAAAAATACAGTCTTGAGTACAATGCTTCCTGTAAGCAGGCAGTTCTAAAAGCAACATGGGCCAGGGGGATTCCCTACTCCACCCTTGCCTTTGGACATTAATGCTGCCCCCCCCCCCCCCCCCACACACACACACACACCTGTAATAACTCAAAAGCTCTCCCTTGCACAGATCCCAAATGACATCGTTGCTTGCGGCCAATGATTGAACAGCCATTTGAGTGGCAGATGTACAACATATCTGGATGCTGGCAATGTAGGAATGGACACTGTCGTATACACTTAGCATACCATGAGAAGAAGACATCAAATAGACAGTGGAGGCTAACAAAAGGGTCGTGGTGAACCACATCCAGCATTTTAAGGTATGAAGGCCTTGCTGACCCATATTCAACCCAGGGTTGCACAAAGGCCTTATGAAGTATGAGCAAATGTGCCCTGTCAGTTCCCCAAGACCTATGACTGACAAATGTTTAAGGCCTGGAGACATCTCAGTTTCAGTTTTTTAAGATGTGGCAGCCATGTTAACTCCCTTGAAAAGTGAGAACGGTGTCCCCCAGTTTTAAAATGTGCAAGTTCAATTAACAGCAGGAACAATTAAAATCAACAAAAACTGTTTCCCTCAAAAGAATTTAAAACTTGTGGTGTAAGACTGCCCGCTCCAACCACCCGATGATCAACTGCAATTGCCGAGTAGCCATTGCAAGGCTGGAGGATGCAAATAAGATGGAGAAGTTGTCCACAAACAAGGAACATAGTACAGGATGTCGCACTGTGGACGTAATACTGTTTGTAGCAATGGCGAATGCTGTGATGCTTAAAACACTCCCTTGAGGGACACCATTCTCCTGCTTAAAATGGACAGACAAGACATTCCCAACCTTGTGTCTAAAATATGTCTGAGAGAAAGACCCGTATGAAGGAGGGTAGATGTCCACAGAATTCCCACTGATACAGCTGCGACAAAATATTATGCCTCTCAGTAGTAATGTAGGCCTTTTCTAAATCAAAGAAAATGCCAATAAGGTGTTGCTTATGAAGGAAAGCTTGTTGAATTTCTGCTTTGAGCAGGGTAAGGTTATCGAGTGTGGAGTGATACCTCCTGAACCCACACTGGGAGCAAGTGAGTAAGGACCTGGTTTCGAGAACCCACACTAGGCACTAACTGACCACATGCTCCAGCTTCTTTCCTATGCAGCTTGTCACGCTAATCTACGATCCTTCCCTGGTTTTAAAATTGGAATTAAAATAGGTTCTTTCTATGAGTTGGGAAAATTTGCCAACATCCAAATTTCATTAGAGCTGAAGGAGGACCTCCTTGAACCGTTGGTCCAACTGTTTCAACATGCTGTAGGTTATCAGGTAATTTCCAGTGGTTATATCACAAGCTACTGACAATGCACAATCTAGCTCTCACAGAGAGAAAGGCTCATTGTATTCCTCCATGCTGGTGGAACAGAAATAAAAATCAGCTCCTCCTGTGTCTCCTGATATCAGTGGAGAGTAGGCTCCTGGATACACTTGGCCATAAAGTACTTACATGATTCAGCCATCGTCTGAGCTATGTCTCTCAGCATGTTATGAGAGAGCGTTGTATTCGTACAGCTGCTATTGGTAGTCAAGAGCTGTATCTTGAGATCCTCCTGATAGCTCCCCATACTTTACTTGTGGATGTAGATCTGTTGATGGAGTTCAGGAACTATTGACCTCTGTTTACTCTCCCGAAATTATTCGTCTCACCTTTGCACATGCCATTTGAAAGTTTGCAAGGTTTTCATCTGTAGGGCATGACTGAATCTGCGCATAGCCACCCTTCTGCGCCTGATTGCAGAACAACAGTCATCATTCCACGAAGGGACAGGTCGCCTCCTAGGTGCTCCTATTGACTTTGGGGCAGTTGCATTAGTGGCATCATGGATCACAGCTGTAATACGATCCACCCAGTTCTGTATGCCATCACACTACTCAAAAAAAGTTAACAGCCTGTAAAGCATCCAGTAAGCCTTTTTGAACAACCATCTCCATGGCTTTCTTTTGGGATTTGCTACATTAGGCAAATGGATCCAGATAGGGTAGTTGTTACCATGAAGGTCATCATCCACTCCACACTCTGCAGTGTCTGCATCAGCAGGCGAGCAGAAGGAGAGGTCTATGGGTGTAGACAAACCTGCAGTGGTGCAAAAATTGTTTAGCTTGACCCATGTCCTCAAGAATCTGACCCTTGGGACAAGTGGTGTCAGAACCCCATAGCGCATTGTGTGCATTCAAGTACCCTAAAAGGAGAAATGGAGGGGATAGTTCACCAAGAAAATGAGTGAGGAGACCACTGTCAAGATGCTCATGGGGTGATAGGTACACAGAGCATACCGTGATGCCAACATGGGCCACTATCCGAACAGCAACCATATGTAGTATTGTGGTTAAGAGAACAATTGAAGTGTGAGAAGTGTCTTTGATGAACACTGAAACCCCACCTTCCACCCTGTTACCTTGTCTTTTCTGTAGTGATAGCCTCCCAGTACAGGTGTAACCGTCTCTTTAAAATTCTCTTGAAGACAGAGGCAAAGGGGTCTGCCCTGCACAAGGAGTCTCAGTTCCTCCAGACGAGCCCTGTATCAATTCACATATTCACATTTCACTGCAGTGTGGGAGTCATTTCATCAGTGTGGTGATTTACCCATCCTTGCACCGGGGTGGAAAGCGCTTGTAAAGCGAGGTGGGGTTGAGGGGCTGCCTGGGTCTGATGTCCTCATCTTCAGTCAGACATACCAGGACAGCTTTCCATCCAAATGCTGACACTGAGATCCTTTCCCTGCTCTTTCCCAGCAAGGATAAAGGGGAAATGGGGGGGGGGGGGGGGGGAGGGGTGATAGACATTTCTCTTTGGGGGAGGGGGGGGGGGCATGACAGCAATTTCTCTTTGAAGAAAGTGGACATTGAGAAGCACTCTGCTTTCAGGATGCTCTCTGCAAAACCATCACTGATCTCTTCCTTCATAGCTGTCTGGATCGCTATGTCGTTAACTTTGCTTTGGCACATACAGGTGCTGGTGGTGGATAATGGTATGTTTGACGTCGTCTGTCTACATCTACATTCATACTCCGCAAGCCACCCAACGGTGTGTGGCGGAGGGCACTTTACGTGCCACTGTCATTACCTCCTTTTCCTGTTCCAGTCGCGTATGGTTCGCGGGAAGAACGACTGTCTGAAAGCCTCCGTGCGCGCTCTAATCTCTCTAATTTTACATTCGTGATCTCCTCGGGAGGTATAAGTACGGGGAAGCAATATATTCGATACCTCATCCAGAAACGCACCCTCTCGAAACCTGGCGAGCAAGCTACACCGCGATGCAGAGCGTCTCTCTTGCAGAGTCTGCCACTTGAGTTTATTAAACATCTCCGTAACGCTATCACGGTTACCAAATAACCCTGTGACGAAACGCGCCGCTCTTCTTTGGATCTTCTCTATCTCCTCCGTCAACCCGATCTGGTACGGATCCCACACTGATGAGCAATACTCAAGTATAGGTCGAACGAGTGTTTTGTAAGCCACCTCCTTTGTTGCTGGACTACATTTTCTAAGCACTCTCCCAATGAATCTCAACCTGGTACCCGCCTTACCAACAATTAATTTTATATGATCATTCCACTTCAAATCATTCCGCACGCATACTCCCAGATATTTTACAGAAGTAACTGCTACCAGTCTTTGTTCCGCTATCATATAATCATACAATAAAGGATCCTTCTGTCTATGTATTCGCAATACATTACATTTGTCTATGTTAAGGGACAGTTGCCACTCCCTGCACCAAGTGCCTATCCGCTGCACATCTTCCTGCATTTCGCTACAATTTTCTAATGCTGCAACTTCTCTGTATACTACAGCATCATCCGCGAAAAGCCGCATGGAACTTCCGACACTATCTACTAGGTCATTTATATATATTGTGAAAAGCAATGGTCCCATAACACTCCCCTGTGGCACGCCAGAGGTTACCTTAACGTCTGTAGACGTCTCTCCATTGATAACAACATGCTGTGTTCTGTTTGCTAAAAAATCTTCAATCCAGCCACACAGCTGGTCTGATATTCCGTAGGCTCTTACTTTGTTTATCAGGCGACAGTGCGGAACTGTATCGAATGCCTTCCGGAAGTCAAGAAAAATAGCATCTACCTGGGAGCCTGTATCTAATATTTTCTGGGTCTCATGAACAAATAACGCGAGTTGGGTCTCACACGATCGCTGTTTCCGGAATCCATGTTGATTCCTACATAGTAGATTCTGGGTTTCCAAAAACGACATGATACTCGAGCAAAAAACATGTTCTAAAATTCTACAACAGATCGACGTCAGAGATATAGGTCTATAGTTTTGCGCATCTGCTCGACGACCCTTCTTGAAGAC
Organism: Schistocerca nitens; assembly: GCF_023898315.1. NCBI lineage: Eukaryota > Metazoa > Arthropoda > Insecta > Orthoptera > Acrididae > Schistocerca > Schistocerca nitens. The sequence goes on from NC_064618.1 coordinate 383,573,866, forward strand.
TGGGACTACCTGTGCTCTTTTCCAATCATTTGGAACCCTCTGTTCCTCTAGAGACTTGCGGTACACGACTGTTAAAATGTAAGTGGATATAAGCTCTCTGCACATATAATGAGAGAAAATATGGAGAAAGGAGGAGTTGCCATATATGTCAAAAGTTATCATTGTGCAAAAAGTATAGAAACAAAAAAGTTTTGTGTAGAGAAACATATAGAAGCATGTGCCTGTGAGCTTAAATTAAATAAAGGCACATTTATAATTATAACTGTATATAGGTCCCCATCAGGAAATTTTCATCTATTTCTGAAAAATATGGACTCCTTGTTGTGCTATCTGTCAGACAGGGGGAAGCAAATTATTATTTGTGGGGACTTCAATGTAGATTCTCTGAAAGAGGGTAATAGGAAAAATGACCTTGAAGTATTACTCGGTTCTTTCAATTTGACACCTGTTATTGATTTTCCTACTCGGGTGGTAAAGGATAGCAGCTCACTGATAGATAACTTCTTTATAGACCAAGATAAGTTTAACCAGATAAATGCTCAGCCTGTTGAGAATGGTCTTTCTGATCATGGTGCACAGCTAGTTACAATATATGACATAGCTCCATTCAGCAATACTAAACAGTCCTCCAAAGTAGTACGTCCAGTCAACGATTTAACAATTGCAAATTTCAGGGAAAGCCTACAGCAGTTAGACTGGGATGAGGTGTACCGTGAACCTGATGCCAATTTAAAATATAATTTATTTCATGACATTTTTGTAAATGCATTTGAAAACTGCTTCCCCAAGAGAAACAGGTCAACCAAGAGCAGAGGAAGACAGTATTACCATCAAATTGAATGAAAACGTTACGAACAAAAAGTCAGAAGTTGAAAATATTTTTAATAATCATTTTCTAAATGTTGTGGATATAGTAGGATCCAGGTGTTCATTAGAAGATGCTAGGCTGTTAATGGAAGAGGCCATACCTATGCAATTTGATACAATTGAAATCTCACCCACTTCTCCCTCTGAAATTAGGAAAATAATAAACATGCTTAAAAGCAAAAACTCACATGGAATTGATGGCATTTCCAGCAAAATACTAAAAGCTTGTTCTCAACAGATAAGTAAGATTCTCAGCCACCTGTGTAATAGCTCTCGGGAACAGGGCATTTTCCCTGATAGACTGAAATATGCTATTGTTATACCTTTGCATAAAAAGGGGGATAGATCTGATGTCAACAATTACCGTCCAATCTCCCTTCTAACAGCTTTATCCAAAATTTTTGAGAAAGTAATGTATTCAAGAGTAGCTTCACATATCTGTAAAAATGAAGTACTAACAAAATGTCAGTTTGGTTTCCAGAAAGGTTTTTCAACAGAAAATGCCATATATGCTTTCACCAGTCAAATTTTGAATGATCTGAATAACCGAACACCACCCATTGGGATTTTTTGTGATCTCTCAAAGGCTTTTGATTGTGTAAATCATGAAATTCTGCTAGACAAGCTCAAGTATTGTGGCATGAGTGGGACAGTGCACAAATGGTTTAATTCGTACCTAACTGGAAGAGTGCAGAAAGTTGAAATAAGTAGTTCTCGTAACATGCAAAGATCAGCACATTCCTCAAACTGGGGAACTATCAAGAATGGGGTTCCACAAGGGTCAGTCTTGGGTCCTTTGTTGTTCTTATTATATATTAATGACTTGCCATTCTATATTCATGAAGAGGCAAAGTTAGTTCTCTTTGCTGATGATACAAGTATAGTAATCACACCTGACAAACAAGAATTAACTGATGAAATTGTCAATACTGTCTTTCAGAAAATTACTAAGTGGTTCCTTGTAAACGGACTCTCACTGAATTTTGATAAGACACAGTACATACAGTTCCGTACAGTGAATGGTATGACGCCATTAATAAATATAGACCTTAATCAGAAGCATATAGCTAAGGTAGAATATTGCAAATTTTTAGGTGTGTCCATTGATGAGAGATTAAATTGGAAGAAACACGTTGATGACCTGCTGAAACGTTTGAGTTCAGCTACTTATGCAATAAGGGTCATTGCAAATTTTGGTGATAAACATCTTAGTAAATTAGCTTACTACGCCTATTTTCACTCATTGCTTTCATATGGCATCATATTTTGGGGTAATTCATCACTGAGGAATAAAGTATTTATTGCACAAAAGCGTGTAATCAGAATAATAGCTGGAGTCCACCCAAGATCATCCTGCAGACATTTATTTAAGGATCTAGGGATATTCACAGTAGCTTCTCAGTATATATACTCTCTTATGAAATTTGTTATTAACAACCAAACCCAATTCAAAAGTAATAGCAGTGTGCATAACTACAATACTAGGAGAAAGGATGATCTTCACTATTCAAGATTAAATCTAACTTTGGCACAGAAAGGGGTGAATTATACTGGCACTAAAGTCTTTGGTCACTTACCAAATAGTATCAAAAGTCTGACAGATAACCAACAAGTATTTAAGAAGAAATTAAAAGAATTTCTGAATGACAACTCCTTCTACTCCATAGAGGAATTTTTAGATATAAATTAAGAAAAAAAAAACCAAAAAAATATTAAAAAATAAAATTAAATTAAAAAAATAAAAATAAAAAATAAAGAAAAACAAAAAAAACACAATAAAATAAAGTTGTTATATTAACTTAAGTATGTTGTTAAATTAACCTAATTATGTCATGTGTTGGAAAATTCGACTCGTTCCACATCATTACGAAATATCGTATTCATGATCCATGGAACTAGTATTAATCTAATCTAATCTAATCTAATCTAATCTAATCTGTTAGAAGGGGGGCAAGTTCTTTCGCATACTCTGTGTAGAATCGAATTGGTATCCCGTCAGGTCCAATGGACTTTCCTCTGTTGAGTGATTCCAGTTGCTTTTCTATTCCTTGGACACTTATTTCGATGTCAGCCATTTTTTCGTTTGTGCGAGGATTTAGAGAAGGAACTGCAGTGCGGTCTTCCTCTGTGAAACAGCTTTGGAAAAAGGTGTTTAGTATTTCAGCTTTACGCGTGTCATCCTCTGTTTCAATGCCATCATCATCCCGGAGTGTCTGGATATGCTGTTTCGAGCCACTTACTGATTTAACGTAAGACCAGAACTTCCTAGGATTTTCTGTCAAGTCTGTACATAGAATTTTACTTTCGAATTCACTCAACGCTTCTCGCATAGCCCTCCTTACGCTAACTTTGACATTGCTTAGCTTCTGTTTGTCTGAGAGGTTTTGGCTGCATTTAAACTTGCAGTGAAGCTCTCTTTGCTTTCGCAGTAGTTTCCTAACTTTGTTGTTGTACCACGGTGGGTTTTTCCCGTCCCTCACAGTTTTACTCGGCATGTACCTGTCTAAAACGCATTTTACGATTGCCTTGAACTTTTTCCATAAACACTCAACATTGTCAGTGTCGGAACAGAAATTTTCGTTTTGATCTGTTAGGTAGTCTGAAATCTGCCTTCTATTACTCTTGCTAAACAGATAAACCTACCTTCCTTTTTTTATATTCCTATTAACTTCCATATTCAGGGATGCTGCAACAGCCTTATGATCACTGATTCCCTGTTCTGCACATACAGAGTCGAAAAGTTCGGGTCTGTTTGTTATCAGTAGGTACAAGATGTTATCTCCACGAGTCGGTTCTCTGTTTAATTGCTCGAGGTAATTTTCGGATAGTGCACTCAGTATAATGTCACTCGATGCTCTGTCCCTACCACCCGTCCTAAACATCTGAGTGTCCCAGTCTATATCTGGTAAATTGAAATCTCCACCTAAGACTATAACATGCTGAGGAAATTTATGCGAAATGTATTCCAAATTTTCTTTCAGTTGTTCTGCCACTAACGCTGCTGAGTCGGGAGGTCGGTAAAAGGAGCCAATTATTAACCCAGCTCGGTTGTTGAGTGTAACCTCCACCCATAATAATTCACAGGAACTATCCACTTCTACTTCACTACAGGATAAACTACTACTAACAGCGACAAACACTCCACCACCGGTTGCATGCAATCTATCCTTCCTGAACACCGTCTGTACCTCTGTAAAAATTTCGGCAGAATTTATCTCTGGCTTAAGCCAGCTCTCTGTACCTATAAGGATTTCAGCTTCAGTGCTTTCTATCAGCGCTTGAAGTTCCGGTACTTTACCAACGCAGCTTCGACAGTTTACAATTACAATACCGATTGCTGCTTGGTCCCCGCATGTCCTGACTTTGCTCCGCACCCTTTGAGGCTGTTGCCCTTTCTGTACTTGCCCGAGGCCATCTAACCTAAAAAACCGCCCAGTCCACGCCACACAACCCCTGCTACCCGTGTAGCCGCTTGCTGCGTGTAGTGGACTCCTGACCTATCCAGCGGAACCCGAAACCCCACCACCCTATGGCGCAAGTCGAGGAAGCTGCAGCCCACATGGTCGCAGAACCGTCTCAGCCTCTGATTCAGACCCTCCACTCGGCTCTGTACCAAAGGTCCGCAGTCAGTCCTGTCGACGATGCTGCAGATGGTGAGCTCTGCTTTCATCCCGCTAGCGAGACTGGCAGTCTTCACCAAATCAGATAGCCGTCGGAAGCCAGAGAGGATTTCCTCCGATCCATAGCGACACACATCATTGGTGCCGACATGAGCGACCACCTGCAGATGGGTGCACCCTGTACCCTTCATGGCATCCGGAAGGACCCTTTCCACATCTGGAATGACTCCCCCCGGTATGCACACGGAGTGCACATTGGTTTTCTTCCCCTCTCTTGCTGCCATTTCTCTAAGGGGCCCCATTACGTGCCTGACGTTGGAGCTCCCAACTACCAGTAAGCCCACCCTCTGCGACCGCCTGGATCTTGCAGACTGAGGGGCAACCTCTGGAACAGGACAAGCAGCCATGTCAGGCCGAAGATCAGTATCAGCCTGAGACAGAACCTGAAACCGGTTCGTCAGACAAACTGGAGAGGCCTTCCGTTCAGCCCTCCGGAATGTCTTTCGCCCCCTGCCACACCTTGAGACTACCTCCCACTCTACCACAGGTGAGGGATCAGCCTCAATGCGGGCAGTATGCCGGGCAACCACAGTCTTAGTCCAATCGGGGGATGCGTGGGCCGAGCTGGCCGTCCCCGACAAACCCCCATCTGGACCCCCACAGTGATGCCCATTGGCAACAGCCTCAAGCTGTGTGACCGAAGCCAACACTGCCTGAAGCTGGGAGCGAAGGGATGCCAACTCAGCCTGCATCCGAACACAGCAGTTGCAGTCCCTATCCATGCTAAAAACTGTTTTGCAAAGAACGTCTGAACTAATCTACAGAGAGCGCAAACAAATCGACAAAATTTAAACGGTTATTAAAATACAAGATTGCCTAGTAAATGCAGTAATGCTGCTACTAACGCACTGCTGACACACTCCTCGGCAGCGGAAGGAGACTACGCGATTTTACACTATTCAGGTACTAAAACGCGATGCTACAACTCTCAAATACTATAATACGCCCGAAATTTATGTATCAAACAATGCAAGTACCAAAAACACGCAAAGAAATTAAGAATTAAACTATGTAAGAAATGAGTGAGCTAGGAGTATACGACTTGCTGCTGCAGCTGCTTATCCAACGGCGGCAGGGAGCAACCTTACGAACAGCTTTCTGCACCACAAAAGCATAAGTGGCAAAGAGAGGGTTTCATTGCCTTATATTCCTCTTTGGCTTCTGCTTGGTCACTTTTATTTCCTGAATTGTGCATTCCTCAAAAAAAAAAAGGGGGGGCAGTCTCAGCTCTAGACTGGGTGGCTCCCAGAGCACTTAATGCAGTGTAAGGCCAAAACGCTGGCATTTGAAACAGCACATAGGGTTAGGTAAATAAGGGCTAACCCTAAGTTGGAGGAAACCTGCCACGATGTGTTCAGGTAGCAACGGCGAGCTGAAGGTCATAATGAAGGTGGTAGTCTTGTCAATTTATCTATTATTCTTAGGTGTCCTTTGCAACGCCGATTCTTGTTTGAGTTTGGTATCATTCATGTCCATAATAACACGGCAGGTTTGTTTTGTTTTGTTTTGTTTTAGGGTGCAAACACGACTAGGGTCATATGCACCCACGTCAGAAATTTAGAGCACAACGACAAAGAGAAGAAGTAAAACTGTCTACACGTTAATCCCAATCGACGGAAGAGAAGACAACTAAAGACAGGGACTCTAGAAACGTCAATAAAATACGCCATAGAGAAATGGAGGTTCTGAATTAAAGATTAGATATATGGCTATGACAGATAAAAAGTTCGCTAAAACAGCCGATGACTCAGATGGCAAACACAAATGAGAACATAAGCGATTCAAAAGAGGGCATTCCATCAGGAAATGGCGGACCGTCACAGGTTGAGGGTAATGAGTACAAAGTGGTGGGGGAGCACCACTTAACAAATGTTGATGGCTAAAAAGACAATGCCTGATATGCAACCTAGCTAAAATCATCTCCTCACAGCAAGAGGGCCAAGAGGTGGTCATCCAAGCTGCAGGGAGAAGCTTAATAACCCAGAGCTTGTTCCCAATAAGGGAAGACCAGTGGTGATGTCAAAGTGACACCACATGCTGACAGATGGCAACACAGAGATCATCGGAGGGAATGTAACAACTAGTGGACTGGGGTATGAGGACTGCAGCCTTGGCAGCAGTCTCATTTCCTGTCCGACCCACGTGACTGGGAACCCACAAAAACATCACAGTGGCCCCATCAAGAGTGAGCGACAGCTTTCCTGGACCCTTTGCACTAAGGGGTGGATGGTTACGGTGAACAGAATCTTTGAAGAGCACCGAGAAAGTCAGAGCAGATGACACAATTGAAAAATCTCTGTTGCCAGATGTACCATGTGGCGTGATACAGGGCTAAGAGCTCTGCTGTAAATGCTGAACAATGTTCTGGAAGCCGATACCGAAAAATATCAGTGCCAATGACAAAGGCTCACCCAACACCATGGTCAGACCAAGAACCATCACTGTACATGAAAGTACTATCACGAAGTTGTGTGCAAAAGTCGTGAAACTGAAGGTGATAGAGCGAGGCTGGAACAGCGTCCTTAGAATGCGAATGAAGGACAAGGTGAACAAGGGCCGCCGCACAAGGCCAAGGTGGTGCAGGGTTCACACTCATTGGGAAAATGACAGATAGTGTGAAGTTAAACTGCTGAAGTACTAGCTGAAGGCGAACTCCAAAAGGTAACAGAAAAGAGGGATGTGCCCCATCAAAGGAATCTGCACAGGATGGGTGGCCAAGCTTGGCAAAGAAAGTCATGGTGGTATGACAGTGGTAGTCAGCAGCTTTGGCATACAGACTCTCCACTAGGCTAGTGTAAAAGGCGCCAGTGGCCAATCCAATGCTACGATGGTGGATAGTATTGAGACGGCATAAGAACGGATGTGCAGATGCATAAAAAACATCCATAGTCATGTTTCGAATGGGCAAGGGACTGATACAAATGGAGGAGGGTGGGAGGGCGGTCCGATCTGCTCCCCAGGAAGTAATACTGAGGACATGTAGGACACTGAAGGATCGCATACAGCAGGCTGGCAGGAAAGACACGTGGGAGGACCACTGAGCATGAGCCCCAGGAATTTCGTAGTTTCAACGAATGGAAGAGCAACAGGCCCCAGATGTAAAGAGGTGGAAGAAACCAACTGTGCCACGAGAAATCCATACAAACGGTTTTACCAGTGGAAAAACGAGAGCCATTGTTGATGGTCCGTGAGTTAAGATGATCAAGGCATCGCTGAAGACACCACTCAATGTCATCCATGGAAGCAATCTGACAGGCAACCTGCAACTAGGACTGGGTAACAATTTTAACTGTTTAGCATTATAGATGATACTATTTATAGCACAATTTAATGAGTTTAAGTCGAAACAAGGCATCTAGAGCAGATAACATACCCTCAGAATTATTGAGCTTCTTAGGAAAACATTGCTCAAATATCAAACTTCAAGAACAAGGTAATGTTTACAGTTAAAAACAAAAGTCTGTTCGCAGGTATACATATTACTGGACCATCAGTTTTAGTAAGTAATGATTGTAAAATACACACATGAATTATTTATTTGAACTGCAATTACTGGTATATGCCAACCTTGGGGAAGATCAATCTGAGTTTTGGAGAAATGTAGAGACTTGCAAAGCATTACTCACTCTATGATTTACCTTGGAAGGTAAACAAAATAAAGAAACTTAAAATCTATAGCTTTTGTAGATTCAGAGAAGGCTTTTAACAGTGTTAACTAGAACATACTCTTTGAAATTCTTAAGATAGCAGGGATAAAATCATGGTAGATGAAGGCAATACTGTGAAAAGGATAGATCGCTACTCATTGCCTCAGCAGCCAGAAATATATATATATATAGGGTGGCGCAGATGGATCGGGTGGTTTTAAAATACTTGTCAAACTGTCAATTGTAAAGGTATTGGATTGAAATAAAGTGCAAAACGTGTAGTTACAATGGAAGTTTATTAACAAAAAAATAGTAATGTTAGTTTTTAAAAATTACATCCATCAAATGCCCTCCTTCTCGAGCGACGCATTCTTGGAGTCGGTCCTTAACGTTCCGCATTGCCCGCTCAAGCACATCACCAGGAATTGATGTGATTTCGGTGTGAATTGCTGCCTTCAACTCCTGAATGGTCCGGGGTTTGTTCATGTAGACCCTTGCTTTTAAATAGCCCCATAAGAAAAAGTCACATACCGTGAGGTCCGGCGAGCGAGGGGGCCAATGGACATCTCCATTACGGGAAATCAAACGGCCAGGGAACAGAGCGCGTACAGCTTGCATTGATATCCTAGCGGTATGTGCAGTTGCCCCGTCTTGTTGGAACCACATATTGCCCATGTCGTAATTGTTCTCTTCAAGTTGTGGGAGAAGAAAATCTTCAATCATGTTCACATAACGCTGCGAATTAACAGTAACCGCCTGCTCCCTTTCATTTTCAAAAAAGGACCAATTATCCCTACCTTAGAAACCCCACACCAAACCGTCACTTTGTCACTATGGAGAGGCCGTTGGTGTAGATCTCTTGGGTTAGTGTCAGCCCAGTAACGGCAATTTTGCTTGTTTACGTATCCGTTAATGTGAAAGTGAGCCTCATCAGACATCATGATAATCAGGTTTACATCTTCCAATAACTCCAACATCTGTTGGCTAAACTGAAGCCTTTGAAGATGGTCTGTTGGGAGAATCTTCTGTACCAACAGGATTTTATAGGGGTGGAATTTCAGTTCTTCGTTAAGAATCCTTTGAAGGCTCCGACGTGACATTCCAAGAGCTTGAGCACGACGTCTCGTTGATCGACGTGGGCTCGCAGTGACATCGCGTCTCACACGCTCCACGTTCTCAGGCGTTGTTATTGTTGGCGGTCTAGGCGTCCATTTTGGAGCACATGAACCAGTAGTGCGGAAATTATGCACCCAACTCAATATCGTATCTCGCTTAGGAACACTACCGCGAGGTGGGATGTTGAAACGCCGGCGAAAGGCACGCGTCACAGCAACAATTGACTCGTTATTGCGTATGAACTCTTCCACTGCGAAAACACGATGCTCAACGGACCACGTAGCCATCGCGACTGACTGCCAGCCTGCAACTGAAACTTCCCGTCCCCCCCCACCACAGGACGAAGTCGCCGAACACCTGGCTCCCCCCCTCCAGACGTACGGTCCACTTCAAAACCACCCGATCCATCTGCGCCACCCTGTAATAGAGGGAAACATTCCACGTAGGAAAAATATATCTAAAAACAAAGATGATGTGACTTACCAAATGAAAGTGCTGGCAGGTCGACAGACACACAAACAAACACAAACATACACACAAAATTCAAGCTTTCGCAACAAACTGTTGCCTCATCAGGAAAGAGGGAAGGAAAGACGAAAGGATGTGGGTTTTAAGGGAGAGGGTAAGGAGTCATTCCAATCCCGGGAGCAGAAAGACTTACCTTAGAGGGAAAAAAGGACGGGTATACACTCGCGCGCGCGCACACGCACGCACGCACGCACACACACACACCCACACACACACACACACACACACACACACACACACACACATATCCATCCACACATATACAGACACAAGCAGACATATTTAAAGGCAAGAACTCTTTGCCTTTAAATATGTCTGCTTGTATATATATATATATATATATATATATATATATGTGTGTGTGTGTGTGTGTGTGTGTGTGTGTGTGTGTGTGTGGCGCGCGCGCGAGTGTATACCTGTCCTTTTTTCCCCCTAAGGTAAGTCTTTCCGCTCCCGGGATTGGAATGACTCCTTACCCTCTCCCTTAAAACCCACATCCTTTCGTCTTTCCCTCTCCTTCCCTCTTTCCTGATGAGGCAACAGTTTGTTGCGAAAGCTTGAATTTTGTGTGTATGTTTGTGTTTGTTTGTGTGTCTGTCGACCTGCCAGCACTTTCATTTGGTAAGTCACATCATCTTTGTATATATATATATATATATATATATATATATATATATATATATATATATATGGGGGGGGGGGGGGCGGGCGCATTTTGTCTAATTCATATGAAGGCCTCTCTGGCTGAAAGCTTACTTGTTTGACTGTATTTCTGTAGTACCTATCTGTGACTCAACATCTTCACTACCAGGTGAATAATGATCTATCCTTTTCATAAAGTGTCATTATTCCATCCTGGATTTTCCTGCGAGCTAAAGGGTGTTTTTTTTTTTTTTTTTTAAACATGTACAGAAACCTGGTTGCTGCTCCAAGAGTGAAAGGACATGAAAGGGAGGCAGTGGTTGATAAACAAGGGAGACAGGGTTGTAATGTAGCCCTTCAGCAAACTGAAATGCACCAAGAAGAAATCTTGAAAGGAAGTTAAAAGTTCAGGGTGAAGAAATAAAAATTTGTTGTTTTGCCAATGACATTGTAATTATGCCAGAGATAGCAAAGGACTTGGAAGATCAATAGAGAAATGAAAAGAGATTGTAAGATGGATAAGAACAGCTTTGTATTAATGTGAAATGTGGGTGGTAAATAGTTCTCACAAGAAGAGACTATAAGCTTTTGAAATTGGATGCTACAGAAGAATGTTGAAGATCAGCTGGATCAGTCGAGTAACTCGTGTGCAGGTAATGAATGGAATTGGGGAGAGAGAAAAAAAAAAGTATGGTATGACTTGACTAAAATAAGGAATTGGTAGATAGGGTCCAGAGGCATCTAACTACGACAAACCTGAATCAAAATCAAGTAAATTTTAGTAGTTACGCAGAGATGAAGTTGCTTGCACAGGACAGACTAGCATCGAGAGATTCCCCAAACTTAGGACTACAATAACTGTTGAAGACAATCTGAAGTAGGAACTTCATATATATTCCTTTTTGAAAGAGCTGTTTGAATGCATGTTAGCAATGACATATTAAACAAATAAAGTCAAGGTAATGTTATAATACAGACTGTTGTGTATGTTCACTTTCCTCAATCAAATCACAAAACAGAATTGAGCACAACCACCGGGGTAACTGAAGTGGACTCTTGGTCCTGCAGAAAAAAACTGCCAAAATCATACATCTCTATTTAACATAAGGGTTCTTATCAAACTTTCCTACCAAAACTAGAACTATGGTAGTAATTAAAACACATTGTCACAGAATAATACTTTCTGTCTGAATACTGCAGCAAGCAAACACACACACACGCACATTTTCAATCTGCAGAATGCATAGAATGTGTGCCCCCACCCCCCTTAGAAAACATAATTTAATTAATAAAAGGTCACTCTATATATTCTTTAAATCCATTTTCAAGTGGATTTGAATATTGCCTAGATGGGAAGGGTGAAAGCAGTATTAACTCAAAAAAACATTTCAACAACTGTAGCAGCCCATCATTGAATATACATTTGTGAAACAACAGCACACACTAAGCAAGAAGCTAATAATGTTATCATTATTCCGGAGCTCTACTGGCTTTCTCAAAGCAAGCTTCCACCAGCGAACTTACTGTATAAGTCTGCAGTTAATATTTCCAATTGAAAAAGTAGACATCTATAAGATATTGCCTCTGGTTGTCAACTAGAAACATTATTACTTTCTTGTGGATAATGAATAATTTTTAAATAAGTTCCCTAAACATACTATCCAACAGGACACGAAGAACTGCAGTAACTAACCGATTTCTCTGTGTTCACAGTTGGACTTAGCGTTGTTGCAAAAGCAGCTGAACATGAACTATATTGTCTATAATGCACCACTCACAAATAAAAGTTTTATGTAGGACAGATAAAAAAGGGAGAATGGGTACAGTAATTACAGCACATCTAAGTGCGTAATTTATAATACAACAAATATTATAAGGAAATGGCAACAAATGTATTACCAAAATATTTCACAGAAGGTTCTACATCCTGCAGGATCCCTCACCAGTTTTAACTGGTACTACGTCTAATCTAACAATGCCACAGGGCATGCTTACCATCTTTATATCGAATATTCGATTCTGATGCCTGTGCGCGTGCCAACTTTTCTTCAATGCGTATGAATGCGTTAAACTCTTCAATGCGTCGAGATCTTGCCAAGCACTCCTCACACAAACTGCTCGGCAACAATAAACCATCACGTAAAAACTGAGAGACCTGTGGATAAATATTGGTTCAATCGCTATTTTTTAAAATAAATAAATAAGTGTAAGGTTATGTAGCATTTGCCAACTGCATTCAAAACTTACCTGACGAATTGACAGAGAGAGCATTATTGGTAAAGCTCAAGACACTAGAAGAACAAAATCAGCTACGCCCCTGACACGACGGTAAGTCTCTTTAGCCAGTCATAACATTTCAAAATAACTGTTTAGACATTTTCATGAATCTCAAATGCCCGCCATTAGATACCGTGCGAGTTTATGATCTAAGAATGTCTCGATTCACCTTTAGGAGGCTATGGCTGGACGTTGCTTGAGCGTAGTTTCCCCCGCCTAATTGAGGACTGCAAAATCTATTCAACTTCCCATTTTATTTACATACAAAGTGTATTTTCTAATTTTTTTGCTGCGAATGAAGGGATATTTTCCTGGGAATAAAATGAGTAGAAAATATTTCACTGCACAGTCTAACATGGTCTAACACAACAGTCGCGACACACTGTCTCGTTTTTATTACCCCCAGCGCTAGCAGCAACCCAAGCAGCCAGCAAGTGACACTTGCGAATAGGATATAGAATGAGTGCGAATACTGACGTTTATACTGGTTTGTATCATAGTTTTTACAATAAGGGGTGTATGTAGCACCATAAAAATCTACAGTAACTAAAAAATTACACGTCATTTCTTATTATTTAGTTTCCCAAGAACCCCGGGAGTTACGAAACGATGAACTATAGGACAGTTTATTTACTTCTCTCTTCTAACGAACAGGCATTTACTGAATAATATAGTTTCCTTCAATAACTAAAGCCTGCTTATAAACACGCAGAAGACCTGACCTTTTACAGAGAGACGTTGTGTATCTATCCAACAAAGTATAGCTTTGTTCGCTACATTTTCAGCCAAATCAGTGAATGTGGAACGTAGGAAAACTATGTGGAATGTAATATCTTCACTATTTAACGTATCAAATAAGCCATCTGAAATGTAGCCTAAGGGAAAACCACGCAGACCTGATAAGTTGTCAAAAGCAATAAAATTGTTTCCCAACGCAGGAGAAACAAAATTCCCCAATTTCCGCTAAATGTGAGGCACAAATGGAAGAATCATCACATTCGCTTTTGAAGCAAAAGTAATCACGTTTACAACATTATTCACGTATTAGAAAGTCGAGTGAGGTGTAAGAAAGGTCGAATCATTGGACTCCACAATTTTTTTAAAATTAGATTAGATTAGAGATTAGATTAGATTAATACTAGTTCCATGGATCATGAATACGATATCTCGTAATGATGTGGAACGAGTCAAATTTTCCAATACATGCCATAATTAAGTTAATTTAACAACATACTTAAGTTAATATAACAACTTTTTTGTGTTTTTTATTTATTTTTTTATTTATTTTTATTTTTTAAATATTTTTTTGTTTTTTTTTCTTAATTTATATCTAAAAATTCCTCTATGGAGTAGAAGGAGTTGTCATTCGGAAATTCTTTTAATTTCTTCTTAAATACTTGTTGGTTATCTGTCAGACTTTTGATACTATTTGGTAAGTGACCAAAGACTTTAGTGCCAGTATAATTCACCCCTTTCTGTGCCAAAGTTAGATTTAATCTTGAATAGCGAAGATCATCCTTTCTTCTAGTATTGTAGTTATGCACACTGCTATTACTTTTGAATTGGGTTTGGTTGTTAACAACAAATTTCATAAGAGAGTATATATACTGAGAAGCTATTGTGAATATCCCTAGATCCTTAAATAAATGTCTGCAGGATGATCTTGGGTGGACTCCAGCTATTATTCTGATCACACGTTTTTGTGCAGTAAATACTTTATTCCTCAGTGATGAATTACCCCAAAATATGATGCCATATGAAAGCAATGAGTGAAAATAGGCGTAGTAAGCTAATTTACTAAGATGTTTATCACCAAAATTTGCAATGACCCTTATTGCATAAGTAGCTGAACTCAAACGTTTCAGCAGATCATCAATGTGTTTCTTCCAATTTAATCTCTCATCAATGGACACACCTAAAAATTTGCAATATTCTACCTTAGCTATATGCTTCTGATTAAGGTCTATTTTATTAATGGCGTCATACCATTCACTGTACGGAACTGTATGTACTGTGTCTTATCAAAATTCAGTGAGAGTCCGTTTACAAGGAACCACTTAGTAATTTTCTGAAAGACAGTATTGACAATTTCATCAGTTAATTCTTGCTTGTCAGGTGTGATTACTATACTTGTATCATCAGCAAAGAGAACTAACTTTGCCTCTTCATGAATATAGAATGGCAAGTCATTAATATATATTAAGAACAACAAAGCACCCAAGACTGACCCTTAAGGAACCCCATTCTTGATAGTTCCCCAGTTTGAGGAATGTGCTGATCTTTGCATGTTATGAGAACTACATATTTCAACTTTCTGCACTCTTCCAGTTAGGTACGAATTAAACCATTTGTGCACTTTCCCACTCATGCCACAATACTTGAGCTTGTCTAGCAGAATTTCATGATTTACACAATCAAAAGCCTTTGAGAGATCACAAAAAATCCCAATGGGTGGTGTTCGGTTATTCAGATCATTCAAAATTTGATTGGTGAAAGCATATATGGCATTTTCTGTTGAAAAACCTTTCTGGAAACCAAACTGACATTTTGTTAGTACTTCATTTTTACAGATATGTGAAGCTACTCTTGAATACATTACTTTCTCAAAAATTTTGGATAAAGCTGTTAGAAGGGAGATTGGACAGTAATTGTTGACATCAGATCTATCCCCCTTTTTATGCAAAGGTATAACAATAGCATATTTCAGTCTATCAGGGAAAATGCCCTGTTCCAGAGAGCTATTACACAGGTGGCTGAGAATCTTACTTATCTGTTGAGAACAAGCTTTTAGTATTTTGCTGGAAATGCCATCAATTCTATGTGAGTTTTTGCTTTTAAGCAAGTTTATTATTTTCCTAATTTCAGAGGGAGAAGTGGGTGAGATTTCAATTGTATCAAATTGCATAGGTATGGCCTCTTCCATTAACAGCCTAGCATCTTCTAATGAACACCTGGATCCTACTATATCCACAACATTTAGAAAATGATTATTAAAAATATTTTCAACTTCTGACTTTTTGTTCGTAAAGTTTTCATTCAATTTTATGGTAATACTGTCTTCCTCCGATCTTGGTTGACCTGTTTCTCTTTTAATAATATTCCAAATTGTTTTAATTTTATTATCAGAGTTGCTGATTTCAGACATGATACACATACTCCTGGATTTTTTAATAACTTTTCTTAATATAACACAGTAGTTTTTATAATGTTTGATAGTTTCTGGGTCACTACTCTTTCTTGCTGTCAGATACATTTCCCTTTTCCGGTTACAAGATATTTTTATACCCTTAGTAAGCAATGGTTTGTTACAAGGTTTCTTACGAGTATATTTAACTATTTTCTTGGGGAAGCAGTTTTCAAATGCATTTACAAAAATGTCATGAAATAAATTATATTTTAAATTGGCATCAGGTTCACGGTACACCTCATCCCAGTCTAACTGCTGTAGGCTTTCCCTGAAATTTGCAATTGTTAAATCGTTGACTGGACGTACTACTTTGGAGGACTGTTTAGTATTGCTGAATGGAGCTATGTCATATATTGTAACTAGCTGTGCACCATGATCAGAAAGACCATTCTCAACAGGCTGAGCATTTATCTGGTTAAACTTATCTTGGTCTATAAAGAAGTTATCTATCAGTGAGCTGCTATCCTTTACCACCCGAGTAGGAAAATCAATAACGGGTGTCAAATTGAAAGAACCGAGTAATACTTCAAGGTCATTTTTCCTATTACCCTCTTTCAGAGAATCTACATTGAAGTCCCCACAAATAATAATATGCTTCCCCCTGTCTGACAGATAGTACAGCAGGGAGTCCAAATTTTTCAGAAATAGATGAAAATTTCCTGATGGGGACCTATATACAGTCACAATTATAAATGTGCCTTTCTTTAATTTAAGCTCACAGGCACATGCTTCTATATGTTTCTCTACACAAAACTTTTTTGTTTCTATACTTTTTGCGCAATGATAACTTTTGACATACACTCCTGGAAATGGAAAAAAGAACACATTGACACCGGTGTGTCAGACCCACCATACTTGCTCCGGACACTGCGAGAGGGCTGTACAAGCAATGATCACACGCACGGCACAGCGGACACACCAGGAACCGCGGTGTTGGCCGTCGAATGGCGCTAGCTGCGCAGCATTTGTGCACCGCCGCCGTCAGTGTCAGCCAGTTTGCCGTGGCATACGGAGCTCCATCGCAGTCTTTAACACTGGTAGCATGCCGCAACAGCGTGGACGTGAACCGTATGTGCAGTTGACGGACTTTGAGCGAGGGCGTATAGTGGGCATGCGGGAGGCCGGGTGGACGTACCGCCGAATTGCTCAACACGTGTGGCGTGAGGTCTCCACAGTACATCGATGTTGTCGCCAGTGGTCGGCGGAAGGTGCACGTGCCCGTCGACCTGGGACCGGACCGCAGCGACGCACGGATGCGCGCCAAGACCGTAGGATCCTACGCAGTGCCGTAGGGGACCGCACCGCCACTTCCCAGCAAATTAGGGACACTGTTGCTCCTGGGGTATCGGCGAGGACCATTCGCAACCGTCTCCATGAAGTTGGGCTACGGTCCCGCACACCGTTAGGCCGTCTTCCGCTCACGCCCCAACATCGTGCAGCCCGCCTCCAGTGGTGTCGCGACAGGCGTGAATGGAGGGACGAATGGAGACGTGTCGTCTTCAGCGATGAGAGTCGCTTCTGCCTTGGTGCCAATGATGGTCGTATGCGTGTTTGGCGCCGTGCAGGTGAGCGCCACAATCAGGACTGCATACGACCGAGGCACACAGGGCCAACACCCGGCATCATGGTGTGGGGAGCGATCTCCTACACTGGCCGTACACCACTGGTGATCGTCGAGGGGACACTGAATAGTGCACGGTACATCCAAACCGTCATCGAACCCATCGTTCTACCATTCCTAGACCGGCAAGGGAACTTGCTGTTCCAACAGGAAAATGCACGTCCGCATGTATCCCGTGCCACCCAACGTGCTCTAGAAGGTGTAAGTCAACTACTCTGGCCAGCAAGATCTCCGGATCTGTCCCCCATTGAGCATGTTTGGGACTGGATGAAGCGTCGTCTCACGCGGTCTGCACGTCCGGCACGAACGCTGGTCCAACTGAGGCGCCAGGTGAAAATGGCATGGCAAGCCGTTCCACAGGACTACATCCAGCATCTCTACGATCGTCTCCATGGGAGAATAGCAGCCTGCATTGCTGCGAAAGGTGGATATACACTGTACTAGCGCCGACATTGTGCATGCTCTGTTGCCTGTGGTTCTGTCAGTGTGATCATGTGATGTATCTGACCCCAGGAATGTGTCAATAAAGTTTCCCCTTCCTGGGACAATGAATTCACGGTGTTCTTATTTCAATTTCCAGGAGTGTATATGGCAACTCCTCCTTTCTCCATATTTTCTCTCATTACATGTGCAGAGAGCTTATATCCACTTACATTTACCTTTTCCATATCAGTAACAATGTGATGCTCAGACAGGCATAGTATATCTATTTCATCCTCAGCTTCTAAATCTTCTAAACAAACCAGAAGCTCATCTATTTTATTCTTTAAACTCCCAATATTTTGATGAAATATACTTACATTATTTTTAATTATACTTTTATGAGAACCTTTCCTTATTCTAACATTTGCAGTACTCTCGTGTCTGAGTTTCTCATTGCGCTTAGGCCTAGTTCCTATACCAGTGGTCACATGGTGTTCAGAGAGGCAGATTATGTCAACTGGGTTGGGTGACTTTAATTCATCAATGCAATTACCTAGGACTGAGATACAACTTGGTGGAG
Organism: Schistocerca nitens; assembly: GCF_023898315.1. Classification (NCBI taxonomy): domain Eukaryota; kingdom Metazoa; phylum Arthropoda; class Insecta; order Orthoptera; family Acrididae; genus Schistocerca; species Schistocerca nitens. The sequence continues at coordinate 383,592,434 of NC_064618.1, forward strand.
ATAAAATTTCTGGTGATTGGTGAAAATTTATAATTGACAGCTGTGATTGATGATCCAATGTGCTAGAATTGTGCTGTTTCATTTCTTTCCTAAACTGAAGATTTGTTTCAATCCTGACCTCTCGTAGACCTTGACATCTTTCTGTCTTACCTATCCTAAAATAGGTGCTGCTCCAACACCTGTAACCACTGGTATTTTACCATTCATGGCAGTGCCTCCCCCCATTAAATTTCCTGCTGTTACCCCAGCCAGTTTCCCCTTCCCTTTCCTGTTGAGATGTAGGCGATGCCTGGTATAGTCCCACCTACTGAGAGAATCAACAGGAACCACACCAATATGAGCCCCCGCACCCGACCCAAGCAGCCGTTCCAACTCCAAATTAACTCTCCCAACAGAAGAGTTCAAATGAGGCCGGTCATGGCGTCTCAGGACAGATACAAATTCAACATTGGTGTGTCTCGATGCCGACGCAATCTTTACCAGGTCACACTCTATACTGTACCCAGGATCTCTGTCGATGCTGTTCCCTGGCCCTCCCACAATAACCACGGTGTCTTCCCTGGTAAATCCTTTACAGAGTGAACCTAAATCCTCTGTTACCTGATCCAGACTAGCACTTGGTTTGAAAAAAATTGTGACCTGGTATTCTGGTCCTAATTCCTCCTGCAGAAGTTGGCCTACATCTCTGGCATGAGAACTGCCTAACAACAAAACTTTCTTCCTTTTCGATGACTTTCCTACAGTCTTTTTCAATTTCCTATTGAAAGTTTGTTGTGTCCTGTCTACACCTACCTCTGCTTGAGGCTCATCAGTTTCTAACTGAAGCAACAGGTCAAACTTATTTTTGACATTCACCACAAAACTGTCAGACTTAGTTCTAGGCCTGTTCCTTCTGCTACCTATTGCCACTTCCCACCTCTCTTTGCCCTTCTCCCTCCTTAACCTGTCCAGATCTTCCCTAGTCTGATCTAGCTCAACCTGAAGGGCAGTAATTTTCCCCTCCTGTTCCACTATCTTCCTATCTCTGCTACAAATCCTACATAACCACTGATGAGCCTTATACACTTTCCCAACACCCACGCCACTGCAGTCCCCCCAGTGAAAAAAACTACTGCATCCATCACACCAAACCGCAGAACTAACAATTCTACGGCAAGTCAGGCACTTCTCACTCATGGCTAAAATAATACTTTAGCTAGAATAAATCAATTAAATTACCGAAAATCAAAAAAGACGTTACAAGAATTAAGCCTATTCACAAATGTATATAAGTAAGTTTCTGATTTAAAATTCCGCTGTTTTTCTGAGATCTGTATTAAAACAATGAAGTTATACGCTATTTACGGTAGTTTACTTATTTGTTACCGAGAAACTAGTTAAATTACCGTGAAACAAGAAACAAACACGTTTACAAAACTTAAGCCTAAGCGCGACTTCGCGAAGTTACGATCTTTTCGTGTTTTCTGAAAAAATACGCAAAGAAAAGTCAAACCTTAAACGGCAAGACTAAACGATACACTAATGCACGTATTTAATTTGTTGTCGGCGTTAAACTAAATAATATTCCTGTCTAAATCACTTAACTTTCTGGAAATGGTTTCTGGCGTCACTTACTCGGCGGCCATCTTGGAAGTGCATATGATAACAGAAAAAAACAGAAATATATGGTTCTCACGTGCGGAATGACTTTATATTCTCTTGCTTTCAACGGAATAAGCTGGAAATATAGTAATATTCGAAAGATTTTTTTAATGAAAGAGTTGTAGCTTATGTCGTTCAGTCAGTGATTCGGGTGTTTTAACATGTATTTCACGATAATTTAGATCTCTTGGTGTCTTACCAACGCATGGCACGCAAAAATATTACAACTATTCCGTTAATGAAGTAGAAAATAATTAAACACGAACACTATCCTTGCGACAGCCATGACTGTCTGCTTTATCACTACTTGGAGCGCTAGTGTCACTCCAGCTCTCAAACGCACCAGAGACTGTATTTATTGGGTTGTGCATCACTGTAAGTCTTAAGTATTTCAGTATATCTCTGCAAACCAATGAGAAGGACATGTCACAGGGTGCTTCTCATTGTATCAGTTATTAGGGCTTTTTCCCCTTGGTTCGTTTATGCAGTTGCCAGAGAGCGCCATAAAATAGGCTGTACTGTGCATGTGCAGCTACGATGACGTAGGCAGCCTGTGCTTGATGTTTGCTCTCCTCATTCGCTTTTCGTCGCATTTCTGTTTGGAATTTCGTGCGCGGTGGGGCTTCATGTGGCCGTGTACAGCTCTGCTGCATGTTGTTGAGAGGACATAAGGAGTCGCACCTGGAGCAATTGTTTTATCATTTCCTACTCAGTTAAGGAATCCAAATAAGAAAGCATTTCTTGGCGTAATACTCATTTCAAAAGTAGACTCTACAGCTCAAAGTACCCTAACCTTTTGCTATGTGGTGACTTTTAACAGATTTTTTTTTTTTATTTGTATCTGCAATATTATTACGTAGTATTTCCAATCAGGTTTACATCTACACAGCACTCCAAAAAGCTAGTAGGAAGAAATTTTTTTGCTAAAATAAACAGTTCCTTATGTAGCTTACACCAAAATAAAGGACAATAAATTATTTTATGACTATTTCAAAATGTTTAAAAAATTAACAAGGTTGCCTGTGAGGTAAAGAAACTGCACAAGTGACAGTTTATATTGTACACTAGGAATAAATATGAAGCTATTTGGGGAGTTAAAATGATAAAACACAATATGCTACCAGTCTACAATTTAGCGTGGAATGGCATTCCATAAATTTAAGATGTAAACAACAGAAATTAAGAAATAACGAAAGCCTAAAGGAAGTACTACACAAGTGTCTTGTGACAGAAAAACATTGTGTTTCACGGAAAGCAGATCTGTAAATCTCTGCTAAAGCCGTAAATGTATTTGAAACAAAGTATTTAATTCGAAACTACTGCCCAAATTTGCCTGCTTAGTCAGCTTCAAGTAAATATTTACGTATGTTCGTATTTATACAGCGTTAAGAGATCATACAGTGTCATAAAAGAAACAGGACATCAGAGACTACCCCAAGAGCATTGCAGTTTCGTAAACCATACTGAAAAGCTTAATATGGCTTAAAGTGCACACTGAAGTACCTGATATTCAGCTTTTCTATGTGGTTTACTGGATACCAATTTTCTTGGGGCACCAGTATTGTATCATCTCATGTTTGGTTCTTTATTATGGTTTAATACCATTCGTACCAGAAAAAGAAAATATGCACCTGAAACTGAACGAAGTCGAAAGTAGCCAATAGTGTCGAACGAAACACTTCGTTTCAAATGAATTGACTGCCTCGGCGGAACAGATTAATAGAAGCAAATTTTTCTAGGAAGCCGACAAAAATAACTTAATTAAAACAATTATTGGTTGATTACTAATAACGTGGAAACAATACAAAATCAGAAAGCTGGAACCACTACCTTATTTTAGTCTTCCATGATTATGAGAATGCATATTAGTCATTTGATGACTCCCAGTCACAGAAATCTGTTTTGTTTTCATTTGACGTGGGAGCTGTAAACAGCAATATCACGAAACATATGCACGGGACACGTGGAGAATGATCTCCCACTATAACTGAAATCGCTCCGCATATACGCGAATCTGGCATGTTGGGCGCGCCAGAAAAATTTTTCCGGGTTGCATCTGGCTATTTGCTGCTACTGCTCGTACGGCAAACAGCCACACGTCAAGTAGCTAGAAGAGGGAGGCGGCACTGCTCATACGCGAAATCAGCTCTGCACATGCGCATCAGTCCACTGGCAACTGCTCAAACAAACCTCCTTTCATTCGAGCATGGAGAGGGAGACTAGCTTCTTAAATGCCTCTGTGGTGTGCACTGTAATTAGTCTACTATTGTCTTTGCGATCCCTGATAAGCCATAGGCACGGTGCTGTGGAATGTCGACATTGAGCGTGTTAAGTTCAATGAAGTTCAATGTGCTGATGAATGCTCAGAAATGATGCGACTTGTGCATACGGTACATAGGCCCCAAAGGGTTATATGCGATCACAACGCACTCCAGTGGCAGTTGCAGGATGTTTCTAGTTCGCAAATCACACTGTTTGCTAAACGGGTGAGCGAAAAATTCCCATCTCTATAAAAACGCACATTTCCTCCATCATCCACGAAAAGGAAAGTACCATGTCCAATCAATAAGGACACAGGCTTATAAAAGTTCCATTACAAACAGTACGGTAAAAATTTGGAATACTTCTCCACATAAGATAAACATTATTTCATCATTCCCACATTTTAGTAAATCCCCAAGGTCAGTCTTACTTGATCATTGTCCTACCCAGTAGCAGAATCTCTGCAACATGTGAATTACGAAGCGTAAAAGAAAAAGGAGCAAAATATCTTTATACAAGTAGCGCAAGCTGTCCTGTAGATTAAGCCAATCGAACAAAGTCACTCCTCAAAAAAAGGTGAACTTATATTTACAAACATCAAATATTATAGTCTATACTTATATTAAACTAACAATAAAGTATCAGAAATAAAAACTCGAATGTTAGGAAAAAAAATTTGGAAGTGTTGAGACACAAACCACCGCCCTAACAAGTAACACAATACAGATCAGTGACGCTACTGTTAGGAAAAAAAAATCGGAGTTGTCAAGACGCGAACCACCGCCCCAACAAGCAACACAATACAGATCAGTGACACTACTCATTACAGATTTTTTTTCTTTTTGTTCCGGTTCTAGGCGCTTCAGTCCGGAACCGCGCTGCTGCAACAGTCGCAGATTCGAATCCTGCCTCGGGCATGGATGTGTGTGATGTCCTTAGGTTAGTTAGGTTTAAGTAGCTCTAAGTTCTAGGGGACTGATGACCTCAGATGTTTAGTCCCATAGTGCTCAGAGCCATTTGAACCATTTTCTTTCTGTTCGCTTTCGTTCGTTGCATCTGCTCGGGGCGAACGTCGCAAGACACCCGTTTCAGTCCGTAGTTGAACCATTAACTCAGTTTTTTTTATTACAGAGGGCAGCTAACCCTCTGGCCAAACACACTGAGCTACCGTGCCAGCGATTACTAATTGAAATTTAATTATAACAAATTGTACCAAGAACAATAAATTTCGGGTGGATCTTCAATGTGTCACTGCCTTCAAATAGCATACTCTGATAATACACAAGTTACAATAATTCATTTGCCACGAATATGACGTTTCTCTTTATTTCATTGGAACGAATCACACAGTTAGCAACGGGTTTTTCAGTGATTCTCAGCTTGCTGGTGCTCAAAAACGGCATATATATATTTTATTGGAACGAATCACACAGTTAACAACGGGTTTTTCAGTGCTCAGAAACGAAATGAATGCCAATATGGCGCCTCACAACTCTGTACTGAAGGGAGACGGCGTGCGTGTGACGTAGGTGGCGTTGTGGCATCTCATTGGTCAACGCTCTGACGCTCGATCAGAATCTCTGACATCCTAGATAGTGCTCTGCGCGTTTGAAAAGACTTCCGAAAGTGCTATTACACACGATAATGTCAGAAACTCGGCACGCTCAATGCTCAACGTTCGGATGCATGGCCCGTGTGCCGACGGCTTAAGGGTGCGATCCTCAGGGAGCTGTAATACACTGGTGCAAAGCTTAAGGACGAAAGTAACTTCCGCATGATGTGTCACTGCCATAGAACACTGCTCGATGAAACTTGAACCATAGATAGAACAACTGCTACAGTGTAGTATAGAAGGTAACTGAAATAAATAAGCAATGAGACGAAAAGAAATGACACTTTCGTCCAAAGACAATGATTACACTCCACCCACCCATCCACATCCACATACATACTCCGCAATCCACCACACGGTGCGTGGCGGAGGGTACCTTGTACCACAACTAGCATCATCTCTCCCCGGTCCACTCCCAAACAGAACGAGGGAAAAATGACTGCCTATATGCCTCTGTACGAGCCCTAATCTCTCTTATCTTATCTTTGTGGTCTTTCCACGAAATATAAGTTGGCGGCAGTAAAATTGTACTGCAGTCAGCCTCAAATGCTGGTTCTCTAAATTTCCTCAATAGCGATTCACAAAAAGAACGTCTCCTTTCCTCCAGAGACTACCACCCCCAAGTTCCTGACGCATTTCCGTAACACTCGCGTGATGATCAAACCTACCAGTAACAAATCTAGCAGCCCACCTCTGAATTGCTTCCATGTCCTCCCTCAATCCGACCTGATAGGGATCCCAGACGCTCGAGCAGTATTCAAGAATAGGTCGTATTAGTGTTTTATAAGCCGTCTCCTTTACAGATGAAACACATCTTCCCAAAATTCTACCAATGCACAGAAGACGACTATCCGCCTTCCCCACAACTGCCATTACATGCTTGTCCCACTTCATATCACTCTGCAATGTTACGCCCAAATATTTAATCGACGTGACTGTGTCAAGCGCTACACTACTAATGGAGTATTCAAACATTACGGGATTCTTTTTCCTATTCATCTGCATTAATTTACATTTATCTATATTAAGAGTTAGCTGCCATTCTTTACACCAATCACAAATCCTGAGCAAGTCATTTTGTATCCTCCTACAGTCACTCAACGACGCCACCTTCATGTACACCACAGCATCATCAGCAAACAGTCGCACATTGCTATCCACCCTATCCAAAAGATCACTTATGTAGATAGAAAACAACAGCGGACCTACCACACTTCCCTGGGGCACTCCAGATGATATCCTCACCTCTGATGAACACTCACCATTGAGGACAACGTACTGGGTTCTATTACTTAAGAATTCTTTGAGCCACTCACACATTTGGGAACCAATCCCATATGCTCATACCTTAGTTAGGAGTCTGCAGTGGGGCAGCGAGTCAAACGCTCTCCAGAAGTCAAGGAATAGGGCATCCGTCTGATACCCATCATCCATCATGAGAAAGATGGGCGAGTTGCGTTTCGCAGGAGTGACGCTTTTTAAGCCATGCTGATGCATGGACAGCAACTTCTCTGTCTCAAGGAAATTCATTATATTCGAACTGAGAAAATGTTCAAGAATCCTGCAACAAACCGATGTTAAGGATATTGGTCTGTAATTTTGAGGATCTGTCCTTCTACCCTTCTTATATACAGGCGTCACCTGCGCTTTTTTCCAGTCGCTTGGGACTTTAGGTTGGGCAAGAGATTCGCGATAGCTGGCCGAAGTGGCCGTGCGGTTCTAGGCACTGCAGTCTGGAACTGCGAGACTGCTACGGTCGCAGGTTCGAATCCTGCCTTGGGCATGGATGTGTGTGATGTCCTTAGGTTGGTTAGGTTTAAATAGTTCTAACTTCTAGGGGACTAATGACCTCAGAAGTTGAGTCCCATAGTTCTCAGAGCCATTACATTCGCAATAAATGCAAGCTAAGTGAGGAGCAAGTGCAGTAGAGTACTCTCTGTAAAACAGAATTGGAATCCCATCAGGACCTGGCAATTCATTTATTTTCAACCCATTCAGCTGCTTCACCACCCCAGGGATGTCTATCACTATGTCCTCCATAGGGGAATCTGTATGAGACTGAAACGGCGGTATGTTTGTATGATCCTCCTGCGTGAAAGATTTCTCAAATGCTAAATTTAAAATTGCAGCTTGCTGTCTTCCGTTGCCAGGCCAGACTGATCAGTCAGTGACTGGATGGAAGCCTTTGACCCGCTTACCGATTTTACGTAAGACCATAATTTCCTTGGGTTTTCAGCAAGATCTGAAGTCTCCTCGATTTAGAGTTGTTTTCTGGACCATAAAAGGCGGGATGTGGTTCTTAATAGGGTGTGTGTAAACCACAGACGGCGATGCATGCATTGCAACGTGCTTTCACGCTGACCATAGGGTTGATAATGGAGTTTTTGTGTTAGGGCATTCCATTCCTCTACCAGCGGTATTGGCAACAGCTGAATGGTCGTTGTTACTTGTCGATGTGCTGCAATATGTCACTGCAAAGAATCCCCCTCATGTGCAATGGAATCTGAGTTGTGGGAATGGGCAGGCCAGTCCATATACCGACCATCCTTTCATTTCAAGAGTTCCTTCACCTGTGTTGTTAAATGCAGTCACACATTGTTATCCATAAAAATTGAGTCAGGGTTGAGCATCGAACATTGGCAAGGAGTCCCAGTGTGACAAAGCTGACAGGTGAGTATACTGATAGATTAATAGAAGATAGCCAATGCACTCATGTGGTCGCTTGGTGTCACGGATGGTCAGTTCTTTTCGTCACGCCCTAGGTTCCCTTAATTTTAGTTATGACAGATTCCCTTACAAACGTGGGCACACTAATACAATACACATGCTTTTTTCTTTCATTTAACGCCTTATAATGAGTGATTCTTGTACATGTTCACAGTATTCTCACTTCTTACAAGATCCAATATTTCTAATATGGTCCAAATAGCCATTCCCACTTAGTTATAATTATCCAAGTTGAATATGATGATGCAAGGAAGATTTGCTCATATTCATTCCAAGTCCGAGCTCTGGCTTAAAATTAGGAAATAAATCCTTAACTTTATAAGTAATGTTGAAGTGAAGTTGTACGTGTCTTCATGCATATACACATAACTTTGCATACCATTCTGGTAACACCTGATAGCACTAATCACTTGACCTCTGTCAGTCAATAGATAATAAGGGCGATGAAAGCGCCGTTGTACGTCCTTTCACGCATGTGTATTAAGCCCGTTACATTATTTGAACTTTCACGTCAACAGCTATTAGAACATAGAGGTAGTCTGACTGTTCCACGCTATAAGCGTTCACAGACCACACTTGATTAAGCTTCATGGTTCAGTAACCCAACTACCTGATTTTAAGAAACTAGTTTAGCTTTAGGGTTTTTTTACAATATTTTGGCACATATCTGATAGCACTATTCAAAATGACCTCTGTCGGTCATTAGATATTAAGGGCGATGAAGGCGACGTTGTACGTCCTTTCACGCAACTACATTAAGCCTGTCATACTAATTTGACCGTTTCTGGTCAATAGCGCTTAGAATTTAATATAGTAACTTTACACGCTTATCCAAGCATAGCCATGAAATACTATCACCGACCCCAAGTAATTTAAAAACGGGTTATTCATCCCCCATATTTTTAACCTGCTTCCAGCTGATGGTATTTTGTCTGTCGTGTGTGCAAGCGTTTTCACCATCCATGAATTTGCTATCCCACGTATATAGTTTCAGCCTATCAACGTTCTATAGTTGTATAAAACTGTCCTTGAGCTAGGACATTACACACAGACATGCATTAGCTTCCTGCGCCTCTGCCCTGGTCATCAGATCACTTTCGTAACACATTTTATTCCAATCACATGGAAGAAGACGTTTTTTCAATTGCGCGTTCCTTTCTGACATCCTCACAGCCTAACTGCAGGCGCCACCTCAGTTTACCTGAGAGCCCACGGCCCATCGAACGTTGGCTGGTGTGAGGAAGCATGCTTCTGACGTTTGAGCTAAGTACAGCTATTGACTTGGTACACATGTACCGCTTATTTCACATTTTATGCGAGTCTTTTGGTCTTTTGGGCGTTCTGTATTAATGTTAGACCATGCCCCTATAGGCAGTTTGTAGTTTCAGTGTGTTCTGAAGAAGGCGTGGTCATTCGCGCCGAAACCTAGGTCAATATCCCGTTTCTATTTGCAATCGAGGCAGATTCTATGTAATCATTAAACAGGGAAATATTTGTGCCACTGAAGAAAGTATATGTCATTGCTGTTCATTTCACTCCTAGCAATTCTAGCTGTTTCTTATATTTCTGGCTAACCTCACCTTCGAAAATAGCGACATATTCGGAAAAAACGCTTTAAATTTCCAGCAAGGGGGAATACAAATCTCATTACTTGTTGCTTCACCCACAGCAATTTCGTCTTTCGTTTTTTAATCAGACTGAATTCACAAAATGGGAGTAACTCATTACTGAGGGAAAACACTCTTATACGTAAATAACACTGAATATTGGAGAAAGTACTTAGCACAACTCAGGACATGAAATCTCTCTTCTACAGTCTCTCATAAGTGGCGAACAAAGGGCATCAGGTGATCCAAATGGCAGTCTGTGTTACTGACGCTATTAAGCAGGCCCTAAAATCAAAAACTTTGGGCAGTATTGACAATATCCTTGACAGTCTCTCATGTGCTACTGTTACTTGAAAAATGAGTTCAAAACAAAATGAAAGAACACTATTATCAGATTTCATTGAAATGTATTAATGATTTCCTGCATTGTGGGATGTCAGGGCAGATGAGTACAAATGCATAAGTGCTACGATTGATGAACTGTAAGATTTGTTGCCTAGAAAATACGAGGATGGCCACGAAGATAAATGTTCTTAAAAAATGTAATTAATGCAAAGTAATGAATAACAGTATACACTGATATTTGTCTTTGAGTATACAGCACTTGCTCACATATAATCCTTTACTAGAAATATTATTACATAATACATTTCCATAACTACATCTGAGATATTGTAAGGTGAAACTGCAATCACAAATTTCAAGTCTTTGGAAGCATTGTCAGTAGCAAAGAATTGTAGCCTAATTGGTAACAACTAACTTGATGGAACTGCACCTCTCATTGTATTATTTTGTTTTTTGATGGTGGGGATATGGGCAAGCCCAAAATTTATCCCGGGGGGGGGGGGGGGGGAGACAGAGCAAGTGCTTGTGTATTGTAGTGCTAGTGTACATGGAGATTCATTTTCAGTAATGTAATGCATGTTGGACCATAAACCCATCAACACACAAAAAGTTGTGATAATCTTTTTTTTTGTTCAGCCTCAATTCTCTCAACAAGTTTTTGTGAGTGATCTTTGACACTCCTTAAACAAATTTTTCCTCCAGTAGTCCAGGAAAGGTTGGGTTTGGTTGTTTGTGGAAAGAGACCAAACTGCGAGGTCATCAGTCTCATCGGATCAGGGAATGATGGGGAAGGAAGTCGGCCATGCCCTTTCAGAGGAGCCATCCTGGCATTTGCCTGGAGTGATTTAGGGAAATCACGGAAAACCTAAATCAAGATGGCCGGACGCGGGATTGAACCGTCGTCCTCCCAAATGCTAGTCCAGTGTGAGTCCAGGAACAACTTTACTAATATTGCACAATATTATTGATCATTTAGGGGGCGCTTTAGTAATTCAGTGCAGAGTGGTTTGACTGTCCAGTCCATTCCCTTCCATACTGTCAAGTACAAATCAACCTTCAACTGATGAAAGTCGGAATTTTTTTTAAAAATGTTGATAGTTGCCCTTTACAGAGTTTATTGCTCGACTTATCTATGTAAATGTATTGTTGAACTTTGTATCATGACTTTTGTGTCAGACTGAATTCACAAAATGGGAGTCTCTCTCTCCCTCTCTCTCTCTCTCTGTCGGTATCCTTCATGCTGATTTTATGGTTATGTCGAACTGTATGTTATAAGACCGTTTTTCGGAATGGACCCAAAACATATCAAATTTACAATATTCAAATTGGAGTCCCACCCTTGACCTATGTAGTTAAACTGGTCTTAGATCTATGAGTTATCGTTACTTGCAGTAATATGAAAATCGATTTGCATGCTATTGGCGAATAAGGAAATGCTTTGGAAGGAAACTGGACGACATAGCCAGTGGACTGAATGCCAGGACGCTGGGCGCCCCACTTCACTTCTTTGGGGAAGGGACCACGCTGTGTAGCAGTCACACAATGGCTAGGAGTCAGCAGGGTCTTCTGTGATGCCAAGCAGCGCCACCAGATGAGTTCTTTAATGAAATTAAATTTAAATAAAATGAATGAATTGATTTGATTATGTTGGGGGATGGAAATGTTACTTTAAATTGTTTTTATTATTTTTTTCTTTCAGTACGAACTTTGTAGTAGAACCCCTTATTTACATGTGGTAATAAAAATTCATTTAGACAGAATTAAGCACATTTAAAATTACGTGAACTTCTTCAACCCTCACATGCTGATAAATTCATATTAACTGATTAAGAACATTTAGTTGAAAATTGTATAAATTAAATTTTTTACGTATTTCGGCCTTGGCACACATTTTCTAAATGCAGTGGTTTTTTTAAATATTTACTGAATTCTTTCCCGGCGTTAGCTATGGAACACAAGACTGTCTCTGTTAGCAGAAAATGGTTAAATATTGCGAAGCCGACCTGAACGTTTAATTATGATTGATAAAACACACTTCACTATACGTTTAAGTTATTTGCTTTAGAAATTGAAAGAACCAACAGATTATTAAACTTCAACGTTAACTATCCGCCTATGAATGCACAAATGTGAAACCAGTAATAAATTCCGTCAGTCTCAGGATTGCTGTAAAAGAAAAATATTTTCGTAATTCACTGCTAATCTTATCTGCTCCCGATTTACGGGTTTGGTTAATTTTTCTTAGCGGCACAATTTTTCAAATGTGCCGCCGCTGCAAATCGTTCGGTCGCGGCACAGCCCAGCAACACCAACGATAATCGCTAAAAATGCTGATAATTCTTTAAATAAATATTATAGATGACATTGGCAAGCTAATTTACATTAGTAATACACAATTTTGATAAATTATAATGTATTTAGACCACAACAATAATTCAACTTACATTAGTTTGTAATTTCTCCTCTAATGGCGGCTAAAGATAGATACAGACAAATGAAGTCTACTCATTCATAAAATGCTGCGTCACAGGTTCCTCTCTCTCTCAGCTCTCGAGGAAGACGACAAAGAATGCACACTATGTACTCCTATTTATACCACTGCCGACCGTTAATGTCTCTTTGCAATCTTACACATTACTCCCCTTTGTGGCTGTATTTTACATTTTTCTTATCGCAGATATTGACATATTTCGTAACTACATTATGAGTATAGAAATTTTACAATCATAAATACATCGAGAATATTATTACAGAAAATATTACAATAATAACGAATGTCCTTTATACAAAATTAAATAATATTTTTTTGTTAAACAATTACAGTACATACGAATTGCTTCATAGCGTACATAGTACAATCAAATGTCATTTCCTTTGATTAATAGTGTGTGTGCTGCCAGGGAACGTTACATTGCCCCCTGGCAGCATTTGGCAAAGAGTTTCTATACTTTGACACAATGGTGCCAGTAACGTTCTTTATAATTCTGTATTTTTTTTATGGAATGGTTCTTTTAATTAGTCCCAGGGTTATATATGTTCATGGCTCCCCCATTTGGGCGAAGGCAGACAGGAAACCTGGGCAAAACTGTGCCGGAGCCCAGCCATCCCAGTTGGTTCCTGATTAATCTTGTCTCTTTAACAGTCATTCTTTTGAATTGATTTAGCAGTTTGTCATCAACGGTTACATAATATCACAGTCACATACAGTTCAACGAAAGTTTGTTGTGTGTGATTAACAACTCGTAATTATCATTTTTGCGATATACTGCAAGGTCACTTGTCCTAGGATATATCACTTAGTTTTTTTTAAAAATCATTTAGTACAACGTCACTTTTCATAATGTTCCCACTACCTACGTGTTACAAATCCATCTCCTACACTTGTTAGTGTTCATTTTCTCTCGTCAATTTACGGGTGTACATAATAAGTGTTCAATGTTTGTCAAAAATCGAGTTGATTGACATGTTAAGCAGTTTATGTAAATATTTTGGAGCTGTAGTTGGTGAGCGGTGCTGAGTGATTGTTGAGCGGCGCTCGGCGCGGCGCGTCGGCTCCGTGTAGGTCACCGCCCCCGGTGTTGACAGCTACGGCGCGGAGAGGCGTGTGGCTGTCTGGTGTGCTACGGGCTGCTGCGGCCGCTGCATGGCTGAAGTAGCCGGATGCGCGTTGTATATCAGCTCGCCCGCGTGACATGTTCTTGCAGTGCTCCAGCAAACATGCAACAAGTTCACAAACAGTGTACTGTCCTTATGGGCATTTTTCCTGCTGTGGGAAAGAACGCACACAGTTATTGGCAGTTATTATTCAGTGGGCCTTCACTAGTCTGGTTTGCACAATGTTTCGTTGTCACAGTAACACGTTTTATGGGCATACAATATTTTTTCACCATGTCATGACTTGTCATTAGTCACATGCAAGTTTTCACCTTAGGACAAAATGTGTCTCTGTAGTCAATGCGCTTTTCTGGCGTCCCTTGACACACAAGAGAGTTATAGTTTGACACTAGCTTGGTCCGCCGTCTGTTATCGGCTCACTGTTCGTGTCGTGCTAGTTCCTTGTCCACTTGCACACACGGCGATGATAGTTTCTTATTGCTTGTTCAAAACAACCTCGTGACGTATTACTGCAGGTTTAACAGTCACTGTCTGTCTCTGCCACACAATACTGCACTTTTGTTTAAGTTTTTTCAGTTACAATGTCCGTTGTGCAGTGTCTTGTAACAACACATTCGTAAGTTCTTTGTTCGCTCTTTACCAAAGTGTGTGATAATTGCGTACATGGTAACAAATATTAAAATTTCGTATTAGTTTGCCCAAAAATCATCTATATTTATGTTCGAGTAGATTTTATTTGTGCATTCCAGCCGGATTCAGGCATATTGTTCAATAACTCCTTTGAAATTATGTCTCACTTTACTTGCAAGGTCCTACGTAACTACCGTGTAGTCTCTGTAGGTTAAAATTGACTTGGACTGTATCGGGCTAGCTCTTTTTACTGATTGGATCTGCACATGCTTCAATTGAAGCTTCGTTGTGCGCAACTTTGCGTTACTTAAATTTGCAATAAGTTTGCCTCCCATGGTGCCCTTGGGTCACTACTGGGTGCATTACTCTTTGATAACACTGCTTTGAAAAGAAAGTTCTCAGGGTCTCATATTATTGACATTATTCTGGGTTCGAATCTGTCAATCTGACAGCTACACGTATACACACACACACACACACACACACACACATATATATATATATATATATATATATATATATATATATATATATATATATATATATATATATATATATATATACAATAGAAAAGATTGTACCAAGAAATATTTCAAGTTTGAGACACATATAGAATATTGTGCAGTACACAAACTAATCACTACTAAAATGTTCCTCCTGACTGATCTCTGTCACAATTTAACACTACAAATAATTGCACTAATCAGGTTATCTGTGCAGACATTTAGAGCATGTTTAAGCTAACACTAATTAAAAAGAAGACATAACACAGATAATCATAAACAAAAGAGAAAGTTAATCATATTCTTATAACTAAATACTTCTACACTAGTACATTATCTCTACAGATCACACATCATTAATGTTCATTCATTTTCAAATGAATGGTGTACCTTTTTTACACATAACACATAGGACTATTAGTCATTTACTGTAGGACTATTTTCACATCCTTACGTGGATACAGTCCCCGTACTCTCCCTGATTGGGGATCTGCTAAGAGATAGCTACTATTTCCTTCTTGGACCAAGGAATGGAGTATGAGGCTCGACAGTAGGTTTTATGAGGCTTCACCTCGATATTGTATTGATATCCCTAATAATTCCTGGTCGTTCTGAAAATACATCTGCATAATTAGATAATAACTGTACCAAATCCTGCTGTTGCATTGAGTTCAAATTTTCGGACTGTGATACTTTGTTCACAAGTGCGTCCACATTTGCTTTTAATTGATCACTTTGTACGTCTGGATAATAGAGATTTTGTCCTAGAGAATGGTTGTCTAAATGCAGTATCCACTGATTCCTACATTTTATGTTAATAGCATTACAATTGGGCACAGGTACCTCTTCAGATCCGAGCATGTACAATTCTATCCTCCTACCCGCGTTCATCAAACTTAATTTTCCCCGAGAAAGGTCGATTACTGCGTCCCTTTCTCTCAAAAAATCTACTCCCAAAATGCAGGCTACTTTTAAACCCTTTACTACCAGGAACGAGCACGCTATGGCTTCTCCCCCTATATACATCTCTACCCGCACTTGGAGTTTAATTATTTGTCGCTGTGCACTGATGGCTCCAGTGACTTTGCAATTGTTCACAGGAAAAGTCAGCATACGCTTTTCTTTCCCCAGTACTCTGAATAAGTCCATACTCATGACACTGACAGTAGCACCTGTATCTACGATTGCTTGCACATCAATATTGCTAATTTTGATTTCTATTATCGCTTGTACTTCATCTTTGTGCTCCTTTATGCACGTGGGTGGTTCAGTTATTAATTCATGTCCCAC
The DNA here is from genome assembly GCF_023898315.1 of Schistocerca nitens. Lineage (NCBI taxonomy): Eukaryota > Metazoa > Arthropoda > Insecta > Orthoptera > Acrididae > Schistocerca > Schistocerca nitens. The sequence continues at coordinate 383,608,666 of NC_064618.1, forward strand.
CTTACCCTGTCATTATACCTGAGGATACAAGTTCCCGATGTTTTGTTCTGTGTCGGGTTGCTCTCACTCCAAACCTCAGTCGACGATGGAGAGCGTATCTCGGCTGAATCTAGTTTGTTGGATTATTACTGGTGGATGGGTGTGGCTGCTCTGTGTCGCTGACCTCCACTATGTGAAATTGTGTTGCGTCGGCCGCCACGATTGCGCAATTGGCGCATTTTGTGGTGGCGGTCGGTTATTGTCATATCTTTCACTGTTTTGCCGGTCCGGACTGGGCCTCTGGTTCTGTGGCCAAGTTCGGTTTGCATCGTTATAGGTATTAGTGTTCTACGGCCCCCTGGCACTTTTCCATCTACTATTGCTTGGTGGGCCTGTTTCATATCGGTCATCGGACCTCCTTTTCCGGTCATTATTCACCGGCGGACTATTGCCGTTCCGGTCTCTACCTCTATTCCCGTTTTGTACATAATCTTGTCTCCTATTGTTACCTCCGCCGTTTCCATTATTTGGTGGAGGCGTGTTATTTCGACCATTTCTGTAACCGTTTCCGTTACTTCTAGCCTGTTCAGAGGCTGCCTTAACATCCTCCTGAATCAGGTCAATTGAGTCCAGAACAGACAAGAAATGTTTCATGTCGTTCTCCAGTACGTGTATAAGTTTTCCCTCGCATTCCTTTCTGACATCCTCACAGCCTAACTGCAGGCGCCACCTCAGTTTACCTGAGAGCCCACGGCCCATCGAACGTTGGCTGGTGTGAGGAAGCATGCTTCTGACGTTTGAGCTAAGTACAGCTATTGACATGGTACACATGTACCGCTTATTTTACATTTTATGCGAGTCTTTTGGCCTTTTGGGCGTTCTGTATTAATGTTAGACCATGCCCCTATAGGCAGTTTGTAGTTTCAGTGTGTTCTGAAGAAGGCGTGGTCATCCGCGCCGAAACCTAGGTCAATATCCGGTTTCTATTTGCAATCGAGGCAGATTCTATGTAATCATTAAACAGGGAAATATTTGTGCCACTGAAGAAAGTATATGTCATTGCTGTTCATTTCACTCCTAGCAATTCTAGCTGTTTCTTATATTTCTGGCTAACCTCACCTTCGAAAATAGCGACATATTCGGAAAAAACGCTTTAAATTTCCAGCAAGGGGGAATACAAATCTCATTACTTGTTGCTTCACCCACAGCAATTTCGTCTTTCGTTTTTTAATCAGACTGAATTCACAAAATGGGAGTAACTCATTACTGAGGGAAAACACTCTTATACGTAAATAACACTGAATATTGGAGAAAGTACTTAGCACAACTCAGGACATGAAATCTCTCTTCTACAGTCTCTCATAAGTGGCGAACAAAGGGCATCAGGTGATCCAAATGGCAGTCTGTGTTACTGACGCTATTAAGCAGGCCCTAAAATCAAAAACTTTGGGCAGTATTGACAATATCCTTGACAGTCTCTCATGTGCTACTGTTACTTGAAAAATGAGTTCAAAACAAAATGAAAGAACACTATTATCAGATTTCATTGAAATGTATTAATGATTTCCTGCATTGTGGGATGTCAGGGCAGATGAGTACAAATGCATAAGTGCTATGATTGATGAACTGTAAGATTTGTTGCCTAGAAAATACGAGGATGGCCACGAAGATAAATGTTCTTAAAAAATGTAATTAATGCAAAGTAATGAATAACAGTATACACTGATATTTGTCTTTGAGTATACAGCACTTGCTCACATATAATCCTTTACTAGAAATATTATTACATAATACATTTCCATAACTACATCTGAGATATTGTAAGGTGAAACTGCAATCACAAATTTCAAGTCTTTGGAAGCATTGTCAGTAGCAAAGAATTGTAGCCTAATCGGTAACAACTAACTTGATGGAACTGCATCTCTCATTGTATTATTTTGTTTTTTGATGGTGGGGATATGGGCAAGCCCAAAATTTATCCCGGGGGGGGGGGGGGGGGGGGAGACAGAGCAAGTGCTTGTGTATTGGAGTGCTAGTGTACATGGAGATTCATTTTCAGTAATGTAATGCATGTTGGACCATAAACCCATCAACACACAAAAAGTTATGATAATCTTTTTTTTTGTTCAGCCTCAATTCTCTCAACAAGTTTTTGTGAGTGATCTTTGACACTCCTTAAACAAATTTTTCCTCCAGTAGTCCAGGAAAGGTTGGGTTTGGTTGTTTGTGGGAAGAGACCAAACTGTGAGGTCATCAGTCTCATCGGATCAGGGAATGATGGGGAAGGAAGTCGGCCATGCCCTTTCAGAGGAGCCATCCTGGCATTTGCCTGGAGTGATTTAGGGAAATCACGGAAAACCTAAATCAGGATGGCCGGACGCGGGATTGAACCGTCGTCCTCCCAAATGCTAGTCCAGTGTGAGTCCAGGAACAACTTTACTAATATTGCACAATATTATTGATCATTTAGGGGGCGCTTTAGTAATTCAGTGCAGAGTGGTTTGACTGTCCAGTCCATTCCCTTCCATACTGTCAAGTACAAATCAACCTTCAACTGATGAAAGTCGGAATTTTTTTTAAAAATGTTGATAGTTGCCCTTTACAGAGTTTATTTCTCGACTTATCTATGTAAATGTATTGTTGAACTTTGTATCATGACTTTTGTGTCAGACTGAATTCACAAAATGGGAGTCTCTCTCTCCCTCTCTCTCTCTCTCTGTCGGTATCCTTCATGCTGATTTTATGGTTATGTCGAACTGTATGTTATAAGACCGTTTTTCGGAATGGACCCAAAACATATCAAATTTACAATATTCAAATTGGAGTCCCACCCTTGACCTATGTAGTTAAACTGGTCTTAGATCTATGAGTTATCGTTACTTGCAGTAATATGAAAATCGATTTGCATGCTATTGGCGAATAAGGAAATGCTTTGGAAGGAAACTGGACGACATAGCCAGTGGACTGAATGCCAGGACGCTGGGCGCCCCACTTCACTTCTTTGGGGAAGGGACCACGCTGTGTAGCAGTCACACAATGGCTAGGAGTCAGCAGGGTCTTCTGTGATGCCAAGCAGCGCCACCAGATGAGTTCTTTAATGAAATTAAATTTAAATAAAATGAATGAATTGATTTGATTATGTTGGGGGATGGAAATGTTACTTTAAATTGTTTTTATTATTTTTTCTTTCAGTACGAACTTTGTTGTAGTACCCCTTATTTACATGTGGTAATAAAAATTCATTTAGACAGAATTAAGCACATTTAAAATTACGTGAACTTCTTCAACCCTCACATGCTGATAAATTCATATTAACTGATTAAGAACATTTAGTTGAAAATTGTATAAATTAAATTTTTTACGTATTTCGGCCTTGGCACACATTTTCTAAATGCAGTGGTTTTTTTAAATATTTACTGAATTCTTTCCCGGCGTTAGCTATGGAACACAAGACTGTCTCTGTTAGCAGAAAATGGTTAAATATTGCGAAGCCGACCTGAACGTTTAATTGTCATTGATAAAACACACTTCACTATACGTTTAAGTTATTTGCTTTAGAAATTGAAAGAACCAACAGATTGTTAAACTTCAACGTTAACTATCCGCCTATGAATGCACAAATGTGGCTGTATTTTACATTTTTCTTATCGCAGATATTGACATATTTCGTAACTACATTATGAGTATAGAAATATTACAATCATAAATACATCGAGAATATTATTACAGAAAATATTACAATAATAACGAATGTCCTTTATACAAAATTAAATAATATTTTTTTTGTTAAACAATTACAGTACATACGAATTGCTTCATAGCGTACATAGTACAATCAAATGTCATTTCCTTTGATTAATAGTGTGTGTGCTGCCAAGGAACGTTACAGTTCCATAGCAGGGAAAGATACCTATCACGAGAACCTGTGAAAAACAGTTTAAGAGATGGAGTGAGTAGGAACCTTAGCAGAAAGCGCTATTTTCTGCTGAACATAGAAACGACTTTTTAATCAGGCACTGGAAAGTAAACTGGGCAGGTGAAAAGAAAGCTCTGAGTCTTTGAAAACCATGGGACACCGCTGAATGCACCGCTCTTATACAGAACTTTGCCTAAGAGTGTACATTTGTCCATACAGAACTTTTTCCCAGAGTAACTGAGAGGACAGAAATGCCAGAGGGATGCCCCCTTATCAGTTGAACAAAGAGACACAAAGAGAGATGGACGACTTTTTTCCTAGGAAACTTTTAGGAAGAATTTCACTGGTTAAGCAAGATAAACATAATCCAGGGAAGGGGATCTGCACTAATTGAGACGCCTTTTTACTGGTCGGAGCTCGCAAGACACAGAATCCAGCCAATCAGGACTAGCTCATAATGGAAACCGTGTTTAAAGAGACACTTCCTTGATGGGTCCCATGGCACAATACATAGAGACAAGTCATCTGACACTTCTCCCCTCCTGGTCACCTCACAGAGTGTCTCTGCATATCCTCAACTTATGATGCCAGTTTAGAAGGAAGGTCGCTGGAGTTACAGCACAGTGAGGTCGCAGAATTTCTGACACCAACAACTACAATATAGTGAGACTGCCCTGCATCTGCGTGAGCTGTAGAGAGAGCCATATCCGTTCACAACTTTAAAATTTTAGAGCTTCAGTTTAACGATTTGTTTTGCAAGTCATTAAACGTTTGCTTCCAAATTCCACAGGATGTGTGAGGTACTGTCTTCCTAATTCTACATGTTACCTTCAGCAATCCATCCTTCACTAACTTTCTACGATGATCATTCAGCACTTACACTATTTACTTTCAGTTTCCCCCTCCCTGTTACTGACAACTAAAAATAAACTAAATGATTATTAATACTATTTCATTCATTCAAAAACCACCTACATCTTGGTGACTCCTGCCTAGGAGTCCTACACTTAGTACTCCTGTTAATCAAATAAGGTCACAAAGTAAAAACCTAATGAAAGATTATGACCCACCACCTTAAAAATAATTTAACTCAAAATTAGAAATTAAATTTAACAGCAGGTCCATAACCGTGTACGTCGTTTCTCTAGAAAGGAGCTGAAGAGGTTGGCTGGTACATGTTAGTCGTTGTGGAAAAGAAGACCCATCATAATTTTGGAGGGGAAATATTACTTTTTTGTATGTAAAAGTGCTGGCAGTATTTAGGGTTTTCAATTGCTGGGGTATGCCAAGAATTGTTAGGGCGAGGACATGAGGTTCAGCTCGAATAAGTGAAGCTACGGATAATTCATATAAGTTTAACGCAAATTTACAGATGGAAATATTCAGGGAGTAGAGAACAGCAAAATGACGGAAGAGATGATTCAGAGAGAGCCGAATTGTTTTGAGGAATGCGATCAGGAAAAAAGAGACAATTCATTATCGGGAGTAGGAACAAGAGAAATGGAAAAGCGTGGATTTTCGTCTGATATAGGAAATTTAGAATTTACAGGACACTAAAGTGCAGAACAGAATGTTACCAGACTTGAACCAACTCCACCACAACTTGCCGCATTTGGTTTATGAACGTTCTTACCTGAACAGTTCAGTAAATGTCAAGAGAATAATGATGCATGTCTTAAACAGAATGAAGAGTTACTTAAACAGAACGAAAACCGAGCGAGGTGGCGCAGTGGTTAGCACACTGGAGGACGACGGTTCAATCCCATGTCCAGCCAAACTGATTGAGGTTTTCTGTGATTTCCCTAAATCACTTCAGGCAAATGCTGTGACTGTTCCTTTGAAAAGGCACAGCCGACTTCCTTTCCTACGCTTTCCTAATCCAATGGGACCAATGACTTCGCTATTTGGTCCCCTCCCCCAAATTAACCAACCAAACAATCAAGAACGAAGATTTTCTTAAGGAAAGTCCGGAAAAGAGTCGTGCACAATTTGAGTATATTGAAGAAATGAATGAGAGGCAGTTCAAAAAATTAAGGGAAGAATGCAAAACATAATTTTATCACTTAAACAAACAGATCGAGATCAGATGGGAATCGTAAAAGAGTGAGTTAATGAACACTTTACAGAATGCAAAGAGGCAAGTAAAGTTGCCAACAGTAAAATACAAGAAGTAAATTCGAAAGGGACGCTAATACCAAAGACGTGACAAAGACTAATTTCTGGAAAAAAGAACATGATTCTGAAAGAAAGTTATATACAGTGTCAAAGACGGTGGACAAGATAGTAGATCAAGCAGGAATATTGACCACCACCACGCAACAATTAGCATATAATCACAAGGCCACATCTGACCAGACTGTGCCAACTGGCACTGGCGAACATGCGGAGATTCAAGACCTCATACAATTAGGAAACAGATAAGAAACCATCAGTCATGGGAACAGACAAATGTTGGACATGCCCTAGTATGACAAAAGGAGAAAAGCTGAAATTCTGCAGATGATAACAGGGAAGTACAGAGAACAGGTTACAATGATAAAGAAGGGCAAGAACTTCTTGAACATACGAAAAGATTGTGTCGGGTTCGAGGAGATACGCCACATTCAGGCCCTCCAGAAATTACCACTGTGCCAACAGATGTCAAGCGATGCAGGCGACAAAGACCTGCGAAGGCAGTTTATTATGATTCAGCAATTTCCATTGTTCTCAGATAGAGAAAACCATTTACATCCCGAATCTTCTGCGAAACGATGCCAAAATCTTGACTACACATCATAAAAATCAGTTTTGTATGCAACCATTTCTGTGGAGAAGCCGCCTCAAACATGAGAGTATGTAGAACGTCTGACGACTCTATGTGTGCCTTTCTGGAAGCATACTGGTCAAGGGGAAAACAAAAACAAGTGAAAATAGGCATAATGGTGACCGAAAACTATACTGGATCGCGACAGCCAGACCCGTTACAATATTTCAAACACATGCCAGAGAGAAATAGCTTCTTGGATGTGCTGTATCTGCCATTAGAACTAATACAGATTTGCACAAGCAAGTTACCGAATCCTTTTAAAAAAAGGGTTACAGACTGCTGGTATCGTTGACTTCCCGGGTCAAAGGCGATAGTTTTCACGATTCGTCAGCGTTTGACGTTCAACAGTAATGATACAGGAGATCGTATGGAGATTTATGTTAATAAAGGTGTAAGAAATTAGTCTGGAATGCGGGTTGCGAATATTGGAGGAGCGAAAAATGGAGTGTAGTCACACAACTGAAGTAAGAAGAATTTTAGAAATGAACCCAGAGAGTAATAATCAGATTTGTCTTAAAAAGAGTCACTATTTGAATAAAACGAACATAAATATACAGAATGAGTCACTAACTATTGCCACCTAGAATAGCTCTGGAAGTATGACAGTAGCTGTGGGACAAATGTTGCATGGGACGATGGGGGGTTGGGGGGGGGGGGCATAATTTGACGTTGGCTTTATGTTGCTAGGTAGGGTCGCTTCAGAGATATGAAGGTCAACTTTGTTTTTTAAATGGGATGCTATAGTTTCGTGCTTATTTTCTGATAGCGGCTATTAAGACAAATCCAATGATGTGTAGCAGTAAGGTCTATGAAGGTCAAAGAAGGTCAAAAAGCTGGCATGAACGTCCATTTACAGAATGTGTTCGAAGTGATTACCATTTGTATCAATGCATTACGGAGAATGCCAACGAAATACAGTGATAGATAGAGACTTATAAGCTGAAAGATATCCTCAATGTACTCACCCTATACATTGCACATTTAAATATGTCTATGATAAATTGAGAACAACTGGATTTTTAATGCATTTGAAAGATATCCGGCAAAGGAAAGTTACTAACGAGGAAATGGAAATTGGTACTCTTGCCACTGTGGTTCGAGATCCTTGTGTTACTTTGCGTCAAATCCCAAGGGAATCTGGCATGAGCCAGAGTAGTGTTGTTTGTGTCTGCATCGCCATAAATATCATCCTTATCATATCAACCTTCACCAAGAATTAACTGGTATGGATTGTGTGCATCGCATTGAATTTTGATGATGGGCTCAACTTCAGATTCAGAGGGATGACACATTTTTTAATTTGATATTATTTACTGACGAGGGTACATTCACGAACCATGGAAGTGTTAATTTGCATTACATGCATTATTAGGCAACTGAAAATCCATGTTGGCAGTGGCACGTTGCGCACCATAAACCGTGGTTGATGAATGTGTGGTGACGGATTCTGGGCCAGCTCGTTCACCAGATCTGGCGCCTTTGGATTTTTTCTTGTGGGGATTTGTAAAAGACATTGTATATAAAGACGTTCCAACCACACCTTAAGATATGTGAGAGAGAATTGTCAGAGCATGTGCTTCGATAAGTACTGATATGATAAGGAATACCACTCAATCCATGATAAGAAGATTGCAGCACTGCACTGATATCAATGGTCATCACTTCGAACACATTCTGTAAATGGGCGTTCATGCCACCTTTTTGACCTTCGTTGACCTCCAAAGACTTTACTGTTACACATCATTGGATTTGTCTCGATAGCTGCTATCAGAAATGAAGTACCAAATTATGGCATCCCACTTAAAAAAACGAAGTTGACCTTCATATCTCTGAAGCAACAAAAAAACGAACGTCATATTATGGCCCCCATTGTCCCATGTAACTTTTGTCCCACAAACTTTTCATCTCCTATCATACTTTTGGAGCTATTCTAGGTGGCAATAGTAAGTGTCTCACCTGGTATATATTGTGTACCATATCAAGTTAGAAGGACTGTACATGCGACTGTTATGGAGCTGGAAACTTTGAAAAGCTACAAATCAACAGGGAGTCATCACATCTACCACATCAAAATATTGAAAGAATAAGAGAGCAGTAAAGGAAGTGCAATATCGAGTCTGTGCTCTGTCATCAAAGGAAGATAATTTGTAAAAACATGAAGTTGATCCAAGAAAAACCTAATTGAAATTATATGGTATAAATCGAGATTATCAGAAACAATCATGGAGATGGTAGCTGAGATATGAAGAGTAGGAATGCTGGACGCTTGTTGGTGACAAGTGCACAAGTACAGAAATGCATATTGGAGATTAATAGTTTTCAGAGATGATGTTTATGGGGTTTGGCAGATGCAAGGGACACTGCCGTGTTGTGAGAAGGGAGGTATGATGCTTATGAGGATGCTGATATTTACATAGGACAATTTGCTAATTTATGTGAGTAATTCATGTTTTAATGAAAATAAAATGTGATACTTTTATGTAACTCCAGGTGCTTTTACGATGTTGTGATCTGTATAAGTGATTATCCATGTGATAGAACTGGAAACCGGACGAATAATAAAAGGAAAAACTTGGATAGATGCATTCCAAGAGAGACTAAAATAAAGGTGGAACAGACTGCGAGGTAAAAAGAGGAAGATAAAGAGAGAACGTAAACAGTAAAGTCAAAAACGTTTTGTAGATAGTAACAGATAGTGATGCAGGATAAATTTTGTCTATGATGTGAACAAATCATGTGTGTGCTTTTCGTTACTGCGTTATGTTTCTACTCTTGTCGGATCTACAATGAACTAAGATCAGGGAGGACTCTGACTTTCCTAAATAAATAAAATGGACAATGGACAAAAAAAGAAAAAATGACTAAGAGGGGTAAGGACAAGTAGTATAGGTCCCACAATAGACTAGGGATGATGGACTTGCTGCTGGCACAGATAACAGAGAGAGAACCACCCAGCAACAGTGGATTTCTCAGGTCAATGTCAAATGAAAGAAAATTTAAGAATGTAAAGTAAAAGACGGAATGTGAGACTTGTACATAAGATATTTAAATGATTTAATGTAACTTCACGATTTTGAATGTATGAGATGGGTTTTCTTCGTTATCAGGAGAAAGAAAACTGGCGTTCTACGGATCGGAGCGTGGAATGTCAGATCCCTTAATCGGGCAGGTAGGTTAGAAAATTTGAAAAGGGAAATGTATAGGTTACAGTTAGATATAGTGGGAATTAGTGAAGTTCGGTGGGAAGAGGAACAAGACTTCTGGTCAGGTGACTACAGGGTTATAAACACAAAGTCAAATAGGGGTAATGCAGGAGTAGGTTTAATAATGAATAGGAAAATAGGAATGAGGGTAAGCTACTACAAACAGCACAGTGAACGCATTATTGGGGCCAAGATAGATACGAAGCCCACACCTACTACAGTAGTACAAGTTTATATGCCAACTAGCTCTGCATATGACGAAGAAATTGAAGAAATGTATGATGAAATAAAAGAAATTATTCAGATAGTGAAGGGAGACGAAAATTTAAGTCATGGGTGACTGGAATTCGATTGTAGGAAAAGGGAGAGAAGGAAACGTAGTAGGTGAATATGGATTGGGGCTAAGAAATGAAAGAGGAAGCCGCCTGGTAGAATTTTGCACAGAGCACAACTTAATCATAGCTAACACTTGGTTTAAAAATCATGAAAGAAGGTTGTATACATGGAAGAACCCTGGAGATACTAAAAGGTATCAGATAGATTATATAATGGTAAGACAGAGATTTAGGAACCAGGTTTTAAATTGTAAGACATTTCCAGGGGCAGATGTGGACTCTGACCACAATCTATTGGTTATAACCTGTAGATTAAAACTGAAGAAACTGCAAAAAGGTGGGAATTTAAGGAGATGGAACCTGGATAAACTGAAAGATCCAGAGGTTGTACAGGGTTTCAGGGAGAGCATAAGGGAACAATTGACAGGAATGGGGGAAAGAAATACAGTAGAAGAAGAATGGGTAGCTTTGACGGATGCAATAGTAAAGGCAGCAGAGGATCAAATAGGTAAAAAGACGAGGGCTAGTAGAAATCCTTGGGTAACAGAAGAAATATTGAATTTAATTGATGAAAGGAGAAAATATAAAAATGCAGTAAATGAAGCAGGCAAAAAGGAATACAAACGTCTCAAAAACGAGATCGACTGGAAGTGCAAAATGGCTAAGCAGGGATGGCTAGAGGACAAATGTAAGGATGTAGAGGCTTATCTTACTAGGGGTAAGATAGATACTGCCTACAGGAAAATTAAAGAGACTTTGGAGATAAGAGAACCACTTGTATGAACATCAAGAGCTCAGATGGAAACCCAGTTCTAAGCAAAGAAGGGAAAGCAGAAAGGTGGAAGGAGTATATAGAGGGTCTATACAAGGGCGATGTACTTGAGGACAATATTATGGAAATGGAAGATGATGTAGATGAAGATGAAATGGGAGATACGATACTGCGTAAAGAGTTTGACAGAGGACTGAAAGACCTGAATCGAAACAAGGCCCCGGGAGTAGACAACATTCCATTGGAACTACTGGCGGCCTTGGGAGAGCCAGTCCTGACAAAACTCTACCATCTGGTGAGCAAGATGTATGAAACAGGCGAAATACCCTCAGACTTCAAGAAGAATATAATAATTCCAATCCCAAAGAAAGCAGGTGTTGACAGATGTGAAAATTACCGAACTATCAGTTTAATAAGCCACGGCTGCAAAATACTAACGCGAATTCTTTACAGACGAATGGAGAAACTAGTAGAAGCTGACCTCGGGGAAGATCAGTTTGGATTCCATAGAAATACTGGAACACGTGAGGCAATACTGACCTTATGACTTATCTTAGAAGAAAGATTAAGGAAAGGCAAACCTACGTTTCTAGCATTTGTAGACTTAGAGAAAGCTTTTGACAATGTTGACTGGAATACTCTCTTTCAAATTCTAAAGGTGGCAGGGGTAAAATACAGGGAGCGAAAGGCTATTTACAATTTGTACAGAAACCAGATGGCAGTTATAAGAGTCGAGGAACATGAAAGGGAAGCAGTGGTTGGGAAGGGAGTAAGACAGGGTTGTAGCCTCTCCCCGATGTTATTCAATCTGTATATTGAGCAAGCAGTAAAGGAAACAAAAGAAAAATTCGGAGTAGGTATTAAAATCCATGGAGAAGAAATAAAAATTTTGAGGTTTGCCGATGACATTGTAATTCTGTCAGAGACAGCAAAGGACTTGGAAGAGCAGTTGAACGGAATGGATGGTGTCTTGAAGGGAGGATATAAGATGAACATCAACAAAAGCAAAACGAGGATAATGGAATGTAGTCGAATTAAGTCGGGTGATGTTGAGGGTATTAGATTAGGAAATGAGACACTTAAAGTAGTAAAGGAGTTTTGCTATTTGGGGAGCAAAATAACTGATGATGGTCGAAGTAGAGAGGATATAAAATGTAGACTGGCAATGGCAAGGAAAGCGTTTCTGAAGAAGAGAAATTTGTTAACATCGAGTATAGATTTAAGTGTCAGGAAGTCATTTCTGAAAGTATTTGTATGGAGTGTAGCCATGTATGGAAGTGAAACATGGACGGTAAATAGTTTGGACAAGAAGAGAATAGAAGCTTTCGAAATGTGGTGCTACAGAAGAATGCTGAAGATTAGATGGGTAGATCACATAACTAATGAGGAGGTACTGAACAGGATTGGGGAGAAGAGGAGTTTGTGGCACAACTTGACCAGAAGAAGGGATCAGTTGGTAGGACATGTTCTGAGGCATCAAGGGATCACCAATTTAATATTGGAGGCTAGTGTGTAGGTTAAAAATCATAGAGGGAGACCAAGAGATGAATACACTAAGCAGATTCAGAAGGATGTAGGTTTCAGTAGGTACTGGGAGACGAAGAAGCTTGCACAGGATAGAGTAGCATGGAGAGCTGCATCAAACCAGTCTCAGGACTGAAGACCACAACAAGTTAGGTTAGTGTTGTTTAACGTCCCGTCGACATCGAGGTCATTAGAGACGGAGCGCAAGCTCGGGTTAGGGAAGGATGGGGAAGGAAATCGGCTGTGCCCTTTCAAAGGAACCATCCCGGAATTTGCCTGAAACGATTTAGGGAAATCACGGAAAACCTAAATCAGGATGGCTGGAGACGGGATTGAACCGTCGTCCTCCCGAATGCGGGACCACAACAACAACAACAACAACGAGATGGGTTTTTGGTTTTTCAAAAGGTGATTTTGAAACAAAATCCATTAAATTTTATGAAACAAATCGGTTTATTTCGTTAAACAGTTGCTGAAACGAAAAAATTTGATTTTCTTTGAGTAAATTTTACTGAACTGTGTACTTTCACTTTGTTAAATAGTAATCATATCAGATAGAAGCATAGAATACAATGGAATAATTATAAGTTCTATAATCAATTTGAGAGACAGGAGTAATTTTGCAAATTGTAATGAGGGTAATAATTTGTAATTTTTCTGTCTAAGCCATGTAACTAATTACTGTTGTAAATTTTCGAGGTGCACCAGCTACAAGAGTGCTAGAAAAGACGAGAGAAATTGCGGATGAGATGTAATACAATTCACTGAAGGGACCTTGGAGAACACAGAACTGGAGGATGCACCACTTGGAACTTGGCCAGACAAGGTCAAATGGCACAGGTTCACTGTCTTTCGCCTGCTGTTGATGACATCAGCTCTAGGGAAGGAAACAATAACTTACCGACTCAGTGGGAGGCACAAAAGGCCACTGTCACGCCACAGGTGTCCCTTAACCACTTTTGCAGCCACAGGAGGTCCGAGGATGCTGACGCAAGCAAGAGTTGTGTGCAGGCTGTGTCACTCACTCTCGTGCTATTCACTTTGACAAGACATGATGCATCAACCCTGTTGATAACATCTAAAGACTATTTGCTGTATCAGACCATATTTCTTGGTGGGCGATCGTTTTTCATTGCATTTCACTATCATGAAGTAAGAAACTTACCTCAGTAATAAGTGTTATGCATATGGCCAATCATGTGCTACTTCAACACTGGTCAGTAATTCGCCAGCTAAATTGAACACTCAAGGACGTTAAACAGTCACTAATTAAAAGCTGTTCTGTGATGTGTTCAGCACTTACGAATATACAGATTATACACCCAGTCATTACCTGAAAAGAGACATGAACTTGTAGAACAATTAAGGTCTCTTGTGTTTCCTCAAATGTGAACTATAAACAATGAGAATATGTTAGATAAACTTTAAGGTGCGTACACTATGAATGATATCACATCGAAATTAGGTTACCTTCATCCAAAACAAATCCCATCCATGATGTTATGATGATCAGACTGTGAATGAACAGTGATAATTGATCTAGTGACACCCTCACATATTCGAACAGTTTTTACACTTCATATGACAAACTAATTACCTCAAAACAAGATAAAATTTTGTTTGCGTTTTAGTCGCAGTATTTTAAGGGACAGCTCCTAATAATGTTTTAAATGAATTATGCTTATAATCAAGGACCGAATTTGTGAATGACGTCCTGTAGCGGGACTTTGAATTTCGCCGCGCTACACTCGTTCCCTCAGATAAAAAATATCCCGTCGCAGCGGTATGAGCGCCCGACGGCAGAGAAAAAACTAAAATTGTAACTCTTTTTTTGTTTTCTATCCGTTTCTTGTTTGTCTCTTGATAGCCGAAGCTTAAGGCATACGTGATCTGATGAAGACGTAAAAAAAAACTTATTAGCTAGTCTTGATCTGATTTTAATGTGTAGACATATTGTGGAAGTTGTTAAGAAATTCAGAGGATGGAAGTAGCAAAGTAAATTAAATTGCATACAGTATCAAGATGATTTTAATTGGTATAAATTAGTGATTCCTGGACGATTGCAAGATTTCGGAGCAGACTTTTCACGCAGAAATGAAGGAGATTTTTGAAGACCTGGACGCCACCCGAAAGAAGACAAGTTAACCTGGTAAAGGATGAACTCTTATCTACGCCACTTCCCCCTGTCAGTTACATTTTGTTATTCTCTGTTTCTTTTCAATAATTTTTGTAGTGGAAATTGGTTTAACTTTTGCCCAAAATCGCCACAAGGATCACCCCAACAACAGCTCTTCCGAATCACGAAGTCCGATAGTTTTTCTGTAATATGAAGTTCGATCTGCATTTCTTTCTTTCTTTCCCTTTTTTTACAGTCATTAACGATTTTAAAAAAACCCATTTTCACTTACGATTTCTTCCCACATTTTCATCCTTTTTCTTTTCTTCTCTCTTATTTTTCTTTTTTTTTATTAACCACTACAACTGGCTCCCGCGACAGGACGCAAATTTCGGATGTGTCGTTTTGGAGCCAATTTGAAATTTTAATTTGTATTTTTTCCCAACAGAAAATAACCAAAAATCCAGAAGTTTAAAGGGTAACGAAAAGACCAACTTTATTGTACCTAAGCAAATGATTATACAACAATATTGTAAAGAATTTTTGTAACTAATTCAATCTGTTTTTCTTTTCATGGCATATATTGATGTAAAACTGTTATTTTGAGACCTTTTGGTGATTATCCGATGGAGATGTATTAAGAAAATCCATATATTGACAAATACGATTTACGCAGAAGTAATTGACCAGCCGCTGCAGGACAGAAAATGTAATGGTGAGTCACACAATTATGTTTCATTCAAGCATTCAATAGCCAACTGCAGAATCCGTTTTTCCCTTTCCACACATCCTGTTTTCTTCTAGACTTTTCAAAATTATGTATCTCTATTGTAGTTTGTGGTAATTATAGTACTGTTGTAGCATGTGAAGATCGTGAATTTGACCGCCAAACAGTCATTTGCTACGAAAAATTTTGTCCGCCCTGCTGCATGTTTCTCAACCATTGTTTGCAATAGAGCAATAATTTACATTGACAAGAAAATATTTCAACCTAAATTTGAGTCAAATCTTTATTAATCAGACTTATATTTTTCCCTTTTTGACTTACGATTATACATCCTATTACAATGGAACGCGGTAAGGTAGAGATAGTTTCGGCAGACGAGTTAAGTGAAGTAGATTCATCGTTCAACCAACAAGAAAGTCCGCGTTTCCTTCCATGGACCAGTTCACAGATCAATGCAATGATTTTGCCTCAAACTCGCAACATTTGTGATAATACACAGATGGCGACTTTAAATGAAGAAATGTGTAATGGACGCGAGACTAGACCGTCAGCGCCATTGTTAACATCAATGTCAGAACCGAATATGAGACAAATTCAGCAATATGACACAAATCGGACACAGGAAACTGACAAACTGGACCGACTATTAGAGTTATTTGCAGACAGGAAATGAGACGTTAGTCAGAAAATTGACGCAAAACTGGGCGCACTTGGTCAGGACTTTAAACAAATGCTAGATAAAAGCGACGAAAAATTTGACGTATTAAACCGTACTATGACCGAAAATTTTGTACGAACGACAAAACAGATGACAGAATTAAATAACACCACTCAACAGCTCAGCCAGCGATTTGAGACATTGTCCAATCGAGTCACTAAACAAAAAGAAACTTTGGTTACATTCACACATGAAACAAAAAACAATATCACCCGATGTGAAAATCAGTTAACTCAAATAGTTAATGTGCAGCAGGAAGTGAACACTCGTGTGGCAGAGTTAGCTGAGGCCCACACTTCAGCTAGCTCCACCCAAGAAAAGCTGACTGAAGAAATGGGAAATATTACCCAACAGCTCACAATGGTAGTTCTTGAACAAACCCACCTCAAAGAAAAGATAGAAAAATTAGAAGATCGAGCGGACCTCGCGTCACTAAACGACACCAACATGGCCGAAAGAATTGTACACGAATGTAAATTATGTGACGACTATCTGGACAAAAAAACTTGAAACAATTACACAGGACATATTTTCAAAAACGAAGACACATGTTAAAGACGAGACAAAACACTTAAAAGACGAAGTGACAAAATTACGAGACAATGTTGTGCCGTGTTTGGCGATTGGTGCAAACGCATCGTCAGGAAACGACAAAACAGCTAAAACCATGGCTAATGACACAGACAGAACACCTATTGTGGAATCACCTATTTCCAATCAAAATTACAATGTGCCGCTTTCTTTTCCGCCAAACGAGCAATATTACGGTACGACACCTAGAGTAGCAAGTGACACAAACTACGTCAATACAGTTATGCCAACCGGCATGGCCGATGACACGTTAGTAAGACATGGGCATTTCCAGATATTTTCCAGTGAGGACAAGCACAAAGTCCACCCTATTGTGTTTATTAGATCATTTGACGGTGTTTCTCCACGTAGTTGGTCAGAAGTCGATAAAATCAGATACGTCACCAATCTCATGAGAGGACAAGCGGCTAAGTGGGGTGCCGCTATGAAACGGCGGTGCCTTACGTTTGAACAGTTCGTACAAGCCTTCTTGGACGAATTCTGGTCGGAGAATGAGCAACAGAGTCTAAGGAGAGAAGTGTGCAACCCGAGACCTATGACCATAAAAAAGAGACATTAAGACAATACTTTGAGAGGTACCTAGACAAGACACTGTACTGGTCCAAACCAGCCGACTTGCCAGCGATAATTGACACTTTAAAGAGCCACTTACCCTTTCCATACCGAGACAGATTAATAGGAGTACCGGAGAATGACGTTAAGACTTACTTAAACTTCTTAGATCAAATGGACGTAGTTTACAGAGGCGATTCACGCCATTCAAATTTTACGCATACTAGTAAACAAAATCAGCACCCACCTCAAAGGAACCGTAGGGACGGTGGTTGGTGGAACCATCCGTCCGCGCCGCGACACAATACGATGCCTGCGCGCGAAACATATTCAAATGGAAACGTGTATGACGGTAGAAACAACCGCAGAAATTCGTGGAATAATAACAACAATAATTATCACCCATATCAAAATGGTAACTACAAGCAAAATGAAAACCACAGACAGTACAACAATAACAGCAATAGGAGACGTGAGAATAACCGGTACAACCCGGGCTACTTTGACAGGAACATGCCATATAACAGACATAATTACCACCAAAACAATAACAATCACCGACAGAATATGTGGAACACAAAAAATTCACGCATGACAAATCACAACCGTCCACGGCATCCACCGCCGTTCCCCAGCACAGTTATGCACTCCCCGCCACGAAGTAGCAATAACAATTGCGGCGCGCAGTCAGCTGACGCGTGGGCGCCAACCGTCCGAAATGTAAACATAGTGGAGCTGGTCAATGAACCCGGCCAAACACAGCAGACGACGGAAAACAGTCGACGACCGAGCTAAGCGCATGTGCTTCAGTCGTGAGGTGTTGTAAGAACGCAACGGCTGAGACGATTTGTTTCCTCAGGTACGACGACAGAATGACAGCAGAACAGGAATTAACAAACCTATCGGGTTGATGACCTTTTTCTTTTGCGTTCACATCCCAAGGCTACAAAATTAAAACAACTGAACAGAAAATGGCAGCTATTATATTCAGGTCCTTTCAGAATAGCAAGCATACGTCACCCAGGTTGTTACTCCCTAGAATACCCGTTATCTCACAAGCTGAGGGGGCTGCATCCCCACAGACATTTGAAACCCTTTGTGCACTAAAACAACATAATATAATGATAACTAAGTTAAACATGAGCAAGTTGCTGTGAAAACGAGATCATAAATATTTGTATTGAATACACGAACATTAAGTTATACAGCCTAAGAACACAAACATTCATTTATGGAAATTATATACTGCAGTTACACTTGTACACATAATTATGAAGAGAATTTAAACCCTGGTGAGTACACTTACTGAATGATAAAATATATTCATACAGGAATAAGATCTACACAGGTTACATTTGTTGTTAATTGTAAACTATAAGGTGAATCAACAATTAGTTAGTTATTTCAAGGCGCTCTAATGACAGGAGATAATAGCTGTTGAAATCAGTAATGACATAGGTATGTAGCAGAATGAATGAGGATGTAAGAATGAATGATCAGTATGTATGAGTTAATATTTAAGTTAATATAAGAAGGTAAGTTACTGTGAAGTAGTTGATGGAGACAAGAGATTATTTGAGGGAAATATTATTGGAAGTTTATGAGAATGGAAGTGCCCCACGTATGTGATATATTAATGTTTGATGAGGAATATGTTTAATGTATAAGGATATATATATTAAGATGAATATGTGAGTAAGGAATGAGTGAGAATATTTTGGTAATATTGTGCTTCATAGAGAAGTGAGTAAACAGTCTACATCTTTAAGATTACATAAGAATTTCAGTTTGAAAGAAAACATTTATGATGAGTTAGAACACGTGAGTACTAGACGCTAAATGTGAATCTATTTTCAGTGCTCTTGAAAATGAACGAATGCAAGAAAAGCAGAGTGAACATAATGATGATTACAGCTGTGGAAATAAGTGTAATAAGAATGTAGCTTGGAAACACATTAGCTTTAATTTATTGCAGAAGTGTAACTTGGTAACCTTTCGTTAAGTTTTGTTAAGCCACTGTGTGGAAGAAAACATTTATAGTTCGTGTTCAGACAGGAGAATGATATTTTAAGGAACTTAAGTTGAAATATAGTTTTTATACAGCCCTCATGTGAATACATTTGTATAAATTTTTTTTTTTTTTACGAAAGTGAAATTTAGTGCCATGTTAGCCTTTATTATACTTACACACGACAGAAAACCCTGAGGAAGCAAAAGATAGGAGAGTTATTAAGGCCATTTTCGCGACTCGTACAACACCTCCACTTAGCCAACAGATGACAGAGTTACATCTACTTTGAAGACAACATTTGACTTTTCAGGTAATGCTAGGTAAGTGCAAAGGAGAAGTGACCACCCGTGCAGCCGAAGTCGACCAACGGACACTGAGAAAGAGACATTTTACTGTCAATTATAAGGCTACGTTCTTTATTTATGTTTTATAGAAAGAAATTTTTTATATATATATATATATATATATATATATATATATATATATATATACAACATACATAATGTTTAACCTTCATTTAAGTAGAAGAAAGTTCATGGTTGAACTCTTGAGAGGAAATTTGATATGTCATTATATAATACACATTATGAGAGAGACAATCTCTGAGATACATTTTCCATTTGTATAAACGGTATCCACAAGAAGTGGAGATATTGCAAAAAAAATATTGCAAAAAAGTGTTGCAAACTGTGAATGTTATAAACGACGAATTTTGTGTTGTTGTGAAACTTATGGTGCATAAACCAAATAACTGTTTGTAAATCGATATAAACTGCAATTTACTTCGACGATAATGAGATTCTTGTAAATTTATATGTATTTGTATATGTATTAAAACTTTGCATATTGTCAACATATTTTGAAATGTGACCACGAAATGTAAGCTTTCATAATTAACGATGTAAATATGCTTGGACAAAGTGAACTGTTAAAATGTAAATATTGCAAAAAAATGTTGCAAACTGTGAACATTATAAACGACGAATTTTGTGTTGTTGTGAAACTTATGGTGCATAAACCAAATAACTGTTTGTAAATCGATATAAACTGCAATTTACTTCGACGATGATGAGGATTTTCACACTGCAAATGAACGTTTGTTGGCAAGTGTAAACAACGTGGTGAAACACCTACCTTTGCGAACATCGATGCCGTTGTTCCTGGCCGGTCTTCAGATGCTTTGGAGACAATTAACTCAGCACCTCTTGTAGGCGATGTGGAGGCTAAAAACTAGATCGACCATATATGCCCCGGGAACAATAGTCATGAAAACGCACAAGGACCTGGAGTGTTGTGTCGTAACAGAAGATATGGACGTAGCTTCAGATCACGCACACGCTCAATCTTATGATGTCACTGGACTTAACACGCCAATTACGCTGGAATAACAACTTGTAATGAACACTATGTGAAAGTTAATACTGTGCAAGATTGTCATAACACAGCGATTTTGAAACTGCCACACGCGAAATTCAGTGATGCTATTGCGCATGCGCAAAGACTACGTGCTGCCAGAAATGCATTGGGAAACCAACGCTGGAAGCTCACAACATTAACTGCGCTGGCGAGCAGCTTGTTCAAACAAACTGTATGTAAATATATATTAATTGTGTAAAAAGGATCAAAACTGTAACAATTGTATGTAGTATATAGATTTAGAAAGTAAGTATTGACAAAGATAATCCCCTATAAATGCACGTGGCCTTTCCTAAGAAAATATGTATAATTGACATTTAGGTATATCTATTCTATTGTTTGCTAGCCTGCCACGCTAAATGTTTTAGCGTGACAGTCGAGGGGGCGATGTAGCGGGACTTTGAATTTCGCCGCGCTACACTCGTTCCCTCAGATAAAAAATATCCCGTCGCAGCGGTATGAGCGCCCGATGGCAGAGAAAAAACTAAAATTGTAACTCTTTTTTTGTTTTCTATCCGTTTCTTGTTTGTCTCTTGATAGCCGAAGCTTAAGGCAGACGTGATCTGATGAAGACATAAAAAAAAACTTATTAGCTAGTCTTGATCTGATTTTAATGTGTAGACATATTGTGGAAGTTGTTAAGAAATTCAGAGGATGGAAGTAGCAAAGTAAATTAAATTGCATACAGTATCAAGATGATTTTAATTGGTATAAATTAGTGATTCCTGGACGATTGCAAGATTTCGGAGCAGACTTTTCACGCAGAAATGAAGGAGATTTTTGAAGACCTGGACGCCACCCAAAAGAAGATAAGTTAACCTGGTAAAGGATGAACTCTTATCTACGCCACTTCCCCCTGTCAGTTACATTTTGTTATTCTCTGTTTCTTTTCAATAATTTTTGTAGTGGAAATTGGTTTAACTTTTGCTCAAAAACGCCACAAGGACCACCCCAACAATAGCTCTTCCGAATCATGAAGTCCGATAGCTTTTCTGTAATATGAAGTTCGATCTGCATTTCTTTCTTTCTTTCGCTTTTTTCACAGTCATTAACGATTTTAAAAAACCCATTTTCACTTACGATTTCTTCCCACATTTTCATCCTTTTCTTTTTCTTCTCTCTTATTTTTCTTTTTTTATTAACCACTACACTCCACTGGACACCAAACAAAATGCAAAAGTAGTTAAGTTATTGATTTCAGGAAATGATACATAAAGGATAGCTTACTATAAAAACTTAATGAGTCTCATAACTAGTTGCACTGATAAATTTTCTATAATTATGTATTTGGTATTACTCATTCTGTTTTGTAACATATATATTTTGATGACCTGTAATTAAATACTACGTTTGATTTTTGGAAATATATTAGATTTTGGTTGTGTTGATTGATAATGATTTAAATGATAGTGTTTGTAAGTGTTTTATAATGATGACTCAAACTGTGATAGTGTTTTGTATGTATTTGTGTAAAGTCGTGTTTTGAGATTAATAATTTTGACTTGTAGTAGTGTTTCATAATTAAATAAGCATCATAAAGATCATGTGTTATGAGTGTGTGAGTCAGGTAATCGGTGAATTATTCAAGAATAAGTGTACAGGACTACTGAATTATTCAGAGGATCGAATGTTAGTACATCCTATAAAAGTTTTGCTACAAAAGTGAATAAGTTAATAACTAATGATGGATGAGTGTGAGCATGGGAAATCTTGAGATATAGATGTTTTATGCACCAGCAGCACTGAAAAATGAGTGAGCGATGGTTTGATAGAAAAGACAAAAAGAAAAACTGTTTTCTACCCTGGCAACATTCACATCCCGAACTGTGTCTCTTACAAGTATGTAAACCCAGTGACAAATAGGAGTCAAATTTTCTTGAAGCACTTGTGCTTTGAACACAGCTGTCTCAGCAAAAAATTGAAATTTAGGGAAGTGGTCTTGTTACAGGACCGTTTTTCAGAAAAGACCAACAACACATGCAATTTCACAATATTTCAATTAGATAGCCCTCTCGAACTCCTAATTAATTGATCTAAAATGTATCAGTGACTGTTACCTGCAGTAGCGTAAACAAAGATTTGCACGCTACTGGGAGTAAGGAAATGCTTTGGGATCAAACTGGATGACATGTCAGTTATTTACTTGATAATACTGAAGTTAAAGATTGGTTGAAGTTAAATGCTTTATAACTCATCATCACAGATCCTTACACTCCAGAGCACAACAGATGTACTGAGCATACCAAATGAAGTGTTGTGGAACTAGTTCAAACCATTTGCTAGCTCAGGGTTTGCCTAAGTTTTGTTGGTAGTAGTGGTAAACATGGATGCTTATTGATACATATATCTGGTTCAAATTGTGTGAATGCCAGAATAACCTATGAAGTATTCACTGGAATGGCGATATAGCTTATTAAACATCATATCTTTTGGGGGGGGGAGATGTTTTTCTCATATTCTCAAGGTAAATCGAAATAAATGGGATACAAAAGACAAACTAGAAATCTTTTTGGTTATTTTGATGGCATTCATGGCTTTTGAATGTTGATTGAATGAGAAAAAGACCAGATTATTCGAAGTAAGGATGTTGTTTTTGACCCCAAGAAAACTGAAAGGACAATGGTATTACTCCCAAGATGGGCGATGAAGCATTGAAGAGTCGCCATGAGTAAAATGAAAGTTTGTTTAGAGAACCTGCAGAAGCAAGTCCTAGCAAAAGAGAACTGAGATAGACTACAAATGGAGAAACCAGATTCTTTCATTGAAATGATGCTGGCTGAAATAAAAGAGCATAAGAATTATACAGAGGCTATTAACTCTGCAGACCATGAACTCTGTAGAAGAGCAATGGAGGAAAAAGTGCTTCACAGGAGGAAAATCGTATGTGAAGTTTGGAACTTCTGGCACCACATCATAAGCCCTTTAAGAACAGTTAGAATTAAAGGTGAAGCTGACAGTAGAATTGGTCACAATAAACCAGACTATTTGTTCAGGGTTTAGTCAACAAGACGATACTAGTATTGATTGTAATGAAACTTTTAGACCTGTTGTTAGATACAATACAGTTTGAGTAATTTTGAGTTACTGGTAGTGAACATCTTCAATTGGCACTGTTCAGTGTAAAATCTATTTTTGAATGGCTTCTTAAAAGAAGAGATATATATGGAGCAGCCTGAAAGATTTAGTGATAGGTCTGATCGCATATGCAAGATTCATAAAAGTTTGTATGTACTAAATCAATCTCCAAATTGCTGGCATCAATGATTCAAGGACTTCCTAATAAATCTTGGGCTTATGGGAAATAACTGAGAAGACTGCAACAACCAATTGATGGTAGTTCTGGATGTCAATGATAGGTTAATATCTGCAAGTAAGAAAAGTTTTTTTGAGGGAAATTCTAGATGAGTTTAAGATAACTGTTGAGCCAGTAGGATATTTCTTAAATATTAATATTATACGACAAGAGAGTGGATCAACAAAGATTAATCAAGATAGTTATGATAAAGCTAGTCTTTGAGAGCTTAACATGACAGAGGCAAGTCCTGTGCTAACTCCAATCGAGCAATATCTATAGCCACATCTGTTGCCCAATAGTAAATTAACTAAGGCCCCATATTGAGAAGCAATTGGCTGTCTTATGTATCTAGCTGTTCTTAAAAGATCTGATATAACATTCGTACTGAGCTATACGCCAAACTTTTTAGAGCATTCTAGAGAAAAATCACAGGTCTTTAGTAAAAACGATTCTAAAGTATATAAAGGGATCAGCATCATTGGGTATAAAACATGCAAACTGAAAACTGAGATGTATACTGATGCTGATTATGCCAGTGATCCAGCAGCTCGATGCTCAGTGAACTGATTGCAAGATTTTGTGGAGGAGCTGTTACCTGTAAGTGACAAAAGTGTATATCAATGAACAAAGTCAGAATATGTGGTTGCCAGTGAAGAGGAAAGAGAAGAAATATGTTTATCGAAGTTATATGAAGAAATTTCAGCATTGGAGAGTGTTCCTGCTCTTCTAATAGATATTGCAAGTGCCATTAAACTGAGAAAAATCATGAGTTTCACAAGAGAACAAAGCCTACTGATATTTGCATGCACTGCATCTGCGAGAAAATTCAAGAGGGCTGTAAAGGGAGACCCTCCTTTAGCATTACTTTTCCTCAACGGAAGTAGTCGATACCAGAACTAATTTTCGAATTTTGGACATGTCAATCCTATCTCAACTGTTTATCTGAAAAATTTCACATAATGTTACACACAATATTTTATATTTCAAGCTAAAAACTATGATACAAAATTACTTTATTTTCGTTATTACTGTCGATATGTACTCGCTCTGTATGTACAATTGAATTTATTTGTTTAGAAACATTTGAAATAAGGAAATATTTGACACACTTAAAGTTTCAGTTATTAGTTACACAATCTGGTACTATTATGCTTATTTCTGGATTCGTTTATAAATTAATAGAAATCAATTTGTCAAGAAAATTTGTACACCCTTTGGAAAATTGTTATTACCACAGAGTGAGGAGGGCATACCTCTGATGTGATCGGATTTGTTTTTGTATTTTGGAAGAACAATGTAACTTAGGCTTTGTTGATGTGAAAATTCAAAAGACAATGTGCTATTGTAAAATGTGACAGAAAATAAACATAAAAAACAAAAAATCTGCACAGACATTCATCAAATTTATTTACATCAATTAGAAGATGAGAACTTAAAATGTGGAGAAAAGTTGAGCTTCAAGAATCAGACCTTTAGAATGAAGAACTGGAGCCAACTATGAGAAAAAGAGATAAGTGAAAAGTTTATTGTACATCTAACTACTCTCGTATTTTTGAAAAGATTTAACCATCGACAATACTGGGACAACAAGAAAGGAGAGAGGGGGCGATTACAAGGCCAGCTAGCCATCATACATGTACTGGGCAGTAAGCAACCTGTAGATATTCTCACGAAATCAATGCCAAGTCTATGGCCTGAATTTTTATAATCTTTAATTGGCATGTGTTAAATACTGCATTTTGCAATATAAATATTTAGGGGTAGCATTGAAGTGATATGTTTACATTAATCTCTACACAATGCAAGTTCTAGAGAAAGAGAGTTGAGCGACAGACAACAACTGAAGAAACACGAGCCTCTTACTGAAATTATGATGGCTGGAATAAAAGACACTAAGAATTATACAGAGGATATTAATTCTGTGGACCATTAAATCTGTCTTTTGTTGCTGTCCTACAACATATGTGACTTGTTGTAGTAACCACATTATGTGTGTTCCTCATATTGTGCCCTCTTCTTTCCTTGACGTTTCTGCAGTACTATGGCATCACTGTCAAATGGTGGAGGTTTCACATTAGACAGAATGTCAGCAGGACAGCTATGCTTAGCCCGGTAACAAAAGGTGAATGTAGGTTTACAACATGCCAGCTGGTATTCGAACAGTTGTAGTGTACTTCTGGACTGAGGGACTAACAATGATAAAATTTATTGATGGCCATAGCAATCTTCATAATGGATATTCTTGATCAATTTTGTATGGTACCTTGCTAATAAGTAAAACAACATTTTGTATCATCGACATTTATTTACTAATGAAATAAATACATAAAAGCACAAGAAACAATATTTATAAGGGTAGACGTAGGGGCTGTCTGCATTATGAATATTTTTTTCTTTCATAGTAAATAACGTAATAAACAACTGCATCAATGAAGGAAAAATTTATTTAGAGAACTGCTCCTTCAATTTATGTTCTTGCTTATAGACATTGTAGTTGTCATCTCTGTTCCATTGTAGTAAAAACCTTAAAAGTCTTTTGCTTTCAGATTTCTGGCCTTGCTTATGTAAGAATACTCAACAGAAAAAATATCCAAATCATCATCGAACATTTGCAATATGTCACACAACAATTTAAAATAATGAAATAAAGATTAGGAAGAAACAAAAGTGCAAAATCCGTTACTGAAACAAGAGTGAGCATGGCGAAAATAGGTTAACTCCTGAGGTTGTAGTCTGTTATAGTCTGCAACATTTAGGAAGGTGTCCAATTTTCAGTAGTTCTGTGCTTTGCTCTCCATTAATTGCTGCCAGCCAATTAGATTCATTCTCTTTCCGACGGCTAGGCATGAACTGCTGCTATGTGTTTAGAATCTATCTCCTGCAGGATTGTGCATTTGCCATACTTCTTAAGAATATATTTCTGAATTTATATCTGTGACTATGTTAGTGCGATTCCCAGATAATTATGTCAGGTGATGGCAATAAACGTTAAGTGCTTCACAAGCAGACAAGGAGAGTTGTTTACCACATTTATAACATTTTCAGAAGTGAATCTGAAAGCTGGACTCCTACTTTTGACATTTTGAAGATAGAACAACAGAATGCAGAAGCATGTCATGTTGGAAAGAGAACTGTACAGCTAATTGTTAAGGAAAGTTTTAGAGTTACAGAAATGTCACGAAACGCTGGTTTAGTGTCACTTTAAAGCATCGAAATAGCAAGAAATCTGTATCACAAATGGATGGTTTTTACAAGGATGTTTTAAAGTGTCTGTGTTTTAAATATATATAAATGGTGAATATCCAATATCCCAAAAACGTGTTGAATTATACATGTGAAAACTGGCTTCCTAAGTGCACACAATTTTAAATTACATTGGTTTCAAATACATTAAAAGTAAGAATGGAAGAAAATTTTTAATGTAAAGCTGCAGCATGACTTAGAATGATGCACGAAATAAGAGGAGAACGCAGTGCAACAGTGTAACCTTGATTAAACATGGGTGAATCAGAACCATCACAGTAAAACCTTATAGAAGATGAGTGATGGTAGTGACAGTGTAATATTGTAACTCTAATTTGCTTTGCTGAATAGCGTAAGATTGTGACTTGAATTTGGTATGCTGAAATCGGGTGCTAATTAGACCATGAAAGCGGTTTAAAACTGTGAGCTGTCTTGGGAGGTTAACCGTGCGTTTACTGGGCCACTGTTTCACGACTGGGTAACTAGTCTAGGTTTACCACATTACCAATCAGACTAACATTGATTATAATCTTTTACAGTCATACAACAACCGGTAATATATCTATATAAAAGGAGAATTTAAATAAAAAGAAAGAAATCAGTTTATATTTGCAAATTTATTTTAAAGATTGTTCATTGAAATTTCAGCATATTATACGTGAGTTATAACTGAGCTGGTGCCTTATTTACGATTGTGAGACTGGGAGATTGGAATATTACGGAACACATAAAATATGGAGCCAAGATTGGGAGACTGGATACAACACTGCATTCATAAAACAACACACAAAGAACATTGAAACGCATGCAAGAGAAAGTTAATCACTACAAACAGATTCAAATTTTTACCCAAAGAATTTCCGTTCGAAGCACAATCCTGTCCGTCATGTAATTACCACACACTGGTATACTAAATTCACATTAAATCTTTGTGAAATCTTCCCAAGAAGAATAGCTGATGGCTACTTTGGTGATTACACCACATGCTCCACGTGGTCAACTTGGTTTACAGAAAGCGTATAACTCCACAATAATTTAGATAATAAAAATACATTCGATCGAAAAGCAAATTACAAAAGAAAAACCTCGAACTGGTTACTAACGTCTTACTACTAACCTGATGGGTCAAACAGTTATATAAGCACGTGGTACTGGTCTCACAAAGTACACGCCACGTGGGTTGAACATAAAGAAAAGTTGGTATATTCAAAATCTTTTCAAGACGATACGTTATAATCACACAAGCATTTGCATTTAAGATTGATCTTACTTAGAGTTACTGACCAACACGTGGTTCCACTTTACTCACAAAGTAGTAACAAAGCAACTACCGCAAATTAATCTGAACTGGACACGAGAATTACACTCCGCTGCAATTAAAGATAACCTTAGCTATTTTAAAGCTAACCCGAAATAAAATGATTAAATTCTCAGTTAACCTGAACTTAACAAATCCATTGTCCTATGGACTTAACAGACACGCGCTTGGCCGGAGATCTTACCACTTCAGACGCTCGGCTGCAACTCTCCAACTGCTTACTCTCCAGCTGCCAGACTCCCACTGAACTACCCAGCGTGCTCCCGAGAGTCGCTCACAAAGACCAACGGAAGGCGCCAGAGGGGCAGCTTCCTATACCAACATGACAGGGGACGGACCGGACCATACTAAGAATGGAAACCTCTCTGCTTTTAGGAACCGTAGCTACCTGTTTCAACGTTGGTCCTACTGTTCTCTAGCAGACAGCCTTGTCTGCTACCCTCAAGCATGCAGCTACAAACACATTTGATCATTCATCCTCTCACACAGAAGGGAAGGGGGATGCCAGTATCTTATCATACACAGTATATAAAAGAAAGCGGATGTAGGTTCCGTATGAGACTGTGTGACATGAATTACATATAAGAATTACATATAAACTGTGCTTTAAAGTGTAGTAGTGTGAGAGATCGTTCTTGTTTACGTGTAAAAGTAACACGTTCCACTACTCAGTCTCCTCCCAGATAGTCAGAAACGCCACAGTAAATTTAGAAGAGGAATTTATTCCTTAAAAGACAACAAATTTGAGAAATTAAACATGAAAGGAATCCAACAGAGACCTTTCAACAGTTTCAATGTTCTCTTAGGAAAGATTCTCAGATAATTATTCTGCATGGTGGTTCTTCTTCTGGTTTTCTTTCAGAGAGCAAACTTGTATTGAAACTTCCCCTTAGAAAAATTATACATGACTGTGCTTAAACTGACACACAATATTATTTTAGCGCAACGCAATCCGACTTTCAAAAATCTCTACAAAAGAATGGCCCTGACTAACATTAACCTATACCTTTCACAAATCACTTACCTCACCAAAATCTTCGTTACTCGAACTACTGCAATACAGCGAGTGCCACTACTGCCAGCTAAATAAAAGATTCAGACTACTGAAGGCACTAACTACTGATAGGCATAGTTAGCAAATGAAAGATTTTGATAGAGAACAAACAATGTATTTACCTTAATAGTCATAATATATATAGCAGTTCATGACATCCAGTCTTACAAATTTCAAAACTCTGCCATCTCTCTCCCCACATCCACCACTGCTGGTGGCTCACCTCCAACTGCGCAACGCTACGCGCTGTTAACATCCAGTTGCCGCTGCCCAACACTACAATGGCAGACAACAATGCAAACTAGCCACAGACTGCACACAGCACAGCCAGTGATTTTCATACAGAGCGCTACGTGGCGTTACCAATATAAGAACCTAAACAGCCTACTTACAGTATTTAGGTGCAACGAAAACAGCAGTTGCTACCATGAAGAAATGAAGACTGCCACTTTAGAAGTGCTTCACTGAACTATTCTTACCACATACTGATCTAGAGTCCATCATTGTAATGTACTACGGTAGTTATCACTCAGCTGTCGCCGAAAAAGCTCGAAGTACAAACGCGAGGAAAGCGATAATTGTGAACTGGCTTAAAAATAAAAATATTCTGCATAATATAAATCAGACTCCTCCCAGAACCCTGACCTCGTTAATTTATACAAGTCACGCAACAAAACATATTAACTACACTTACGGAACCTAAATGTGGTCATATAGTTTTGCATTTATCACCTTAACACTGTCAGTACAATCCAGCTGAATTAAGCTGGACCCAGGTTAAAGGCTATGTGGCAATAAAGAACAAAACATTCAAGATAGTAAACACTGAACTGCTTGTGCATCAAGCAGTAGACAAAATTTCCCATTTATCAAGGTCAGACTGTGTGTGACAAACTGAAAAGCTTCAGGAAAAATACCTTGTTAGCAAGGTGAAAACGGATGCAAGCCTTGGACCTGTAATCATAAATTTACAGTCAGATGGTCTGGATACAGTCTCAGATAGATGGAATCACGATGTAGATTTTGGAACAAAGTAAGGTATTAATAATCCTTGGTTTGAAAGAACTGTGGTTCAAAAAATGTTTTTGTTTGTCAAGATATCAACTAGTCTTTATTGATTGCGAATTTGTATCCTAAGAAGTATGCAGCCATTCACTTATTATGAGTGACATAACTATGATTTTCAACATATTTCCCAAGGAGACGTAATTAAATAGTAGTGTAGTAGTGCAATTTAAGCTTTTCAGATCATACACTATGATCTAATACCTCACAATATGGAGCCGGATAAATTCGTCAAAAGCTTCTATGTTTCGACAGGTAACCCCCCGTCATTTTCAAGGAACGAATTGGAAAATGTCTTAAGATGACAGCGAGGGTTTCCTGTCGAGATATCAGCGGTTTTCGACGTTACTGGGCAGCATTTCCTAATTGTACTCAAAGAAGATGGTTAGTTGTTTGCTTTTTGCATGTATTGTACAAGCCATTTCTCACTGTAATGTCAAACGAGTTAGTTTACAGCCGTAACGGTCTTTGACAGCGAACAATAAACAAGCCTGTACTAAGGAAATGTGGTTCTGCCTTGAAAAAAAAAAGATAGTTATTCTTGTTTTAGTTCCAAAACAGGCTTCAGAGAAGTTTCTCCATCTTCAGGGGGTTCATTTATTCTCTTATGCGCTACTAAGAGAACCCCTTACATAATGCTGACAGAGTAAATGAACCCACTGCAGATGGAGAAACTTCTCTTAGTACTTGGTTACTAAAACAACGAAAACTGCGTTTGCTCGAGGCAGAACCGCATTTCCTAATTACGTATTAGGAAGCAAGTGTGGACAAGAAAGTGCCCAAGCCAGAAGATGAGTGTAAGGACATAGGCGTAAACAGGATTTGATTTTTCTTGGGGGGGGGGGGAGGAGTTTCAATGTACGACACTGTAAAAAAATGGATATACAATTTAAGTTATTGTGGGTCATTTGGCTAATATACTGTAACGTTCCTCATCAAGTACGAAACAGTCAGTGAAACTATTTTGTCGATGGTATCTCCATCGAGATGTGTTCTTGTATTGCAGTAAACATTGTTTAGAGGTGTCAGTGAAACCTTGCACATACATGTTGGCAATCCACATCTTTCCAACAAGAGGTACAGCTTCAAACAATAAGGAGTTAGTGAGAGGAGGAAGCAGCACAATGGCCATCAGGAAGAGAGGAGAAGTACATGGAAAAGAGTTTCCATCTTGTTCATTGCTGACAACACAAGCATAATTCCCACTTTATAGGCCAATCGAATATTTTCTGTCATATGTGTAATGAAGTGAGTTTAGTGTTCCATGACTCGGCGACACTTAAGTCCATAAGAGACGGCTATTTTATTAGTGGAGGGGAAGGAAACAGCCTTGAGCTTTTCATGGAACCATCCTAAGGCCGATATTACACTATCAAATTTCTTTGTCAAAGATTTGATCAAAGATGTGATCCAATATTCCGTCCAATATATTTGACAAAGATCTTTGACGTAGCGCTACAAGGGGTATTACACTGTCATCAAATTTTTCGTCAAAGTTCAAGATGGCTGACAACAACTTGTTATTAACCGCAGCAGTTCTACGTACTCCAATTGCATTGTGTGCACATGCGGAAAAGAAGTGGGGGGAAAAATGGAACCATACATACGAGGTTGACAGTCTCAAAAGTCCTGGGATTACAACTTGATAATAAATTCAGTTGGGAGGAGCACACCACAGAACTGCAGAAACGCCTTAACAAATCTGTATTTGCAATTCGAGTGTTAGCAGACATAGGCAACATAAAAATGAAAAAGCTTGCATACTTTCATTCCATAATGTCATATGGGATAATATTTTGGGGTAAATCTTGAAGTCAAACAAAAGTTTTCAAGGTCCAAAAGCGTGTAATACGTATTATTTGTGGAGTAAATTCACGGACCTCCTGCAGAAACCTCTTCAAAGAACTGGGTATACTAACTACTGCCTCTCAGTATATTTACTTCTTAATAAAATTTGTCGTAAATAATATATCTTTTTTTCCAACAAACAACTCAGTTCATACATACAATACCAGGAAAAAAATGATCTGCACAAGTACTGAAAAGCACTTAGTTTAGTTCAAAAAGGGGTCCACTACTCAGGAACACTCATCTTCAATAATTTGCCAGGAAACATAAAAAATTCAGTTAGAAATAAAGATCAGTTTAAAAGGAGCCTGAAAGACTTACTACTGGCCAACTCCTTCTACTCCATTGGCGAAATTTTTAATAGAAACAAATGATGTATTTATTCATACTATTAGTATTTTTATTTCAGCTTAAAAAAAATCGACATGTTCCACATCCATGAGGATCTCCTCAGCACGGATCTATGGAACGAAAAACTAATCTAATCTGGGTGTAGCCGTGGGTTTTACGACGACACGATAAAAGCATTCAACAAAACTTGTTACGTGAGTTTACAGTGGAAGACGTCAAGTCGTACATCAATTACGTAAGAATGGATGAGCATACATTTCTGTATGTGCTCAATGAAGTGTATCCTAATATCACAAAGCACAATTTTCACTTAAGAACTGCTACATCTTCAGAAGACAGGCTCACTATAACACTCCGATTCCTTGCTACAGGAGAGGGTTATGTTAGGTCTCCAATCTTCTTAATCTATTTTTGTATTCAGGGTGCCTCACGTTGTAAAGCGCCTCATCAGCTTCAGACATCTCTATTAATTCTGTAGTTGTCGGCACACACCAATTGTATTTACCGGCAATGGTTATAAAAACACTACAGACGACAGAACGCTGCAGCGATGCTAGCGCTCCGCGTGGTAACATATCGCATTGCAGTGAACAGAAGACAAGCGATTTCTTTGATCAAATATACGGCCTCGGCCTAGATTTGATCAAATATTGGACGACATTTGTCAAAGATCCCTATTACACTATCAAATATCTTTGACAAAGATATTGGACAAAGATATTGTACAAAGAAATTTGATAGTGTAATACCGGCCTAAATGTCGTCTAGAGAGAACTGGGAAGCAACGGAAAACTCAACTCTGGATTGCTGGCTCTAGGTTTGAATCTGGATCTCCACATTGTGAGTCTACTGTGTTGGGCAATACACCAGTACTACGGTACAAATGACAGACGGAAAGCCTCGCCAAGTGGCCGCGTCGTTTGAGGCGCCATGTCACGAATTGCGCGGCCCCTCCTGCCGGAGGTTCGAGTCCTCCCTCGGGCATGGGTGTGTGTGTTGCTTCTAGGATAAGTTAATTTAAGTAGTGTGTAAGTCTAGGGACCGATGATCTCTGCAGTTTGGTCATTTAGGAATTGTCACACATTTGAACAGACGGAAAATGGCAGATTTGTAACGTTTATGTACAAATGTCCTACTTATTAACAATAATGAACATGAAATTAAATAATGCATGTTGTAATAGTGTTAGATGGTTGGCTTCTGCCAATAAAATTTCTGCAGTATTATATGTACTTTTCGAATAGTTAAGGAACGATGTCTGGTTAATGAATGCTAAACTGTATAATCTTGCATAAGTATTAATTAGTGTGAATAAAATTCAGAGTTTCCTACATTACACGAACTTAATATATCTCATTGGACTTTCTGCATTTAAGAAATGTAGTCTACATTCATTCATTCAAAAAAAAAAAGGGAAAAAATGCGAAAACTTTGATAGCAACAGAACTTTCGTTAAGACTTATTGGGAGAATGGATATTTTTATAGTGGAACTCGCATAAGACATATTGCACAATAACCGTCCCTGCTAGCAGCAGAGTTGACTGAGATACCATATTAGAAGCAGCGCAGCAAAGTTGCAGACAAACTTTTAGGTTTTTTAGTCACAAATAACCATCCGCTTCATGCATTGCTGTAGCTACTAAATAATACAATGTATATTGTGTATGCCTGCACCAGAACAGAAATAACAATATTACAAACACACACACACACACACACACACACACACAGGGTGTACATAAAGTCCGGGAACGCTTTCAATTATTTATTGCGCAAGACCTAAACATTGTACAGATGTCGTACATATTGCATTTTGAAGAGAAAGTCTGAAAGTGTTTTTTACAAACATTCAATATGCGAACGATGAATGGCCCGGCAGACGTCAATCGAATTCTTGCCATACCTGTCCCAGCATAGCATCGTCGACTGTGGCAGTAGCTTCCCGTATTCTCTCCTGCAGCTGTGCTACATCACGTGGTAGAAGCAGTACATGCACCAGATCTTTAATGTCCCCACAGAAGAAAGTTACACGGAGTGAAATCTGTGAGATCTGGTGATCGGGGAGGCCATTTCATGAAACAGCTATCCCAGCACCTGAGCTCGCCATGTTTGCAACTAGCGCTGACTATCGGAAAATTACCAAACTAAGCTGTGGCGGTATACATGAAAAAAAAACTTTCAAGGTTTCTCTTCAAAATGACATATGTATGATATCTGTACCACGTTTGGTTCTTGTGTAATAAATAATTGAAAGCGTTTCCAGACTTTATGTGCAACCTGTATACACGACTTCTGATTCATCAAGCTTTATGCTGTAGTGGATGTTCATTAGGGTCAAACTATTGCGCTTATTTTCGAAAATTCTGTTTCAAAGATAATTTTTTAATCTCCTTAAGCTGGAAAATGCTCTTTCTAGAGCAGTTGTTGAAACACATATTGTGACCAAAATCAGAATGAGTATGTAAATGTTTAGATAAAGCTTTGAATCACTTTGGCCCAAATACTCCAGAGCGGATTTCTGACTAACGTTCTTTGAAGCCACCTGTGCCTTCCTAATTTAAAATTCTATTTTTATCACTGATGCATTTTTTTTTCAGGAGAAGTGACAAGTACATTGATATTGCGTCAACAACGCCGGTGATTCTTTCGAAATTTTCAGGTGATAGACCATGTAGAGCACATATTAATTTTCAATGCTTTGCAAACGTTCGGTTAACAGTTGATTGCGTGCGCAAGGAATGAAATAAATAAATTCACACTTTAGTGTGTAATTACGTCCGCTGCAGTCGTGTTAGAGCGGTTCAGCTACTTCCCAGTAAGATGAGGCACCATCAGCAAACCACCATTTTACTCCGACGTGATCTTTGCTACTACGAGAAGCTTTGTAATTCATAGTCTGAATTAACTCTCAACAGCTGCAAGAGTTAAGAACAGTGTCAACATTATGAATGTTGCAATAAGATATGTATCGATTCCTTGCAGCTGTTATGCTAGCGATAGTGTGGATAGCTCATCAAATTTTGAAGGACCACTAAACTCATCACAAAAATTGAACAGTGAAGTGTGTTTTCTTTTTATGGATAGATTGCAGTTTTTCGAGGGCAGCGACAATTACTTTGTAAATTTTCTTCAAACGGATATGCTTCACGCATGTGGAACTATTCATATAGTGCATGTAAACTTTTTTGATTTTCAGTTGGTAACAGTCCGCGAATTGCGTCTTTTAATACGGCAATGCGCTGAGCAGAATGACTGAAGTAACACCCAACAAGGAGCACAATCCCCACATTATTTCTAATTTATGTTCATGAGACTGCATCAACAGTTACAAGGTTAAGGGAGTGTGCACTACAATGGACATAAAGAGAATAAGCGCATTCTTTACAGACATATGGGCCGTAAAGTGAATGATCAAACAGTTCTCATCCAAAACTCTGAAGGAGACCTCCGGTACGATTGACTGTGTGTGTGAACAAAACTTTTGCACTAAGTTTTCTCCGACGCTTGGTTTGTATTGCCCGCCTTAGCTCTGTCAGCGTTTGACAATACTTCTGTGAGTTAATTGTGGTGCCACGTTCAATCACCGAGAATCACTTAATTAGAGTCAAAGAACACAGTAGGCACGATCTTTCTTGATGACAGAGTTTACAAATACTTCCCCTGGTTTCTTGGGGAAATTTATGTCTCCATTCCATCGACTGCCTTTTTGTTTCACAACTGATATGCTTCAACCATGCCTCGTTCCTAGTTACGATACGATCGATAACTTTGTTACATTTTTTCTCGCAGTTCTCGAGGACGGTCAGTGCTGCGGCCAGTCTCTGTTTTTTGTGGTCTTGCTTTGGGATCTTGGGTACTCACCTAACACAAAATTTGTGGTAACCAAGGTTCTCCATCATAATTGAATGCACCAAATTCCGCGAAATTTGGGGGCAAAAGTTCCGTGGTGTGAAATGATAATTTTTACGAATTTTGTCGTTGATCTTCATCAGCATCATCAGTTCATCAGTCACGAGGCTAGGCCTACCACTGTGGTCCTCATCGTGAACATTGGTACGGCCACCTTAAAATCCATGCATCATTGCCTCACTCGGCTATCATTTATTATTCCTTTTCTGTACGTATCACAAAGGTCGTGATAAATTTCATTTGGTTTGTAGTTTTTTTGCCTACAGAAACCTAATCACAGAACACACCTCACAAATGGCACACATTTTAACATGTCACAGAAATAAAGGTAGCAGAGACGCAGCCACTCGCTGTCGTCGTTGGATGTGTTTGAGTATAGGAACATAATTCTACCATGACGGCAGCTGTAGCCCAGCCCAACACCGCGATAGACCAAAACGTTAGATACTTCCTGGATAGCCCTCGTAGTTTTCGCACAAATGGTACCACGAAACAATGTTTAAGAAATTTTGGAAATTGCTAAAAGGAAAGAAATCAAGGACCTATTGCTGTTGAATATAGCAACAGAGCACTTCTTGGATTTTGTTTTTATTTTTTATTTTGTTATTCTCATTTTCTTTATAATCTCGTATCATGCAACGAAGAAAATGTTCATCATTACTATGTGGACAGTCAAATTCTTTTCATTAGTTGAACAAATTGTACTTACAAAATCCGGTAAGTGTAGTCCATGTAAGGTCGCCACTTACAGTGCTAAAGTTGCACTATTTACCAATCAGTTAAGGGTTTTGGACGTCCTTCGAGAAACTGAAAGAACAATGAAAAATTTCATAAAATGATTTTTATACAACGTTTACATTTGTATGTGTTGTCCTCTCTGAGTAATTGTAGGTGCTGATTTTTCTGGATATAGTTAACCTCATCGTTTTACCTCTTCATTGTACAGTCTTGCAGTCTCTGTAAATTAATCGTTGTCCGTCAAAAACGAATCTTGCATTGTTCCCATGCAGCCCGGATTCGGCAATTGGAATACTCTTTTGTCTCCCCGTTCTGCTACTTCCGCACATACTAGCAATACCTTCCTCGTATCTGATTGATAAACAAACGAGTTGAACAACTTTTGTGTTCAGAAACAGTCGTACATATTCCTTTTCTATGGAGTTTTTATTACAGAGCGTTAATATGGCTGATTTTCTCAATATGCTCCAAGAATGAAATGTACAGGAAGAAACTGCTAAAATAGTTGAATGTAGCACGGTCATCAAATGGTTCACTGGCTCTGAGCACTATGGGACTTAACATCTGAGGTCATCAGTCCCCTAGAACAGAACTACTTAAACCTAACTAACCTAAGGACATCACACACATCCATGCCTGGGGCAGGATTCGAACCTGCGACCGTAGCGGTCGCGCGGTTCCAGGCTGAAGGGCCTAGAACCACTCGGTCACAGTGGCTGGCCCCAGTCTTCAGCTTTCGTTTATGACTTCCAAGATATTATGTTTCCTTAGGTCCTATTGCTACGTACAATTTACCGTAAGCGCTTACAAAATTGTTAGCTGCAACAATTATGCAACAAGCAGAAGACGTACTTTGTTGGTACTGCACATTTTCGCGATGTTCACTGAGACAGACGTGAAATGTATGGAAGTGACACATGGACGATTAACAGTTTGGTCAACTACAGCTTATCTCCATCTGCTAAAGAGATACAACGTAGTAGTGAGGCAATAACATTTTATTTCCTAAAGCTCGAACACCAATTGTAAGATGGCAAGAACTATGCCCCTTACATTAAATCATTAAAGATCACCGAACTCACGCTGAGCGAACACTAGGGCTGAACAAAAATGACTGACAAGGCACAATGCATCTTCTAGAGGGTATAGTATGGACGTATTGGAATAATTAATGTTGGATGATGGTTTTAAGTAATTCACGCGACATGGAAACTTTGTGGAAATGCGTCGATTTACTGGAAGCTGGTTTATCCCAGGGAAGTATTGAGAGTTGACGGCAGACGGGAGCGCGTGCGGCTGGGGAGCGGCGAAGGGAAGCGACAATAGGCTCCTTAGGGCGGCTCAAACTCTGAGAAATCGGTAACGGGGCGCGGCCTCCGGCTGTGTAAGATGAGTGACAGTGAGGGGGTGGTTGACCCCATGCTGGTGAACCGGGAAGCAGACGGAGAACTTGTACACCTGTTGATAAATGTCTGTCATCCCGTTTTAAGTGAAACATGCGAGAAAGCCGGGCAAAGCTACGGTGGAGCGGTCAACAGAGGCCAAAATATGCATGTTCATGACTATAGCAACTTCACGCTGAATTCACGGTCCACAGAGTCTGAAGTAAATCAGGTGAAGAGCAACAATGAAATACGCTGGCCTCCGATGGGAATGTAGGACCAAGGAATTTGAAGTACTCTCCTGGGAGTCAGAATTCCGGAAAAATTGGTGTTTTATGCAGACGCTAACCTTGATGGGTGGCCTGGGAGGAGCTAAATAGCATAAGTTGAGAGGAAGGGAAATTTTGGGGGAATTTGTTCACTTCCCAGAGCAGGCATTGGTCGGTGCTGGGAAGCGATGCATAATTAACACGTTTTGCGCTGCAATTGGCGTAAGAGATTTTGCTGTAGGGGAAACCGAGGCGAAGAGCAGACTGGCAGAAGTCTCTGTAGAGGTTCTCTCCATTCCCAGCTTGCCTAGTGTGTGGACGTGGCACTCTTTACTCAGCTTGCCTGAGAGAGAGTGAGCATCTCTGCAGTTTAGGACTTAGCAAACAGAACGATTGAGCTTGGAGATAGAAAGTTTTCGTTCAGCTATATACTGAGTAAGATAGCTAGGAGTGAATAGACGAGCGCAGCCTTGCAGCACCACGAGGCCGGCCTGCATCCGCACAATGACAACGCCCCGCCACACTGAATTTGGTGATATTGCACCTGCTCCAGCTTTAGTTAGGCCACTTACTAATTTGTTGGATCACGTCGGTAAAGTTTCTACAAGGGTTTCATGGGCCATGTATTGTAGAATTCTTCTCGCACTTCTCATTACGCCTGGGTCAGTCGACAGGAATTAATTTTGATTTATCGTGCTTTACTCCATGTAAGCGCAATTTATTCCCACTGCCTGTTAGGAGAGTCATGTAATGTGATGATTGAAGGTCGGGAGTTAAAATAAATCGACTGCATCTGTTTTGAATCAAGTAGTTGAAATCTCAAGTCACTTTCTTAATTAATTTTATGTTCGACATTTGCATATGGTGTTCAATAGCTGAATATAACATCAATGTGCACCCCTTTTTAATTAAAAGTGATCAATTCTGAATCAATTAATGTCAACACTGTCACCACAGTTCAATCGGGAATCACAGGGCCTTATTACTTTCTTTGCGTTATCCGATATTGCGGCAATTTTGCACTCTCTGTTGATCTGTTAGTCAATTAGCTGGGGTAAACACACGCCAAAACCAGATAAGTGACGGGTGGGGTGTTCCACAATCAACTGACAAGTCCGTGCGCTCGTCGGTACAGAATAATGCTGCGTTTCATTGTGCACTCACAGATGTTCTTCTGGCGACTCTCACACAGCTCCCCCCACGGTAGAGCGGAGCTCCGGGAATGTAGCGGTGTTAAAACGGTGTGTTCAAAAACTCTCTCCGCAGTGCCTTATGATTGTTAGCCGTGTATGTTTGTTCGCATGCCTAGGTTACTTCCCTTCAAGTGGAC
Organism: Schistocerca nitens; assembly: GCF_023898315.1. NCBI lineage: Eukaryota > Metazoa > Arthropoda > Insecta > Orthoptera > Acrididae > Schistocerca > Schistocerca nitens. Next base: position 383,649,135 of record NC_064618.1, read on the forward strand.
TCTCCCAACACTCCAGTGGTACGTTTATCTCAACCAGCGTCAGTAGTATCGTTGGTGTGTGTCGTTACGTGTTGACTAGAACGTATAAGTTTAGTTCCTTTGTTCGTTTGTTTCGTTTTTGTCGCTGTTAAAATGCTAACCATTGAAGAACGTGTGTTTTTAGTCGAACAAGTGTTCAAAGCTGGCGGTAAATACAAAGTTTCAAAAATGGCTCTGAGCACTATGGGACTTAAGATCTGAGGTCATCAGTCCCCTAGAACTTAGAACTACTTAAACCTAACTTACCTAAGGACATCACACACATCCATGACCATCGCAGGTTTCGAACCTGCGACCGTAGCGGTCGCGCGTTTCCAGACTGAAGCGCCTAGAACCGCTCGGTCACAGCGTCCGGCCAGTTTCAGTACGTCAAGCATTTAATTCATTTTTCCCGGAGACAACTCTCGCACATCGCGATACTATGCGAAATTTGATTAGCAAATTTCGAAGTACGGGTTCAGTGACAGATGCACAGAGAAGTGGTCGTCCTAGCGTTTTGTCTGAGGATAAACTACTCGATATTTTCGATTAAATGTCCATGAGTCCGAACAAGTCAGTAAGAAAACGCTACAGTCTGGAACCGCGCGACCACTACAGTCGCAGGTTCGAATCCTGCCTCAGGCATGGATGTGTGTGATGTCCGTATGTTAGTTAGGTTTAAGTAGTTCTAAGTTCTAGGGGACTGATGACCTTAGAAGTTAAATCCCATAGTGCTCAGAGCCAAATCGATGTTAGTGTCGGAACGGTCCACACAGCTGTAAGGAAAAAATCAGAACTTTTCCCATACTAAGTGAAAGTCGTGCAGGAACTGAAAAATACTGATCATGGCAAGAGACTGCATTATTGTCAATGGTTCAAAAATTTCGTTCAACATAATGGAAGGGATATTCTTAATGAAACATTTTTCACTGACGAGGCGTGGTTTCATTTATCCAAGTACATGAACTCGCAAAATTCTCGTATGTGGAATATTACAAATCCACTGTGTATTCACGAATTGAATTGTGTATTCAACAACTGGAGGGACACTTTCAACATTTAATGTGAAAATTTGTAAGTAAAAATGAATATTCGGTAAATTAATAGCTTGTATTTCACTGAGTTTCATTTCGGTATACACACTGAGGCATACGGCACGCGCGGCTAACAATCATACGGCACTGCGGAGAGACTTTTTGAACACACCGTATTTCACGCAACGTCCAGCTCTAGTGTGTATTGAAGGCATTGCTTGAGCTTCTTCAGCCTCTGGTACTGGCAGTGACGGTGCTACTTCCTCCTGTGGCGCCGAGACAGCATCATCCGTGTCCAGTGTTCAGCGTGTACAGTCTCTTCGGTCGGTAACAAATGTGCAGGTTTGACGCGTTCCAACGATACCATTTGGTCACATTTTGATCTACAGGGTGTTACAAAAAGGTACGGCCAAACTTTCAGGAAACATTCCTCACACACAAATAAAGAAAAGATGTTATGGCGACATGTGTCCGGAAACGCTTAATTTCCATGTCAGAGCTCATTTTAGTTTCGTCAGTACGTACTGTGCTTCCTCGATTCACCGCCAGTTGGCCCAATTGAAGGAAGATAATGTTGAGTTCGGTGCTTGTGTTGACATGCGACTCATTGCTCTACAGTACTAGCATCAGGCACATCAGTACGTAGCATCAACAGGTTAGTGTTCATCACGAACGTGGTTTTGCAGTAAGTGCAATGTTTACAAATGCGGGGTTGGCAGATGCCCATTTGTTGTATGGATTAGCACGGGGCAATAGCCGTGGCGCGGTACGTTTGTATCGAGACAGATTTCCAGAACGAAGGTGTCCCGGCAGGAAGACGTTCGAAGCAATTGATCGGCGTCTTAGGGAGCACGGAACATTCCAGCCTATGACTCGCGACTGGGAAAGACCTAGAACGACGAGGACACCTGCAATGGACGAGGCAATTCTTCGTGCAGTTGACGATAACCCTACTGTCAGCGTCAGAGAAGTTGCTGCTGTACGAGGTAACGTTGACCACGTCACTGCATGGAGAGTGCTACGGGAGAACCAGTTGTTTTCGTACCATGTACAGCGTGTGCAGGCACTATCAGCAGCTGATTGGCCTCCACGGGTACACTTCTGCGAATGATTCATCCAACAATGTGTCGATCCTCATTTCAGCTCAAATGTTCTCTTTACGGATGAGGCTTCATTCCAACGTGACTAAATTGTAAATTTTCACAATCAACATGTGTGGGCTGACGAGAATCCGCACGCAATTGTGCAATCTCGTCATCAACACAGATTTTCTGTGAACGTTTGGGCAGGCATTGTTGGTGATGTCTTGATTGGGCCCCATGCTCTTCCACCTACACTCAATGGAGCACGTCATCATGATTTCATACGGGATACTCTACCTGTGCTGCTAGAACATGTGCCTTTACAAGTACGACACAACATGTGGTTCATGCGCGATGGAGCTCCTGCACATTTCAGTCGAAGTGTTCGTACGCTTCTCAACTACAGTTTCGGTTACCGATGGAATGGTGGAGGCGGACCAATTCCATGGCCTCCACGCTCTCCTGACCTCAACCCTCTTGACTTTCATTTATGGGGGCGTTTGAAAGCTCTTGTCTACGCAACCCCGGTACCAAATGTAGAGACTCTTCGTGCTCGTATTGTGGACGGCTGTGATACAATACGCCATTCTCCAGGACTGCATCAGCGCATCAGGGATTCCATGCGGCGGAGGGTGGATGCATGTATCCTCGCTAACGGAGGACATTTTGAACATTTCCTGTAACAACGTGTTTGAAGTCACGCTGGTACGTTCTGTTGCTGTGTGTTTCCATTCCATGATTAATGTGATTCGAAGAGAAGTAATAAAATGAGCTCTAACATGGAAAGTAAGCGTTTCCGGACACATGTCCACATAACATATTTTCTTTCTTTGTGAGTGAGGAATGTTTCCTTAAAGTTTGGCCGTACCCTTTTGTAACACCCTGCATGGTATGTTCATTCCAGGAGAGAGCTCTGTAGGGCCCAGAATATGGGGGCTCCAGCGGTGACTTGACAGCGTCTATCCGTAGCATTACATGTGTACATGACCGTAGATTTTTGTGCACGAACGTAGCTACCACCCCACGTCTGGAGACAGCGGATGGGCGAAGTCTGGCCATATGCTCGCGTACCGTTTGCAGTACATAAGGCAATTCGGTCTGTCGCATCCCAGTTTGATCGGTGAAGAATTCTGTGGGCAGTCTTAAGGGCTCATCATAAATCAATTCTGCAGTGGATGCTCCTAAATTTGCTTTTAAAGCTGTATGAAGGCCAAACAAAACAAGACTGTGCGTGGCACATTAAAGCAGCTTTTAACGTTCTATGCCAGTGTTCCACTATTCCATTCCTTGTTGTGTGGTAAGCCCTGGTATGATGATGGTGGAAACCGCAGAGGTTGGCCAATTCTGTTCTGTGGTGAAATGTAACGGTCAGCCTAAACGTGCGATCCATGACGAAAGAAATACCAGTGCCACCGTTTCCGCAGAAATGTCCGATAATGTAACTGCCTCCGCCCATCTGGTGAAGTGGTCCACTCCAATGAGGAGGTAACGGTATCCTTCCGACGGCAATATAGGCCCCACGATGTCCAGGTGCACATGTGTGAAACTTTGCGTCGAAAGTGGGAAGTTTCCTAACGTTTTGTGCACATGTCGTCCGATCTTGGCTCTCTGACAATCTAAGCACGTTTTTGCCCAACTACGGCAGTCCTTCTTTATATTGGGCTGCACGAATCTGTCCGTCATCAGTTTGACGCTGGCGTTTATTCCCAGATGAGCAAGCCCATGGATGCTGTCAAGTAATTGCCGTCGCAATTTCTTAGGTACAAGGGTCCCGGTTTTCCCTGTGATACATCGCACTAAACTCGTAAAGGTTCACCACAAGGTTGTATTTGCCGTAGACGTAGCCCGTAGTACTGTCGCAATAGAATTCGACGAGTTGTTGGTCTATCTCCTGCGCAGCAGCTAGATCCTTGTAGGTTGGTTGGTTTGGGGAAGGAGACCAGACAGCGTGGTCATCGGTCTCATCGGATTAGGGAAGGATGGGGAAGGAAGTCGGCCGTGCCCTTTCAGAGGAACCATCCCGGCATTTACCTGGAGTGATTTAGGGAAATCACTAGATCCTTGTAGTCAATAGCCTGAGAGATTGAGTCCAACCGAGACAGGAAATCCGCCACGACGTTCTCAGATCCTTTTATATGTTGCAGGTCTGTCGTGAATTGGGCGATGAATTCAAGCTGTCTAAATTGCTGTGGTGAGCAGCCATCCTTGTTCCTACTGATCGGCTTGTGGTCTGTGAAACCGTGAATGGCGTGGCTTCCACTTGTGGCCAGAAATGTCTGGCAGCTTCATAAACTGCCAGCAATTCCCTATCGTAAGCATACCATTTAACTTGTGACGACGTAAGCTTACAGGAGAAGAAGCCCCGGGGCTGCCAGTGGCCCTAGACATTCTGGTGTAGAGCTACTCCAATGGCTTTCACAAGAATTGCCAGTCGCGCCTGAGGAACCGGGTATGTCAACATGATTGCCTGGGGTAGACATGCCTTGGTCTCATGGAATACCATCAACATCTCGGGTGTCCATTGCGAAGGTCGTTTGCCCATGCGTCCTTGCCGGCTAGTGCTGACGTCAAAGGTGCCTGGATGGCTGCCACATTAGGCAAATGTTGTCTGTAGAAACTGGTGTTGTTGTTGATAATCGACGGGACGAGCCATCTTTTCGATAATGGAAGTTTATCTTGCAGTAGGCTGCTGCCGGCTGTTGTCACTGAGTATCCCAAGAACCATATGCATGAATGGGTTGGTAAACAGTTTTTAGATGCAGTTTGTGCAATTTATCGGACGTCGAAAAGACCAGGGTATCATCGAGGTATGCGAAGCAGTACGGTAAACCTCTTAGTACTTCGTCGACAAACCGTTGCCAAGTCTGTGCCGCATTTTTCAAACCAAACGGCGTACGGAGATATTCGAAACAAGCCGAATAGTGTCGTGACAGCTGTCTTCGGTATATGAGTAGGTGCTACCGGCATATGGTGATATGCTTTTTGGCTATCAATGACACTAAAAATGGTCGCACCTGCCAGCGCGTGCGTAAAATCCATAATATGTGGATAGCGATCGGGAACAGTACGGGTATTGAGTGCTCGGTGTTCTCCACATGGTCTCCAGGCCCGACTTTATTCTCTACTAGATGAAGTGGCGATGATCACGGGCTGTCGGATCTTCAGACGACTCCTGAGCGCAAGAATTGTCCGAATTCTGCCTTCGCTGTGGCGGAACGATCAGGAGCTAACCGGCGCGGGCGCTGTGATTCTGGTTGACCTGGTGTAGTCCTGATGTGATGGACCGTGTTGTGCTTAACTGTCTGCGCACAAGGCACGGATTCGCAGTTTGCTACGTGTGGCGTCACTTACTGTCTGTCTTCGAACGTAGGCAGAGAATCTCGTCCTAGGGTGTCTCTAATGCTCTGCTTAACTAGGCTGATGATCGACGAAGCAATATCTACTTCAGCTGCATAATGAAACAAGAAATCCGCACCCATTATTGCATCTGACACACCGGCAATCACGAAAGTCCATGCTAAACGATCTTGGAAACCGAGGTCTACATCTATCTGTAATTTTCCATAAGTCACTATTGAAGTCTGATTTGCTACTGTGAGCTTTGATTGACATGGAGGAAGCTTCACACTGCAACTTCTAACAGGCAATGCACTGACGTCCGAGCTTGAGTCGATAAGGTAAACGCGGCCGGATTTAGCATCTGTGACAAAAAGTCGGTGGGACAGCGAGGGTAAAGAAGAAAGGTTACTCACCAGTAGTTTCCTGTCAACGCTCTCACCTTGCAGTGGTAGGCCACCTATCGCTCGCCGCTGTCGCCATTTGGGTGAGTGCAGGGTGAAGTGCGTCGCATCATCTTGTTTCCGAAGCGAAATGTGGTACTAGCAAATAAGTTCCTTAGACACGTTGCCATCTGCCTTGCTCTTCTTGTAAGTGGTTGCTTTGCCTCCGAGCAACGTCGATATCTGTCGCCGCAATTCGTCAGTGTGATTTCGTAGCTCGTCCAACTGTTGAGTAACGTCCGTTTGTTGGCGTCGTTGTATCGCTGCAGCTTCCTGAACGTCTGTACTGCTGCGCTCGAACGTCACAGACGACGTATGTCCTGCATCTAACGAGGCATAGATCTTGTCGGCTAGTAAGAGCAACAATGAAATGTCGCGTGCGTCGGATAGCACCACAGCCGTTGCAACTGCCTCTGGCAGCTGTACCCGCCATTCATGTTGCACTGTCGTATCTGGCAACGCGATGTCGCCGACTAAATTTTGCAGGTGCCGCCAAAATTCCGAAGGCGACGTATCGCCTCCCTTTTCACCATGTAGTGCTTGCTGGATACGTTGTTCCACTGGCCGACGTAGTAGCTCAAGGAGTAACTGTTTAAAATGCGAATAATACCGCGTGGGAGGAGGGCGGAGTATTATATTTGCGCTGATCTATGCTGTTTACCGTCGAGCGCACTAACAGCGATCGCAAATTTAGTATCTTCGATTACAATGCCGCGGTGCTGGAAAGTCAGCAGCCATAATTCTGATTTACTAGGAATGAACTTCAGTGGGCGCAGCTCCATCTTGCTAGAGTTATCCGCCAACGGCCGTTCCTTAATGCTATAGGAAATTTCAACGTAGCATTTTCTTGGTTTCAATGTTGCGTCGTAAATCTTCGATGTGTTTCAACAGTGTCGTGCTGATCCGTAGTACTCTGTGTGTCGCGCGGACACGCCGACTCTGCGGTAGTTGCCCAACGTCGCTGCATTTGATCGTCTAAAACGGAATTCAATTTACGGGGTCACCACTTTGGTCAACTACAGCTTACCTACGTCTGCTAAAGAGATACAACGTAGTAGTCAGGCAATAACTTTTTATTTAGTACAGCTCGAACACCAATCACCCGAAAAATCTAAGTCAATACAAAGAATACTAATAAAAATCAAAGAGTGAAGCAGATTGTCCGTGCGCTTGTTGCCGCAGAATAATGCTGCGATTCGTTGTGCATTCACAGACGTTCTTCTGGGGACTCCCACAACAGGTTAGACAAGAGGAGAATTGAAGCTTTAGAAATGTGGTGCTACGGAAGAATGCTGAGGATTAGATGGGTAGATCACGTAACTAACGAGGAAGTAAGCCGGCCCGGTTGGCCTTGCGGTCTAATGCACGGCTTTCCGGGCGGGAAGGAGCGCCTGGTCCCCGGCATGAATCCGCCCGGCGGATTTGTGTCGAGGTCTGGTGAACTGGCCAGTCCGTGGATGGTTTTGAGGCTGTTTTCCATCTGCGTCGGCGAATGTGGGCTGGTTCCCCTTATTCCGCCTCAGTTACATTATGTCGGCGATTGCTGCGCAAACAAGTTCTCCATGTACACATACACCACTATGACTCTACCACGCAAACAAAAGAGTTACACTCGTCTGGTGTGAGACGTTCCTTGGGGGGTCCACCGGGGGCCGAACTGCACAATAACCCTGGGTTCGGTGTGGGGCGACGAAGAGTGAAGTGGACTGCGGTAGTCGTCGTGGAGATGTGGACCACTGCGGAGCCTCTCCGTCGTTCCTAGGTCCCTGGTTAACATACAATACATACAATACAATGAGGAAGTACTGAATAGAATTGATGACCAAATAAATTTGTGGCACAACTTGACTAAAATCGGTGTATTCGAAGAGGTCCCGAGAGTCGTGTACCTGTGATAACTGTACCAGAGGTACCTCAAGTACTGTCATCTCCTGTGGATCCTGTCTTCTCTGCAGGAAGTAACGGATCTATCATTACCCGTCAACTTGACTGCGAGTGACATTTCAGTGGCAGTCTAGGCGTCCTGTACAGGGTGGACGACGACCAAGGTGGACTAAGGGTGTTGTACCGATCTCCCTAACCAACAAGTCTGTTATGATGTCTTCCACTGAAACTGAAACTGAGCCAGTGTGACTCACTTCACCTGTTTTGGGGAAACCTTTTTTGTCCGGTGTCAGGAGAGGCAAGTGCAAAACGGTGGGAGGCTACTAATCGTCAGCACTTCAGACATATGGTCAATGAGGGTACCCCTTAGGAAAATGGCAGCAAGGGACAGAAAAGGACAACAGATGCACTCAGTGTGTATGGGTGGGGGCCTCATTCAACATGAAGCAATTATTCTGCCAGCCACTGGGTGAACAGGCTGCCACCAACTACAGATGGTGGTGGATATTGGAACATGCCTGTTGTCTGGGCTCTGAGGTCTCTCTTGGGTCATTCCAGCATCTGGCAGAGAAGGTTGGGATGGTCACACATGAATATGGAGTTTCAACGAAGCTCACAATTTGCAGCATTGTCCACAAAATAGTTGACCATACACTGTATAGATATGCACCAGTAAAACAGTTGTAATTGTGGGGGAGGGGGGGGGGACCACACGTGATGTACAGTCAATGTAAGGAAATTTCTAAAGAAACAAAGATTATTGTATAATAATTGCAAAACGAAGCATAGGGTTACAGATAGAGAGATGCTGAATGAAACGCATTTGGCTGTCAATAGAGTAATGCGTGATGCCTTCAATGACTACTGTAGCAGAATTTCGTCAAATGATCTTTCACAAAATCGAAAGAAATTGTGATCACATGAAAATACTGTTAGTGACAGCAAAGTTAGTGTCCAGATCCTCACGAATGAGACAGAAACTGAAACTGAGGGTAGCAAAGCAAAAGATATAATGCTTAATTCCGTTTCTGAGTGTTCCTTTAGAAAGGAAAACCCAGGAAAAATTTCTCCAATATAATTGTCGTACCATTGAAAAGATGAGTTAAATAAGTGAGAAATAGCTGAAATCGTTAAAATCGAAAAAAGCTACAGAACCCGATGTAACTCCTATCAACTCGTACACTGAATTTGCTGCTGAGTTAGCCCCTGTTCTAACTATGATCCATTGTAGAACCCTAGAACAAAAAATGGAGCCCAGTCCTTGGAAGCTCACGTCAAAGCCATCTATAAGAAGGGTAGTAGAAGTGATCCACAAAATTAGTGTCCAATATCCTTGATATCGATTTGTTATAGAATCATAGAACATATTCTGAGCTCAGACATAGTGAGGTATCTCGAGCAGTATGACTTCCTCCATGTCAGCCACCATGGATTCCGAGAACACTAATCATGTGAAACCCAGCCCAAGGCATTTGACTCAGTACCACACCTACGCTTATTGACAAAAGTATGATCGTATGAGATATCGAGTGAAATTTGTGACTGGACAGAGGACTTTTTGACTCGGAGGACGCATTATATTATGTTGGATGGAGAGTCAACATCAGATGTTGAAGTAACTTCAGGCGTGTCCCCGGCGAAGTGTGCTGGCTGCTTACGTACTCCGTCATATTTTGAGACCAAAACATTGTGAGTAGCGGTGTGTTTGTATGTGTACAAACGTAAATTGTGCAAAACGGTTACTCGTGTTACTTGCAGACGCATAGGCATATGAAGGTGTATATGAAAACTGTGGACGAATATTCATGCTCTGGCGATTTAATAGTACAACTGAGGAGCTTGGCATTTGAACATAAGAAACGATGGGATAGGTGTAGCACCTTAAGAGACTACCGGTACTGGAAACAGGAACGAAGAAAATTGATATTGTAAAAAATACAAAATTATAAAGCACAACTCCGTTCTAGTGGATTCTGGCCTCTATGAAACTCCCCAATTTGTCGTGTCTGAGGACGTTAATCCACTTATAGTCTTCCATGACTAAAGTTTTGTAAATAACTTTTTTATAAAATAATGCACAAATGACGCATTGAAAGTTAATTAACCTTCACATAACGACTAAGACCCTCTCTTAAGTATTTTTCAGATGTAGCAATAGTCACTGAAATACTTTTATTTTGAAATGCGGAATAAATAGTTCGAACTGGTAAGTCGCTGGTTACTAGCCAACGAAATGTTATTTCCATATCCCTGTAGTTTCGAATGTGTAAAATGTAAAATCTCTCTGTGACGCACTGAAATCTGCGAACCAAACCTTGTCACTTCGTATTTCTCGTACCTCTGTTATTTAGATACTTCTTTAACCACAGTAAATTTTGCGATTTCTTTTACTAACACTTTCCATCACAATAAACGGAGCACAATCTACCAAACAAAGAAGAGGGTCCATAGCGGACTACTTGCGTAATGAGACAACGTACTGACACAAAAACGCGCAAGTGTACATGCGTTCCTTACGTGCATGCCCTTTTATTCCCATGCATCTGTGACTGCGAACGAGAAAAGCGGCAGCGTGTGGACATACACTTACGTTTACAGTTTGTAGGTTCACGAAGAATAGTGCCAGAAAAAGCGTGTGGATCAAGGCTTTGCGACGATATAATTAACATCAGTAAAATCAGCACAATAAGTTCAAAAAGTTTTCACAGAGCCCAGCCTGGCCGAACTTCAACGCCATGTGTTTTTCACAGAGCCCACTCTGGCCGAATTTCAACGCCTTATGTTCGCATCAGAATCTTGCACTTTTTTCCATCGTTTCTTTCATACACGCAGAATGTAAGTTGCACCAGTTTTTTCGTACATGATTGTAATGTTTATATGGTACCTAAAGCAGCTGTCTGTGCACTGTATATTTTACTTAAATCTTTACACTTGGAGATAATCCAGAAAGTGAAAGTTGAGACTAGGCAACAAATCACTCATTCAAAATTTTCAACATTTTAATTCTTTATTGTGTATGTATATATACATATGATTATTATGCTCTGTGCTAGCTGCTATGTTGGAAGATTTTTCATATTTTGAGGACTGCTCCTCCAGATGGTAGTAATAATATATGTGCATGAATAGCATTGACATGTAATGTTACTTTTATGGTTCTGCTGGTTTTACAGTGTTGCTAAAAGACGTTCTTCTCAATCCAGATGCATCGCCTCATGACATTGTTGTTCACACCAAGAGAACGCTGTACACTGTGTGTAAAGTTAACATGCAAAACAGCTTCTTCAGCAGCCTAACTATTGCCCCAAGCAGCGAAATAGTAGTCTGAATCACGCAATAAACGCCTTGCAGAAGGAGAACTACACAGATGAAGAATATTTCAGTGTTTGACAATGTATCCAGTGTAAATGAGGTCTTGGCACCTCACTTTGTCAAGGCAAAATTTTCTGTCATTCTTACAGAAATGTGGCTCAGTTTTAAGATCTTTTGCACCAACGCCTGACTTTAATCTACAGGAGCATATGATTGTGTCAGGGTTGTAAGTGGAACTTGCTTGCCACATCATAAAACAGTAAGTGGTTGCAAATGGGGCACCTTGCTTCAAAAGTGATGCAATATGTAGGGACCTATGTACAGAGAATTCCATTGATTTAATGGTTAGTGAAGTTATAAGTGTTGATGCAAGACCTTTCTTTGCATCACTGGTCACTTGATAATCATTAGACGTTACAGTCTAGAATGCTTCATATAGTGATAATACTGAATTTCTTTTTCTCATAGAAACAAAAGTGAATGCAAGTACAGTGACCACATTATCTTTGACGAATTGTGATCCGATTTGTGATAAAGCATTCCGGTTAATAAGCTGCAAGTTTATTTTGTTTGTAGAACTGAAATAAAGATTTAATTTCACAAAGCACTAGAGTATTGTTTTGTGGTTATTTAGGTGTAAAACCCACTTGTCACTGAAATTCCTTTTTACAGACATAATAACTCAATATATCTGTGCATTTAGTGACTGTAATAGTAAGTTAAAAATCATGACTGAAATACACATTCCCAACAATACAAAATTGTCGAACGAAACTGGTATGTGTAGAATGTCCTTAACATTCATAGAAGGCGAAAAATTGCATGTAAGTGAGAGACAAAGATAGGCTTTGCTTGACATTAAATGTAAGGTTTTGATTTTAATGCTAATGCTTAATTGTACATACTCTCAGTCAATAATTTGCATACATATTGTCGTGTTCCTTGACTAAAAAGAGTCATTTCAATGATTACATTGCGAAAATCGTACATTTTGGTAGTGAAATGATAGGCAGGATCTTGTGCCACTTGTACAGTTAATTATTAAAGCTAATAGCTCGACTTACATTAAAACAAGTTGCTGTTTTGTCGCGATGTAGTCAGTACTTACCGAATGAAATTTTCTATCAACAAATTAAGTTCTTAATTGTCTGATTATGAATATTTCTCCACGAAAGTTTGTGGTATCTAAATACATACTTATATGTGACCGCCATTTCAGTGGCTTTAGTAGATAAAGCAAGTTTCACACAGAGTATTAAGGGAGACACACTTATTTTGGTCTAAAATAGCTGACGGACTGCCCTGCTCTCTGGTTTCAGCCAATGGCTGTTTTCAGCATATAAAACGCTATGCCCTTTATTCTAACCTCCTTGGCAAAAACAGAACTGATCCAGGGAACTCTAGAAAGAGGAGGATATAGTGTCATCGACAAGTATGGCCTGAAAACATCTACAGTGTCCAATGCAACCAGTGCAATATGAGGATCTCTTATTATTCATAGGAGAAGGCATAAAGGCAATTAGCCAGAAAGCTCTATAGACGTAGCAGCCCACAGTTAGAAAACATATATACCAACCACAACAACTTCTGAATTCAGTCAGCTGTTACCAACAACCAAACCAGTTTCACACAGAATATCAGGAAATTAGACACAGACAAGTTAAAAGAAAGCCTAAGAAAAATAGAGAAAGCAACTTCTCTAAAGCAGCATCACCAGGCAATGGAAGCACGGGAACTATGCACAACGACTCTGCAGTCCTGTTACATACAAATAAAAGTGAGGAAATCACAGCCATGTTCCGACAAGTAGCGTTTTGATGAAGAACAAAAGACTTTTCTGCACTTCACTGTTTATTTTGTAGGAAAGATGGATCACAGGACTAATGGAAAACAAGGTGAAGAAACAGATAGTTTTTTTAAGTTGTTCATGACGTTACAAAGACATTTCGAAAATCGATAATAGAAATGGTGATAAAACAGAATAATGACTTCGGAACTCAAGTAAAATTTTGAGGAGGGCACATTAGAGATGTTATTGGTTTTGCATAAACGAATTTTTAATGTCAAACATAAACAGTTCATGGCAAATTCTGTCACTTAGTTGTGTGATGAGGGAGTCAGAAACATTCGGTTCGTCCTGAACACTTTTTTTCACTAGGGATAATAACACAACGATCAAGGGTCTAAAAATCTGTGTACAGAAGGGAAGCAAAGAACACTAGTCAAACAGAATGTATATCAAACTACAGAGTTAAAGGTCTTTTGGTCGATAGTCGCGACAGATCTGTCTCCCCCATCCCCTCCCCCTCCCCTCCCTCTGTAATGTAGATCACAGGGGGAGAATCAGAACAGGGATGACATCCACAATGTAATCTCGCATCCACCTAGGGGGCTGGAGGAGGAATCCCACATATGAGTGGGGTGGGGTTTGTCAATCAGAGCAGGATCCAAAAACTCGTATCGGCTAGGAATGGTTGCAGAGAGTGTTCCACTACCTGAGGCCTTGGGTGCAATGAGGTCGAGGTAAGCATCTGCAAGGAGCTCAAAGGAACCCAACAGCTGCCTGTTGGATGTTTTTGAGGCATCTCTGTGTGTAGACAAAGAGACAGCGAAAATGAAGACTGTGTGGTCACAAACTTCGACAGAGAGGTCGTCACAACTGAGGTCTCTGACATTGACACTGAACACTGGGTTTAGGAGTAGGCAACCTCGAGAAAGTGAAGTCACATGGAGGGGCAAGATCATAGTATGCATCTGGCCTTGTGTTTCATAGAGATGTGGTGATGGAATTGTCAGAGGAGAAGGTGTCCTCACCCTTGGCAGATGCCTCTGTAGGCACGATGGGGAAATAGGCATCGACCCCTTCCAGGGCCAGTTTCACTCTATTCAAAGAAACTGCTTGATGTTTGCCGCTGAAAAAAATGTCCAAGGTATTTTGCCCTCAACTGAGGACCTAGTGAGGGCCTGAGCATGGGGGTTGGAGAGGGGCACAGATGGAGCTGTCAAGCAACATGACAAAATCGCAGTGTGTGATATCATTGTATATGAAGACTCCTGTTACAGAATGAGGCCTCGGTGGAGGGGTCCAGATGTGCAAAATATAGTCCTTTACACGCTCGACTAGAACTGGGAGCTTGTCATCATTTGGGATGGGAGTGTGTTCAATGAACTCAGTTTAAAGGATTAGCGGCGCGCCATAGAATATGTTGGCAAATGAGGCTCTTCTCTATGGGCAGCATGTACTCCAAGGAGAACTGATAGAAGTGCCTCTGACCGTGAATCACAGTGGCACATGAGTACCACTTTAAGTGTGCAGTGACAATTCTCTGCAAGGCCATTTCTCCATGGGTGTTAGGCAGTGGTGTGGAATTGTCAACACCGTAAAATTTGGCAAACAGTGAGAAATAAAACTTACTGACAGATTAAAACTGTGTGCCAGACCAATACTCGAACTTGAGAACTTTAGCTTTCACAGGTAAGTGATCTACCAACTGAGCTACACAAGCACAACTCACGATCTGTCCCCACAGTTTTATTTCCGACAGTTACTTGTCTCCTAACTTCCAAACTTCACAGGAGCTTTCCTGGAAACATTCCCCAGGCCATGGTTAAGCCATGTCTCTGTATCATACTTTCTTCCAGGAGTGCTAGTTCTGCAAGTTTCGCAGGAGTGCTTCTGTGAAGTTTGGAAGGTAGCTGACAATGTACTGGTGGAAGTAAAGCTATAAGAATGGGTCGTGAGTTATGCTTGGGTAGTTCAGTTGGTAGAGCACCTTCACATGAAAAGTAGAGATCCCGAGATTGAGTCTCGGTCCAGCACACAGCTTTAATCTGCCAGGAAGTTTCATATCAGCAAACACTTCCCTTCATAGTGAAAATTTCATTCAATGAGGAATCAAATTGATGGCCCTGGTCTGAGGTAATGGTTGATTCGACCCGTCTCGTAACTCCGTCGACTACGGAGAAGAAGCCATCAGATGGAGGAAGCAGGCTGCCAGTATTAAGTGGTGCAGGTGTCGTTTTGGGATGTCTAGTGTCCCTAGTGAAGGCTGTGAATGTCTGCCAACTTTACTTCGCTGGTGTGAGATGCAAGAACATATCCATTTGCAGCAGACACTCTTAATCCCCAGCCAGATGAATCGTTTGGTGACTGGTTTGGTAGTGGTTTTGATGCCACAGTGTGCTAGCTTGTGTAGTGATGTGAACACTTTCCATCGAAGAGGTGGGGGTACTACTGGGCAAAGGGTACCTTTTCAAGGTGTCACACACAGTAGTGTGGGTGAGCCAGGTAGAATACAGGGTTCGATAGTCAATGTGTAAATGCTTCTTTGAGCATATCTGCTAAGTCAGTGTAATCGGTTTGTAGGTAAGCCAGGTTATGCATGTTAGTAGGGGATATGATAATGTTCACCTTCAACAAATAGTTGGTGACCACATTGTCAAAGCCACATATATAGCAAACATTTGTCAAATACTGGCAGATTAGGGCCATGTGGCACAGACGTTGGGGGGAGATGGGGACGACGACGACTACACATCTTTGCCAGGATTACAATGGCATCTGCAAGTGGATGGTGATTGGTAAAGATGGTGAATTCATGCCCCTCGATATCATCATGGAAGTGTTTGACTGTCTCATAGGCCATGAGGAGTTCATGGGAACATTGACCATTTATGCTGGGCAGATTCTTTGGAAAAGAATCAGAGAGGTTTCGTGGTGTCATCAACACGCTATTGCAGCAATGCACTGATGGATGCATTGCCAGAAACAACGGCCACGTGGCTGTTGAATATTGGAGAGCTAACGTGACAACAGGAGCAAGGATGGAGTTAAGGTTGTTGAAGGTTTGAAGTATCTTGTCTGTTCCTGGTGTTTTTCTTGTCAGAGTGTCTGTAGTCTCCTGAATGCTGATAATGGAGTTATTCATGGCCCATAACGTCAGTCTGGTTGGGGATGTGTGAGCGGAAACCAGTGCAATAGGAATGCTGCTGGCCTCCGAGTGAGTATCAGTCAGATATTTAATGCCTGAGGTGCAGTCCTCCACATATAGAGGACCATGTCCCATGGATGTTGTATATGTTGATTGTCGCTTGGTGATCCATGATGAGGAGGAGGTGGAGCAGACCAGTGCATCTAAACTGGACTGGGAACAAGCAGGAAGGTCAACAGAACAGTGCTGCATTGCCAGACATAGGGTACAACCAGCGTAACAGATATAGAGGGTGAGGTTTATTCCATGCTGCCTATAAACCATCTGTTGGAATCTGAGTGGAGTCTAATGTGTAGTCGAAAGAAACTTTGACAATGATTGGCAGGGGTTGGGTGCTCGGTGCAGGTAGTGTGGAGAAGTGCCGCCAGGTGGCTGCATGTCTTCTTGAAGTTCAGCACACATTCTTGCATTGTCTCTGTTGGCTGGCAGAAGTGGATGAGGGGGGGGGGGGGGGCGTCGGTGGCGGGAGTAGTCACTGATATGAATCCTATCCTCCTCTCTGGCGCCTGTATTAGTGAGGAGATGACGGTTCAGAAGAATGCTTTAAGGCTGGTCGATTAGATGCAGCTTAGACTCCAAAGTATCTGAAGTGAAAGATATTAACTGCAGTTGTACCCCTTACAGAGGTTTTACAAGCCATACGGGTCATAGTACAATATCCAGCATGAATTCTACCATCAACCGATGCATGTAACCATCACCAGAGATGGGATGGGGCCTGTGATCCCAAGTTGTCTCTATGTATGATGTGATGTAACACTTTGGATGGAGGGCGCAATAAACGCTCGTTGATGGTGGCTTTGGCAACAGAATACTTGTGGTGGGTGAACAAACACAGAACTAAATCATTGATCAAGTCCATATGTTCATGTAGATGGTTGACGAGTGCGAGTCACAATCCATAATACCGTGAAGACTGAAGAGCTTGCCATCCAGGGCAAAGCAGACCCAAGGGTTTCCTTTCGACAGGGGAGGTAATTTCGGAAACCTGCCTGTAAGCACCTGTTGTGCCTGAGAAAGCTGGGCCGGAAGACCTGGAGGATGAGTACTTGAAGAAGAGCAATGAGTGGCGATATCTTGATTGAGCACTGAGAGGTGTCCCATAATGCTGTCGCTTAAGGTCATCACAGGGGCGTCAGGTGGTGATCAGAATTGGAAAACGATGCAATAGATGCGGAAACGCGTTAGACTGGTGTGGCGGAGATGGCCAATACCACTGGATGCAGCTGCAATATGTGTATGAGCAAGTGAGCATACTGTGTGATGTGTCGCCCCAAGCCTCCATGGAGGAGGGTGGGATATCGCGACACGGGACTTAAGGGGAGCGTGGTCGAATGTCGTAGATGGAACAACCGTGGCTGTGATTGTCGGTAATGGTAGTTGTGTAGAATACATGATCGGAGGATGTAGAGTCTCTTGTGTAGCATGTTGAGCAAAATAGTTCACTGTTCCAATGTCACTGAATGTCGACGGCGCTTGTCCCGCACTGAGTGGTGAAATCCATTCCAAAACACATGTGAGCAGGAGATTGTGGAACTTGTGCAGTGACGACGTTGGTGTGATGTGGCGTAAGTATGGATGGAAGACAAAGCACTGAATTCGAACCATTGTGAGGTCGAAGTGCTTAGAGAGCTGAGTTGTGTCATACAAAGAGATGATCGTTCCTGTTCCATTTTAACAGCAGCTTGTAGATTTTAACACATTTGAGCTTCACAGTCCGAAGGAGAAATGTAGTGCAAGAACAGTGGATGCGATCATTTGTATGGTGGTAGGCTCATTGTTCATAATATGCAGCGCTTCACAGTAAACAATCATCAAAGTATTCCGGAAACAGCAACCATGGCTGTGATTGTCGGTAATGGTAGTTGTGTAGAATACATGATCGGAGGATGTAGAGTCTCTTGTGTAGCATGTTGAGCAAAATAGTTCACTGTTCCAATGTCACTGAATGTCGACGGCGCTTGTCCCGCACTGAGTGGTGAAATCCATTCCAAAACACATGTGAGCAGGAGATTGTGGAACTTGTGCAGTGACGACGTTGGTGTGATGTGGCGTAAGTATGGATGGAAGACAAAGCACTGAATTCGAACCATTGTGAGGTCGAAGTGCTTAGAGAGCTGAGTTGTGTCATACAAAGAGATGATCGTTCCTGTTCCATTTTAACAGCAGCTTGTAGATTTTAACACATTTGAGCTTCACAGTCCGAAGGAGAAATGTAGTGCAAGAACAGTGGATGCGATCATTTGTATGGTGGTAGGCTCATTGTTCATAATATGCAGCGCTTCACAGTAAACAATCATCAAAGTATTCCGGAAACAGCAATCGTGTGAGACCCAACTCGCTTTATTTGTTCATGAGACCCAGAAAATATTAGATACAGGCTCCCAGGTAGATGCTATTTTTCTTGACTTCCGGAAGGCGTTCGATACAGTTCCGCACTGTCGCCTGATAAACAAAGTAAGAGCCTACGGAATATCAGACCAGCTGTGTGGCTGGATTGAAGAGTTTTTAGCAAACAGAACACAGCATGTTGTTATCAATGGAGAGACGTCTACAGACGTTAAAGTAACATCTGGCGTGCCACAGGGGAGTGTTATGGGACCATTGCTTTTCACAATATATATAAATGACCTAGTAGATAGTGTCGGAAGTTCCATGCGGCTTTTCGCGGATGATGCTGTAGTATACAGAGAAGTTGCAGCATTAGAAAATTGTAGCGAAATGCAGGAAGATCTGCAGCGGATAGGCACTTGGTGCAGGGAGTGGCAACTGTCCCTTAACATAGACAAATGTAATGTATTGCGAATACATAGAAAGAAGGATCCTTTATTGTATGATTATATGATAGCGGAACAAACACTGGTAGCAGTTACTTCTGTAAAATATCTGGGAGTATGCGTGCGGAACGATTTGAAGTGGAATGATCATATAAAATTAATTGTTGGTAAGGCGGGTACCAGGTTGAGATTCATTGGGAGAGTGCTTAGAAAATGTAGTCCATCAACAAAGGAGGTGGCTTACAAAACACTCGTTTGACCTATACTTGAGTATTGCTCATCAGTGTGGGATCCGTACCAGATCGGGTTGACGGAGGAGATAGAGAAGATCCAAAGAAGAGCGGCGTGTTTCATCACAGGGTTATTTGGTAACCGTGATAGCGTTACGGAGATGTTTAGTAAACTCAAGTGGCAGACTCTGCAAGAGAGGCGCTCTGCATCGCGGTGTAGCTTGCTCGCCAGGTTTCGAGAGGGTGCGTTTCTGGATGAGGTATCGAATATATTGCTTCCCCCTACTTATACCTACCGAGGAGATCACGAATGTAAAATTAGAGAGATTAGAGCGCGCACGGAGGCTTTCAGACAGTCGTTCTTCCCGCGAACCATACGCGACTGGAACAGGAAAGGGAGGTAATGACAGTGGCACGTAAAGTGCCCTCCGCCACACACCGTTGGGTGGCTTGCGGAGTATAAATGTAGAATGTAGATGTAGAATGGAGAGATGAAACGAGTCCGAAGTCACTGATGTAAAAAATTCTGTCCCTTAGTTGTGTGATGAGGGAGTCAGAGATATTAACACTCAGTTAATAATACAACACTTTTATTCACTAGAGACAATAACACCACGAACAAGTGTTGAAAACCCATGAACAGAAGGGAAGCAAAGAATGCCATTCAAAGAGAATGTAGGTCAAACAACAGAGTTAATGTTCTTGTGATCAACAGCCGCCACAGGTTGAACAAACAGTAAGAGTACTAAGTATGAAGGAAGAAGTTCTGAATACAAATAAAATAACAATGATTAGGGAAATCAGGCGTAAAAGCACTCTTTCATTCTACATACTGTCTGTGAATGGAGTCGCCATGGAGCAGGTGATACTGACACTAAAGTACCCAGTCTCATGTATCTTGTTGTGGCTTGTAATGTACAAATACACAAATATGATGTAGGAAAATAAACGAAAAATACAGAAACTGTCGTATACACGCTGTCTTCTCGGTTTGACGGTCTCTTTTTCTGCATTCGGAGCTATACTAGTTGTATAGATTAATACCATCTTTTGCGACTGTAATGAAGGTCTTATTTAGACAAAATGTACTATGTCCACGAAAATAACAACAAAAAGGCATGTATTTAGCGTTAGTGAAAGTGCTGTGTGATAAATTCTACCACTTATATGTAGAAGAACGTGAACAATCATGTAAGAAGAAAAGAAACTGGTCACTGAAAAGCTTTGAAATAAAGCAAAACGTGTTTCCTCTTGATAAATCTTTTATTACAGTCACCAAAAACGTCGTTAACCTGCATATCTTGTGGAGATTATCATAGAGTACAACCTAGCCATTATTCTCTCCTACACAACAAACTTTTAAAAAATACTGACGCAGGTTCCAGGAAGCCCTACGCTAACGAAAATTGTAAGCTGCTGTCATGAGAAGGAATGTTTTCTTTCTGCTCCCGGTCACAGCAGATGTGACGTTCAAAGCAGCCCTCCTGTACAGACAACAATACCTGGACTTTCCAGGGCTCCAGCCGATACTATCACCACTGCTGGCTCTTCGTTGCCATATTCCCCTAGTGCACAAGGGCTTGTTGAAATAGCCCTGGTTTGAAAACGCGATAATTTTGAAATAAAGAGCCGGGCGCAGTGACCGTAGCAGCCGAGTGGTTCCGGACTGAAGCGCCTCGCTCGTACGGAACCTTAGCGGCTGCTACGACACAGTTCGAACCCTGCCTTGGTCATGGATGTATGTGATGTCCTTAGGTTAGTTAGGTTTAAGTAGTTCCAAGTCTAGGGGACTGATGACCTCAGATGTTAAGTCCCATAGTACTTAGGGCCATTTGAACCACTTTGAAATAAAGATTACTTTAGAATTGATTTTAAGATAACTTCTTTCTTTTTCTGGCTCTGTCAGCGTTTTGGGGGAGGGGGAGAGGAAGTCTTTGAACCACCAGCACCCTCCCCCTTGTTGTTGTTGTTGTAGTTGTTGTGGTCTTCAGTCCTGAGACTGGTTTGATGCAGCTCTCCATGCTACTCTATCCTGTGCAAGCTTCTTCAGCTCCCAGTACCTACTGCACCCTACATCCTTCTGAATCTGCTTAGTGTATTCATCTATTGGTCTCCCTCTACGATTTTTACCCTCCACACTGCCCTCCATTACTAAATTGGTGGTCCCTCGATGTCTCAGAACATGTCCTACCAACCGATCCCTTCTTCTAGTCAAGTTGTGCCACAAGCTCCTCTTCTCCCCAATTCTATTCAATACCTCCTCATTAGTTATATGATCTACCCATCTAATCTGCAGCATTCTTCTGTAGCACCACATTTCGAAAGCTTCTATTCTCTTCTTGTCTAAACTATTTACTGTCCACGTTTCACTTCCATACATGGCTACACTCCATACAAATACTTTCAGAAACGACTTCCTGACATTTAAATCTATACTCGATGTTAACAAATTTTTCTTCTTCAGAAACGCTTTCCTTGCCATTGCCAGTCTACATTTTCTATCCTCTCTACTTCGACCATCATCAGTTATTTTGCTCCTCAAATAGTAAAACTCCTTTACTACTTTAAGTGCCTCATTTCCTAATCTAATTCCCTCTGCATCACCCGACTTAATTCGACTACATTCCATTATCCTCATTTTGCTTTTGTTGATGTTCATCTTATACCCTCCTTTCAATACACTGTCCATTCCGTTCAACTGCTCTTCCAAGGCCTTTGCTGTCTCTGACAGAATTACAATGTCTTCGGCGAACCTCAAAGTTTTTATTACTTCTCCTTGGATTTTAATACCTACTCTGAACTTTTCCTTTGTTTCCTTTATTGCTTGCTCAATATACAGATTGAATAACATTGGGGATAGGCTACAACCCTGTCTCACTCCCTTCCGAACCACTGCTTCCCTTTCATACCCCTCGACTCGTATGACTGCCATCTCCTTTCTGTACAAATTGTAAATAGCCTTTCGCTCCCTGTATTTTACCCCTGCCACCTTCAGAATTTGAAAGAGAGTATTCCAACCAATATTGTCAAAAGCTTTCTCTAAGTCTACAAATGCTAGAAACGTAGGTTTGCCTTTCCTGAATCTTCCTTCTATGATAAGTCGTAGGGTCAGTATTGCCTCACATGTTCCAACATTTCTACGGAATCCAAACTGATCTTCCCCGAGGTCCGCTTCTACTAGTTTTTCCATTCGTCTGTAAAGAATTCGCGTTAGTATTTTGCAGCTGTGACTTATTAAACTGATAGTTCGGTAATTTACACATCTGTCAACACCTGCTTTCTTTGGGATTGGTATTATTATATTCTTCTTGAAGTCTGAGGGTATTTCGCCTGTCTCATACATCTTGCCCACCAGATGGTAGAGTTCTGTCATGACTGGCTCTCCCAAGGGTGTCAGTAGCTCTAATGGAATGTTGTCTACTCCAGGGGCCTTGTTTCGACTCAGCTCTTTCAGTGCTCTGTCAAACTCTTCACGCCCTATCGTATCTCCCATTTCATCTTCATCTACATCCTCTTCCATTTCCAGAATATTGTCCTCAAGTACATCACCCTTGTATAGACCCTCTATATACTCCTTCCACCTTTCTGCTTTCCCTTCTTTGCTTAGAACTGGGTTTCCATCAAAGCTCTTGATATTCATGCAAGTGGTTCTCCTTTCTCCAAAGGTTTCTTTAATTTTCCTGTAGGCAGTATCTATCTTACCCCTAGTGAGATAAGCCTCTATATCCTTACATTTGTCCTCTAGCCATCCCTGCTTAGCCATTTTGCACTTCCTGTCGATGTCATTTTTCAGACGTTTGTATTCCTTTTTGCCTACTTCATTTACTGCATTTTTATATTTTCTCCTTTCATCAATTAAATTCAATATTTCTTCTGTTACCCAAGGGTTTCTACTTGCCCTCGTCTTTTTACCTATTTGATCCTCTGCTGCCTTTACTATTGCATCCCTCAAAGCTACCCATTCTTCTTCTACTGTATTTCTTTCCCCCATTCCTGTCAATTATTCCCTTATGCTCTCCCTGAAACTCTGTACAACCTGTGGTTCTTTTAGTTTATCCAGGTTCCATCTCCTTAAATTCCCAACTTTTAGCAGTTTTTTCAGTTTTAATCTACAGCTCATAACCAATAGATTGTGGTCAGAGTCCACATCTGCCCCTGGAAATGTCTTACAATTTAAAACCTGGTTCCTAAATCTCTGTCTTACCATTATATAATCCATCTGATACCTTTTAGTATCTCCAGGGTTCCTCCATGTATACAACCTTCTTTCATGATTCTTGAACCAAGTGTTAGCTATGATTAATTTATGTTCTGCGCAAAATTCTACCAGGCGGCTTCCTCTTTCATTTCTTAGCCCCAATCCATATTCACCTACTATGTTTCCTTCTCTCCCTTTTCCTACTCCCGAATTCCAGTCACCCATGACTATTAAATTTTCGTCTCGCTTCACTACCTGAATAATTTCTTTTATCCCATCATACATTTCATCAATTTCTTCGTCATCTGCAGAGCTAGTTGGCATATAAACTTGTACTACTGTAGTAGGCGTTGGCTTCGTGTCTATCTTGGCCACAATAATGCGTTCACTATGCTGTTTGTAGTAGCTTACCCGCACTCCTATTTTTTTATTCATTATTAAACCTTCTCCTGCATTACCCCTATTTGATTTTGTATTTATAGCCCTGTAATCACCTGACCAAAAGTCTTGTTCCTCCTGCCACCGAACTTCACTAATTCCCACCACATCTAACTTTAACCTATCCATTTCCCTTTTGAAATTTTCTAACCTACCTGCCCGATTCAGGAATCTGACATTCCACGCTCCGATCCGTAGAACGCCAGTTTTCTTTCTCCTGATAATGACATCCTCTTGAGTAGTCCCCGCCCGGAGATCCGAATGGGGGACTATTTTACCTCCGGAATATTTTACCCAAGAGGACGTCATCATCATTTAATCATACAGTAAAGTTGCATGCCCTCGGGAAAAATTACGGCTGTAGTTTCCCCTTGCTTTCAGCCGTTCGCAGTACCAGAACAGCAAGGCCATTTTGGTTAGTGTTAAAAGGCCAGATCAGTCAATCATCCAGACTGTTGCCCCTGCAACTACTGAAAAGGCTACTACCCCTCTTCAGGAACCACACGTTTGTCTGGCCTCTCAACAGATACCCCTCAGTTGTGGTTGCACCTACGGTACGGCTATCTGTATCGTTGAGGCACGCAAGCCTCCCCACCAACAGCAAGGTCCATGGTTCATGGGGGCCTCCCCCTTAGCTATCCAAATGATATATGAGCAACTAAAACTAGGAGGGTAGAACCCAGTATGTGTGTGTGTGTGTGTGTGTGTGAGGGGCAGGAGGGGGTAGGAAGGACTGGGTCCATAATGCCATCGTTTACTGCAAGGTGCGATCTTTGTATTGACTGCCGAATTTACGAAAGCATCTTTAATAATTTCATCACAACAAAATGTTTGTAACAAGCATTTGTTTCACTTGCAGCAATTTTATTTCTGCTATTAGGTTCCTGCCTAACCCCAGCCTCGGAAATCGCAACATATTCGGAAAAAACGACAAATATTAGTGAGAAGCAAATTTTATCTTCCTTTCTAAAAATCAGACTGAAGTTACAAATCGAAGAATCTCGTTCCTGAGAGAGCGCACTCTTACTTGTAAATAACATTGGTTACTGCAGAACATGCTTTTTTACATGAACGAGAAAGTTCCAGAATCAGTTACAAATGCGAAGATAAAAAAGTATTAGCATGTCACATGATGAAAACATATTTTCTTCGACTTCGTAACTACGCGTCTCTAACCAAAAACCAAGGTGAACACTTCCTGCTCTGAGCATTATTATCGTTTATCTTACGATTTCCTCCAGGCTTTTATCGTCGATGTGTCATCAATTTAATTATAACAAATAGTACCAAGAATAATGTGACTGTGATAAATCTTCAATGCAACATTGCCTTAAAAGGCATACTCTTAAAACGGACAAATTATTATATGAGAACAACAAAATAGGTAAATACAATACATCCTGCAATGTAGCGAGTGAGGGACATCATGTGACCGATTTCTGATATCAGCCAAAAACCAGCCAGACACTGTAATACTGTTCTCACTTTACGAGAATATACTGGCCGTTTGTATGTTATTGTACTTTGCAGCAATCTTTGGTATAAGTAATTCTTTTTTACACATAGTAATTTAAACTTTAATTTAGTCAAATACGCCCACACACATGCATTATAAAATTACACGTTTTTAAAAACTTAAATTAATTCTGTTGTGTAGGCCTATTACATTTTTACTGATAATATAGTCCAAATCACACTAAAATGACAAATATTCGAACCTGTTTCTATGACCTTTATGTTAAGCAATCGACTTTTTAAGAAAAAAAGGCTGCATCTATTGTTCTCACGTTCTAATGTCAAATGGACTGTAACTGTGGAATAGTCGATGCAAGATCGTCAACATGTAAAGAAAGATTTCTCTCTTGTGGACGACTGATCAAAGTTAGTTTTAAAATTTATTATTTTCCTCATAGATTTGAACTTGCAGTATGATGTACCATAGGCAAATCCACCTGATTGTTGTATGCAGCGACACAGTTTGGTAATGATGGCTTTGTGTGCCCATTCTCTTCCACCATACTTACGAAAACCTTATCCCCTCAACACTTCCATATCACTCCGCCTCTTTGCATATAAGTATCTTCCTACCTGATGTGGATTATAGCTGATGACGACACAGTTCTCCTTACAAACATCAACATCAAAACATCCTTCCCGAAAAACTTCGATAGTCGCATGACGAGACTTGACATGGTGTTCCATGTAGTTGATGACCGATGTGAATGCCGCCATTCAACATTCGTAGAGGTATGTTTTGATGTAATGTGACGCAATACTCCGTTCTGTCGAGAATGAGTGCCATTTCAAGTGTCACTACTTGTTATGTTTATTGTACATTGAATTTTATATATCAAGGTATTTCACAATGAATTATTTAGGAAATTGACAAACAAAAGCAAGAAAAGTATGTTGTGTAGTTGCCTCGAATTTATTGTGTCATTACACAGTCCATAAGAAATGTGGAATTGGGACAGTCTAATAAAATGTACCAGACTCAGATATTCAGAAGTAACTTCATCTCTCGATTTCCACATTAAATATATTGCTCTTGATAGTCTTTTTAAATATGACTGTTGTGTTTTCCAGAGGTCAATTTGGAGTCAATATGAAATCCTGAAAGCAAAACTTACTTTTTTCTGTATCATTTAATATTCCTAACAGAGAATGGTGGATCTTATGTGGTTACACAGAAGTTTATTTGAGAAGAACGATTTCACTGCAGCACTAATGATTGCAGTGACAATTGTATTAATACTCATGAACGGTATCTTGAGAGACAGTAATAATTATTGTGTCATCTGCATACCAGTTCATAGCATAGGTCACAAAAAAAAAGGAGGCCTTATAATACATCTACACCTACACTCCACAAGTCATCTTGCAGTGTGCATCAGAAGGTACTTCTGATAGCACTGTCTCATCCCCCCTTCCTGTTCCATTCACGAATGGGAAGAATGATTGTTGGAAACCTCTTTAGTAGCTGTAATTTTTCGAATTTTGTCAATGTTGTCTTATTGTGCATCATATGTGAAAGAAAGTAACAATTTTTCAGAAGTGGTAATTAACTGGCTTACAATGTCAAGGGCTGGTGAAGTGGTATTTTTTCCTCATTTTAACCAAACTGATTCTTTGAAAGAACGTTCTGCTCCTCAAAATAATCAGTTAGTTAATACTTTAAATGTTTTGGAAGTTCTTGGAACTGTTGAAATTGGTCAGGAATTTTGGAGGTGAGTTTTATCGCCATTTTTAAAAATTAGAATTTTGAAATTTTTAGTGATTCATAGGAAATTCTATAATGAACATATTTTTTGAAGCGAATGTAATACATTCATTGATCAAATTGAAAGTTTGCTTGATAATGTATGTAGACAGCTAACAATAATCCGTAGTCATAGAATTGGAGTGCTTTTTGACACCTTTAGTGTGGTCTCTGTATGTCAAGTATATAAAATGGTTGCAGGACCTCAGATGTTCGATATAAAATGTCAAATCAAAACACCTTCAGCCGTCTAAATCTCCAGATTTATTTTATTTGTGCAATCAATTACAGTATTACATTATGCCATGTTCAGGAGCCCATTTCAGCTGCACAAGAGGTGGGATTCTTCCTAGACATCGGTTAGTGGGCCTGCAGATGGTGTAATGTAATGCTGACACTGGCTGCGCAAATACAAGAAAACTAGAAATTTTGATGGCTGAAGGTGGTTGGTTTGACATCTTGTGTCTTCAGTTGATTTCACAGGATTCCGTTGAAAAAAACTTTCACTGGAAGCTACTTACCAACTAGTTCACTTTCAGAAGTACCATTTGCATTGATTTTGTTTCTAATTTCTTCCACTGAAGACACAGAGAATTCATTCAACTTTGCTGGTTTATGTGACATCTTTTGTGCATATGTAGGAGATTATTTCTTGTTTGATAATTTTTCATGTTTCTTTGTGTTTATTTGGTGCAGCTTCTATACCCTGTCAATGCAATCTTTTTAGAATAAAGAAGTTTAGCTTTGTAAAGAAAATTGTAATTCAGATCTGCCTTTTAATCTACATCAACCTGTTTGCTGCCACTTTTATAGATTTTATATCTGCTTCACAGTAACAACATTTTATCCCTAGTGCTATCAAGGTCACTATAATACTAGGGTACCACACATCAGTTTGTTTGCTAAAGATTCTGTCAAACATTGTGTGAGCATTAGTAGGTTCAAACTGAGTTTGAAATGTAAATTCTATTTCACATAATTTAGTCTATCAGCAGACAAGTTGCCATGCTGCTGCTGCTGATTTATCTTTATGGTTTCATGCATAATATCTGGGTTATTGGTGGTTCTGCTGCTGAAAATTTTGCTGTGGATCTTTTTGACCTTAGGTTGCCTAATGCTGCTGTTGGTGGCGATAATACTGTGGGGATGGTGGATCTTGTATGCTGTTCTTAATTGATTGTTGTCTTCTTATTTGGGAAGATACTGGAATTGGTGTTGTCTCTGCACTCACTGTCTCAGTTGGAAAGTATGTTGTTTTTGACATTAGCTACCTGTTACATTTTGAAATGGTATTTTTAATTTTATTTCTTGTAGTTTGATCATAGAGCCACCAACTGATGACTTTTGCAAACACCATTGCCATTTTTACACGTTTTGTAGAAACAAACAGTAGATTCATTTTATATATCCATAAATTGTTACGTGTATGTGGTGCAAATATCAGTGTTCTTAATAAGGCCACAAAACTGAGTGTTATGTCATAATTATCTTTAATATTCAGAATTTACAGAACGAAATGTTATACCAGACAAAACAACACTTGTCACCACAGTGATGGTTGTTAGCTTTACTCCTGGAGGTGGCTGAGATGATACTACAACACATAAAATATTAGATCACTTTATTACAACTTTAATAGGACGGAATACCTAACTCTACAATAGCCCAAGTCCACAGGAATGTCATGAATATTTATTACTGTCACCAAACATTAACGTATTCGCTTGACACAGAACAAGATACTAGTCTTTTCATAGAGTACAGTGACCCTTCATCTGTCTTCACTTGAAAGATTCACCCATCAAGGTAGCACTAAATAGGACCATGTGTGATGTTGGTATTATGTGCACAATGAGTTTGTACACTAGGCTGTCATGTGACATGAAGTCAAAGGTACTAGAGACGTCAAGGAACACTGCTCCAAGGTAATCCCTTGTTTCCGACACCTTCATATTCAGTTCTGCCAGTTTCAACAGCTGGTGCGACATGGAGTGGCGACTCTGAAACCAAAACTGTTTATCTAGTGTGACACTCTCTTGCATCATGTGTAACATCAGCCTGCTGACATATGAGAGTAGGCTGATTGGCCGACAACGGGATGTCTGGCAGGAGTCCTTATTGGTTTTCTTGATAGCCACCACTTCCATATGTTTCCATACTGGTGGATGGACGTCCAACCAACGTATGTGAGGGAAGATATCAGCTAGTAGCTGATGGAACCATGATGTAAGGTTCTTCAGCAGGTGACTGTTGGTACCATCACTGCTTCCTACTCTCCTGGCCTCAGATACCAGATTAGGACTGCAACTTCTTCCTCTGTTATTGGCTGCATGACTTCTTCATCTTCTACCCTGCCAGCCAGGAATGTGGGCAGTTGCTCTTACACCTGGTGGGTGTCGTTCTCGTCGACGATGCCGGCCAATAATGTAAAGTTGTACACTAGTGCGTCAGCCAGCACGCTGGTCTTGGCATCTAGGCTCGCAAAAGAAGTTGCTGTCGACCTGCAACGGCGGGATGCGCTGATGGCGGTCGGGTCAAGATATACCATGATCGCGATGTGTGCTCAGTCCAAATCCTATGCTCCTCTACAGCTACCTTAATCTCTTGCCTCATGTGACTGACATGATGTTTCGTGTCTGGTCCACAGGTGAGCTGCCATTCTTGGAGCAGCTGGTTCTTGGGGCAGCAGTCCTCTGTTGTCGGTGAGATGGTGGGATCCAAAGGATTCAGGGTGATGGCGCTGTTCCAGTGTGCAGTGTGGAACAGGCGATGCCAGCTAGTGCTGGTGAGGCAAGAATTCCATTCCATGCTCTTTGTGTTGAAATCGCCAGCAATGAAAAGTCCCCTCCAGCCCCCTGCAAAGACGGCAAGGCGTTGAAGTCCGCTTCTGGAGCAGTCCCTCTGACTGGCGATAGACTACAACAAAGACAATCATCTTCGCAAGTGCAGGCAGTATGACTTGGTGGTGCCATAGACACAATTTGATTCTGATGGCTGTAACAGCTCCCACTGTCAACCTGTCGGTGTGGAAGCAACTACTTGGCTGTTCACGTATTGACCCTGGATTTGAGGAAGGTTCTCGTGTATCAGTTGGTGAAATTTGCCTTGCTGCAATCAAAGACATCTTGCATTAAAAGTGCAGATGGTTACAACATGTATGTGGCTGTTGTCCTTAGAGTGACTAGTTGTTTGCAGCGCTGGCATGAAGGGCCACGATGACAACTGGGTGTTGACGCATGTGTTTTAATGCAAGGCAGTAGCAGCTGTAGTGGCGCGCTGCAACTGAGCGGCTGCTGCTGGCTGCTGAGCAACACATGCCCTCATGGTGTGGCCTGTGATATGGACCAAACGCAGTCGCAGTTGACATCTGTGGTTGCTGCTGCTCTGAAGTCTCCTGCTGCTGGAGGCGAGATGGTGCCTTCTCCCTGGCAATGTCAGTGGAGCTGGCACCTGGTTGGACCCTTCTTGCTCCTTTACACCTTTTGAATGTATTGCAGCCTCTCTAACTATCCATATGTGGCTCATTACAGTTGCAACATTGCGAGATATTCCTTCTTGGAGCACCATTTGTTCTGGTGTGGTCGAGCACATTTCGCGCACTGCACTGGCTTGGAGCAGTCCACACTCTGGAAGAGTAGCACTGCACCCTCCTGTTTTGCACAGAGAGGTTCCACTGTCACCCTGATGTTAGCTACCTTCTGTACATGGAAAACGTTTCGGTTTACAGTATTGTCCTCCAGGATGACCAGGAACATGGGCGAGTTCTGGGCGACTTCATGATGCCCACAGATCAGAGAATGAATTCCAGGGGAACAAGCTCCTCCTCCAGATGTTTTGGATCCATCTCCAGTGGCAGGCAGCGGAAAACCACTTTCAGCAACTACCTCTGATATACTTAAATGCCAGTTGGCAGTCGTGAGCAATTTAGGTTGCACCCATTCTAATACTTTGGCATTGGTTGTGTGCTTTTGCCTGGGGACAATAAAATCGTCATCCTGAGTCTTCTACTTCTGCTACAGCCTATTTGTGCCAGTCTGGAGGGAGGTTTCCTCATAGGTAATGGCAAGCGCTTCTGAGAGGTTTGTGTGACCTCCATAGACTCATCTTATGGTGATGGCTTTGCTTTACCCCTGGCTGGTGTGTCCAGCATGGTCTGACTCATGGCAGTGTTGTTCACCGGGATGCAAACAGTCTGCCTCACAGTCAAGATGACGCCTTGTCACCTTCATGGTGGTAGATCTGCCCACTAGTTGCTAGACGATGTTGGGCGATGATAATCCCTTCATCCAATGGTTTACTCCTCCTGTCGGAGTGCATACCATGACACCTGTACTGAACATTCATAGGCAAATCTGTGTCCACTGTCCAGACCTGCAGTCTACTTGCTATTTCAGCCTCCAGGTGAACAGTGTTTAA
The DNA here is from genome assembly GCF_023898315.1 of Schistocerca nitens. NCBI lineage: Eukaryota > Metazoa > Arthropoda > Insecta > Orthoptera > Acrididae > Schistocerca > Schistocerca nitens. The sequence continues at coordinate 383,680,553 of NC_064618.1, forward strand.
ATCTTCTGCTGAGATGCATTTCTTCCTCATTCCTAATGAGTCGAACCACTGTTGGTGAAACCACAACCTGATAAGGGTGCTCGTCTTATTATCTGAATCTGAACTGCGTTATCATAGGTTGGGGCCAGGTAGGGCTGCAGGCAGAAAAACTCCCACCTGGTGGCAATCTGGTACACCCTTTACCTTAGCACCATGAAAATTCCCAGTCAGCCACTCTGCCATGTCCTGAAGACACGGTAGTTTGATTCGAAAAGTGAATCCCTGCTAAACAGAGTTAGCTACACACAGAATCCTAGCTAAGAACATTAGGTGTGAGCTGCACCACTGCTCAAACTAGTTAGGGTGACAGGTAATGTGCTCAGGCGTTAAGCATACTGACACAATGTCATATGGAGACTCTTCTACGCATGTCTATGTCAACTCCACTCATTTGTTAGTGTGTCTGGCAGTGACTATGCTTACTTGAAGTTTTTTCGTGAAGTACCGACCTTGTCTCGATATCTTGCTCTTCGGACGGCATTTCACAAAATATATGTACAAAAATTTCAGTTTAGTTTAATATTAATATTCATTCAAAGAGTATAAGCACTTATCGATCAGGAATGATTTCGGCTTCACTTTGAATAAGGATCCTTTATCACACTTGGCAGTTTGTTTCACCATGTCTGGCTATCAATGCATTGACTGTGATCTGTTAATTTTAGTTTAGTTCTTTGTCTGTAGTATCAGTCTTCCTTTCCTGTATTGTAGCCATGCATGTCAGAGTCCTTGGTTCCTTTGTTTTGATGTGACACCGAAAACTGCAATAAATTCATAAGGTTACAACGGGTAAACTATTTGGTATTTATGATATACAAACATTTCCTTGCAGGAGTCTCTGTGCCCTAGTCCATGGATAATCGTGATTGCTCTTCTCTGCAGGGTTAATATTCTGTTCATATGTAGACCTGTGTCAGCAGCAGAGCCCCATATTTCTATCCGATAATTAATCAGTTCAGAAATTACCACTTTGTAAATTATTTACATTATGTGATCGGAGATTACTGGTAGGTCCAGTACACAGCGAATTTATTTTCGTACCTGTTTTTGTCGCACTTATTGGCTTTTTTGTTAACCAGTCTGTAATCAGCATCTGTCAGGGCCTACTGAATATGCGTAGGAACTATAAAATAGATCCACTCTTCTGAGTGTTCGTTCAACCACCGCCTTCTTGAGCTCCGATTCTTTCTAACATTGTTACTGACAACAAAAATCTTTGTTAACTGAAGACGCATAGCACTTTGTAGACGAAAAATGTGTGACTGCGGTTTGCTAAGTTACTATGTCTAGTTGAGTCTATAGCACTTCGAACTTAAGAAGAGATACCATTTGTTAATTACACTTCAAGCAGCTCTACGTCACTTTGATTGAATTACTACAGCTTATATGCTACACAGTAGCCTAGCGCGATTTGTGAGTTTTTTAAGACAATATCTTCATGAAGGTTGTATAACAACGGAACGACGATATCACCGTTTTCTTCGGACTTTGACAATGTGGATCGAAATATGACTGACGAAGGCTGTGGGTAGTTTGTTTTGGGTTTGGTTTGAAATGCGCGTGCGGCAAAGTGCGTGCTAGAGTATACGAAATAAAGAAGCGTAAAGCACAGTGACGCAGCTTTGCATCGTAAATGTGTTGTACGTGAATTCGGTCACCTTTTCTGACTGTAAGTATTAGAGTCACCAAATGGTAGTTTTGAGTGCTTAAACATTGTAGTTAACAAAAATTTTAATGTATTCAGGAGTTTCGTCACAAGAAATAAATGTAGTGGTTTACTACGAATGGAAGTTAACAATTAGATTGTGTGACCAGCTTTACCAATTTTCAGACTCGATAGCGTTTGAATATGAAAGCTGTAAGAATTCATAAATTTGGAAGTAAAGATGCGCTTAAGCTGGAGACAGTGCCCATACCAGAAGTTGGCGAATCCGAAGTTCTCGTGCGTGTTAATGCTGCTGGTATTAACCCTGTCGACACTTACATCAGGGAAGGATCATTTGCTGTTCTGCCGACACTTCCAGCCATACTGGGCAAAGAGGCAGCAGGCGTTGTTGAGAAAGTAGGAGATGGAGTCCAAGGTTTAAAGGTATGACAGTACAGTGTTAATTGATTAAAACAATAGACAGTTTACCCAGACGAGATACACAGTGAAAGTAAAGCTCTCAATCCCTGAAATTTTCATTGTTATCTTGCACTTCGTTTTTAAGGTACCGTATCTTAAATGAATTGTCAGTATGTATACGTTATTCACAATTTAACTTTTTCATGTGTCAATAAACATGCTTCAGAATGTTATATCTACCGACTGTTCCCTCGCCAGCCATATAGAGCAGTGTAGAAGTAGCAAAAGAGGTTGTTAAAGAAGATATCCAAAACATGCGAGCTTGCTAGAGTCCATTCATATGCCACAAGGAATGGTTAAATTCTGCCCTTCGACGACATCTTAGTCGTGGTGGCAAAGTGATCTGTAATGCAGTGTAATGTTTATTTTCATGCCATTTTTAATACACTTTTCATCACAAAAGCTAAAACTGCTAGGCAAATTCAGAAAACTTGGGTTAGATAATGGAAAAGTCCCAGACGGGTATTTTAATGTGTAATGTTGACATATTTTGGACATAAGCTACAAAAAATGCAAGGGAGCTCCACTACATAGCTATTACCTGGTTACTGTATGTAACAGTTTAAATCGACTAACATAATTGGTTTTTAATTTACAGAGATAGGCACTCTTCGGGTCCAGTTTCTGTATGTTAGCCTGTTGTTATTGGAAATCTACTCAAGTTGACATTCATTGAAGGTAGATTATTTTCTGTTAAATTTGTTTTCCACTGCTTCAACATATACATTGTTTTCTGCAGATCTGGAACAAGGAACACCAGGCTATGGAAATTTTAATTTGTTCCATTTCAGATAATACTGTTGGAAAAATAGCACCATATGATCAGTAGTTTGGAGAAGAAATGTTTGCGCTAGATGCATCTAAGCTGTGCTGTAGACATGTCACGAACTCTCATCAGTGCACTTATATGTTTTTGTGTAGCCATTAATAAAATGGTTACTCAGTTTTGAACAGTATAAGAGCTGGAAGAAAACTGAGTTTGTAGTTGGGTAATGTCAGACAAGTACCAGTAGCACTATTAAAGCTTCAGTTTTTGGTGAATTGTGACTCTTTGTTGAATCTACCAGTTATTGGATTTTTTGTAGAGAGCATACAGCAGACATCAAGAAACAGTCATGTGTATCCGAGTGAAACATGGCAGCATTATGACTTAAGACCTGCTGACTTCCATACAATAAACAACTCTCTAAACATCATAAGGATTAAGATTAGGTTCTTGACATAGTGTGCTGTTTTGCATGTGTCGCTTATGATTTGATTGAATCTACTGGTACTGGACTTAAGCTTTGATCTGTGAAGTAATAATCTTGTACATGTTACATCATGTGTGTGCAGACATTACAAGAACAGTACACTGAAAAAATTGTATTACATTTTGAATTGTAGGTTATGGGGGCATACTGATCTGTAGCTTAGCCCAAGGGCTGCGTTAGGTTGAAAGATGGCAATTTAGTTGTGTGTAGGTGTTGCCAGTGAATGGGAAAATGGAGTCTTATTTGTGGTGACTTACTAATTTGTGGCATATCCTGAGGTTCATGTTAGGTTGATAGGTAACAGTTTTGTTTTGAGTAGATCAAGTGGGGTCAGTAGGAATGTTGAATAAAAGTTGTTGGCTTTGACCAGTGTCATAATGGTAATGACTGGTGTCCTAACACCTTTTTGTGCATCTATTCACAGTTTCATTGTCAGTTGATGAAACCAATGAATATGGGGAGAAAAAAAGCTGGTTGTGGTGACAGATTGATCTGTAGCTTTGCTCAAGATCCAGGTTTGATTGTGAATTGGTGAAGCCAACAAATATGATATTAAAACAACCTGTTGTGGTGACAGACTGAACTGTAGCTTAGCCCATTTGGAAAAATCGCTAGTAACTTCATGATATAGTCACCATATTGTTTACAGCATTTGTCGCATGTTTCCTATGTCACTGGTCAAAGCCAATGACTCATATTGAGTGTTTCTCTGTACTCTATTAAGTGGCGTCAAAGACTTGAGTCAATCCTTTCTTTCTATAGACGAGAACTCGTAATCACCACTTCACCAATGAAGTTAGTGGGTCACAAGTTTGCTGTGAAAATAACACTTTTTTCATATGCCCAGTCATATAATCGATAGGTGTGTTTCAAGTGGGTCAGTTTCACGGACCACCATTCCAGAACTGAAAGTTCTTTTCAGAGTTCCGTATTTCTCGAGTCACACATCCACATTTTTTGTTGAATCATTGTAATAAGGTCATAAAATGATTTTGCTAGTTGTGATAGTGAAGCAGTGTGGTGGAGAAGAGTTGTGGCACTGGAGGTATGCTGACGCAGACCATATGCTGTTGTGCATAGTATAAACAAGGATTACCGGTCTCTTGTGATTCATATGCCACTCCATTGAACCTGATTGTGTATTTTCTGTATGTGATGCAGGAGAAAAATAAAAAAAAATAATTAGGAGTGCTTACAACTCTTATTTTGTTATGTGGCCTATAAATAGAAACACTTTTAGTATCTGGTGATTTACAGAGTTATTTTCTGGTGTAATATAGCAAAAATCAATTGACATTCATCCTGCAAAACTAGGTAATAAAAATGCTCTTTGATAAACTTGGAATTTTACACCCAAACTGCTGTTGTAATAACTTTTTTATGAGACATTTGGCTTACTGAGACATCTTTTCAATTAATGATGATGCAAGTGCCCATAAGAAAAAAGATAGAAGCTGTAAAGACTTTGGATTCTTGACTAAAATTCAGAACTTATACAAATTCCTTTATGTGACAAGCAGGCTACCGGCAATCCCCAGAGATGAGAGAGGAAAAAAGTGTGAAACGCATCGTACTAGCTACTGCAACATATTATTTGAGTCGTGTGAATGTATTATTTGCAGAATTATATAAAGTTATATTCTGTGGAAAATTTGTATCTCCTTTCTGATTAGCAGCACAGTCGTAAATAGGCTAGTGTTAATTTTTGCAGCAGGCTAGTGTTAATTTTTGCAGCATACAGTTTGTTAAGTTGCCCCCCCCCTCCCCCCCCCCCACCCCCAAAATGGGAGCCAGTTTTGTACTGAGCAATTTGTTTGTGGAAGCTATTTCCACAGTAATGGAATACAGATTAGTATCATGCTGGAAAAGTTATATCAGTAAGTTAGTTATTGATTATAAAATAATTTACTTGAATATGGCATTTGCAAACAATAATAATTAGAAGGATTACGGGGGACTATAGATACAATACATCATTTTCTCACACAGTGTGTTCTGTTTTGCCTTCAAGTTATTTTATAAAACAATTCACAACTTTCTATCATTGCAGTTAAAATAAAACTATAGTATTCCTGGTGAAAATTTCAAAGTAATATCTCCTGAGGTTCAGTTATTACTCTGAGGTAATCAGAACATTGTCAGACAGAATTTTTGCTTGCATAACTTATTACTTGTCTTTACCAAGTAATGATAATTATTTTGTGTCAGTTGAAAGACGATCTGGGCAGTTGTGGGAACATAGCACCCTGTACATGGGAACATAGCACCCTGTACATGTCTTGTAACTGTGGGCAGGTTTGGTCGTGGGTAGGTGCTTACCAGCTGTGATTTGCTGACAGTATTGTACTCAGAATCACAGTAATGAGAACCTCTGAGCAGCAGTTGAAAAGCCTTCCATCAGGTGTATCATTGAAGTGTCGCCTCTGAAAAGTGGCACCTCCACACTAGCAGCATCTCTGTTCAAGGTTCTGAAAATTTTTTGTGGTTGTGTGTATATGTCTGATTGGCAAGCTCGGTTATTCCATATTTAAAAAAAAAAAAAAAAAAAAAAAACACGCATACTCACCAAGAAAGTTCATCTCAGAAAGCATTCCTATGTTATCTTTAATTATGTTTAGTTTCTCCTATATATTTACGAGCTCTGCATCCTGTTGAGATTGCAATTCCGCAAAGTGTCTTTTGACAGTCTCAATTGTTCGAGGCAGAGCTTATTTCCTTCACATTACTCTTCTCTCAAAGGCATTCTAAGTGCATGGCAGTACTTGCTTCCTTCACACCTCATCACCCAGTCTCTTAAATTGCTTTGGAAAAAGTGTTTGCTTGTTGTAATTTTCAGTTTATTGTCTTGGTTGTATAATTTAATATCTATCACACATTGGGTTGTAGAAGAAAAAAAGAGAACATTCACTGGAGAAGATGTCAGAGCAAAAGGAGATCTCTGATAAAGTTCTCAGTTTAATATGAGTAAAAATTTTGAAGCATATTCTCTCACCAGGGACCTCTTTCCCACCACCTCCTCTCCTTCTTGAGAAATTTCTCAGTGTGTGTTGTGTGCTACATCAGGCACAGAACTATCCATAATCGTACGTTTCGTTTACCTTGCTAGGCAAACTTTTCAATGTGCAAATACGGAACTGGCATCAGTGTGTTCTGGAAGAGTTGAACTATGTTTTGATTTTAGTTTTATGTGCGGCAACAAATTATTAAGACGATAAGCAGGCAGTTTACAAAAACGAATTTCTGATGATGTTACTGAATTTTCAAGATGCAGAAATATTTTTTGTTATTGGATTTGAGTGAACACAGTTTTGCAAACAAAATCTTAAGAATATGTTGCATTTTCATGTACTCCAAACCTGAACTTTGTTAGAGTTTTCTAACATGAGATAATTTTGGTTAACTGTGAAGCACAGTGGTCCCCTTGCGCATCAAGTACTAAGAGGTCACCTGTGCAATTTCATTGCCAGAAACAGTTCACTAAGTTTCTAATCAACCAGTTATTAATTTTTTGATCCACCGTATTTCTATCATAACATCAAATGATATTAATTCTGTGAGAAAACATATCTTAAGAAGGCCAACTGGCACTGGGAGAAAGAACAGAAACAATACAAAAAAGAGTACCTTGGTATTTCAAAACTTGGAACAATATAATTTTGTTATGTAGCTACTTACCGTTGTAAACTGCGCTCTCAAACATGCAGCTAGATGCACCTGTGTGTCATTTCTAAGGTGATAATAGAAAAGCCCCACTGACATCAATCTTGTCAGTATGACAGGTGCTTGAAGTGTCACTGTCACTGTAGTTATTTAATGTAATAATCATCTCAGCCACTGAATTTTCTAAAACATCCTCATTCTGTCGTGCTGGAGTCTGTTGAAGGCCTTCTCATCAGTTGCTTCATATTTTGGAATGTTGTCATTAACCATGATGCAATGCTATACCCTTCCTCTCCTAAAATTAAATCATTACACTGGTTCTTTCTTAGCATTTGGCATACATCAGAGTTTCTTGATATCCTAGCATCATGTACATATACAGGAAATGAATGAAACATTGACACTAATAAACGTTTCGCTGTTACCACATGTTGCCTGCACATTGATGCTAGGAAAGAGCTTCCATTGAATATATTCATCTCCATGTACAGAAGGTTCCATGATTGATATGTGCATGCAGTCAAGACCCCCACCATACGTGGAAACTGATATCTTGATTGCCACTTAACTTAGGCCTACACGATTTACAGTTCTTTCAAAGAAATCAGATCCACAAAGCTGCTTTCTGGGTAACAAGATGAACAATATCTGAAACCGAGCAAGATGGCACAGTTGTTAGCACACTGGACTCACATGTGGCAGGATGACTGTTCAAACCCGCATCCAGCCCTCCTGAATTAGGTTTTTTGCGATTTTCCTAAATCGCATCAGGCAAATTCTGGGATGGTTCCTTTGAAAGGGCAAGGGCGACTTCCTTCCCCGTCCTTCCCTAATGAGATGGGACTGATGACCTCACTGTTTGGTCCCCTCCCTCAGATCAACTAACCAACCAACATCTGAAAATGTCAGTGACACAGTTGTCTGGGGTAAGCCTAAGTCTTCTACACCAGCCTGAAAACTTAAGTCTGCTAAATAGTGCAAAAATATTTCCATTTTCACTTTGTTTGAAAGGATGCTTCCTCTTCTTTCATGATTTTTGGAAAGAAAGCGATTCACCAGCCAAATATGTTTTCATTGTTAAACCTGTATAAACTTCTACTTCTTTCAGTATTTCTCCAGGTTACATATATCTTTTTTTTACCTTCTGAAAAACATAAATTCTGTCAGTTCCGCTAAAAAAATTTGCTAAAACTTAGCCTCAACAGAACTTTTAGTTAGCTCGAAATATGCTACAGACCTCATTTCAAAAAATGGAGAATGTTCTCCACTTTTGAGAAACTTCTGTAATTTTATTCATACGATATCTCAATTAGTTGGAAGCATGCTGCGCCCATAACCCAGAGGTCCATGGATCAAAACCACGCTCTGCTGCCAATTAAGATCCAGAACAAGGATTGGGATTAATTTAAGGAAAACACATGGAGGGATGGCCCAACTTGATGCGTTATTTGTCATTTCCAAACAAACATTTTTGTTTAATAACAATTCAATCATGAGCCAACAAAGATTCATGTGAAATATGTACAAATAATTCCCGAATGAGATTTTCACTCTGCAGCGGAGTGTGCGCTGATATGAAACTTCCTGGCAGATTAAAACTGTGTGCCCGACCGTCCCGAGTTAGAGTCTCGGTCGGGCACACAGTTTTAATCTGCCAGGAAGTTTCATATGTACAAATAGTTAAGATTTTAAAATTATATTCACAATGTGTAAGGACATTTGCATTATACATAAAATTACAAATAGTACTCAAAAAATGTCAACTGTGCAACAAAATGGTGGTTGGACTACAAACAGTATGGCAAGTTGAAAAAGAGAGAGTTAGAGTGAGAAGTGATATTTACAAGTGTATGACAAATCTCTTTCTTCAAAAATATTTCTCTTCTTCATACCTCTGTGTTACCACAGATGACGTGTCACTGATCTCATTTGTACCAAGATTGCAGTACATGTGAGGTGCCGATTTGCTTCCACCACTCAGAGTGGAATGCAGAAGTTCTAATAAACGTTTGGTTGCCACTTGCTTCTTATTGGCAGAACACTAGAAACTGCACTTTAGAGCTACAAAGATTTCTATTTTTCAACAAATTAATGAACTGCATATTTTTATAAATATACGTTGCTAATAAAGTTGTACCAGTTCTGATTTACACACTAGACATTGCTAACTAAGTCTTAACTGATATCGCGATGAACAACATGTCTGTCCTCTGAGACTGCCGAATGAGCTCTCATCTTACAGCCGAACCACTACGCCTGCCATCCAAGTTATGCGCGACCCAAAGATCACCAAAGTGTTCCATCTGCCTTTTCATTTTCCAGTTGTTTATTGTTCTGTTGTTTATTAATACTTGTGAAACAATGGAATGATAGTGCGCTATTGAGAAATGTTTTAATTTGAAATTCAAGTAAATGTGCAGTTTAGTTCATCTAATGTTAATAATAGAAGATTACCGTTTTGGTGCGCAACTTCCAAATGTAGCAGCCAATCATAGAGGAGGACCACAATTTGGGTGGTCTTTCTCACGATACCCGTACCAAGCAAACTGTCTGTCATCGGTACCTCACACCAGATAACGTCATCTCGCAACAGTTGCATTCTCAACTGCTCTAAAAAGAGCTTCTTGTAGCCGAATTTGATGGCTGCAAAGCCAGAAATATTACAACAGTTAATTAATTAAATAAACCTGTGGTGGCACTCAGGCTCAACAGATAAATCACAAGTGTGGGCTAATCCCTCAACAGGACTCAAATAAAAGTTCAGCAAACATTAAATAAAATACATTAAAATGCATACATCTCCACTGGTTATTCTACTCTCATATAGACAGATATGGCAAAGCTGCCCAAAGGCTGCCCAGATGTAAAAGCAAATCAACAGTAGTACTTCACTGATTGCCCACAAGCCTCTTCCACATAAACCACATTAAGTACTTAAATAAACAACCAGGCCCCCAAAACACAATTAAATTGATGATGACAATTAAACTCTTAATTTTTTAAAGAAATGAAGAAACTTAGTGCTCAGTTTGGCCAAGGACTTCCAACACATGCTCACAAGGGCCTTACATGGTTCAATTACTTCTAATCTGGTGACACCCCCCACCATGGCACGATACCACAAGAATAACAACAAACTATTCAACTTGCGGCTGGAACAGGAGAGCCGCAGAATTGTGTGACTTGCCAGCACTTAGACCTCGTGCGATGATGGGAAAGCCGCCAAAACAAAAGGAAAACGTGTTGCTGCCCGGGACCAACAGAAAAGCAATGTGTCAGCTGCTGCCAATGCAGGGCTGTCAACATATACAAAAAACAGATGGCAAACAGATTTGATAAAAATTAACATACACAGTAATACTTAAATGGGCAATTGAAAATTGAACTACTAAAACTATAGTATGGGAGTGGCCCACTCATAACGCTGCAAGTTAACCTTCCCAGCAATGTACAAGGTCATTTAAAAGAATAATTACATACTAATTCCAACAAGATTTAAAAAATCGACGTATACATTTACGGGGGCTTCTTAGGGGCTAATAGACACTGTAATTGGGATATGCACCAAACAGCGGATAGCCGGTTAAACTGTACAACTATAATCTGAAGGCCTTGTCAATATGGAGTAAGAGTCGTGCATACACACAGGACCACACATGCATGCCTTTAGACTGAGCGCATACAACTTTTGTTACAGGCCAAACTTGCCCCAGGAAGGGCCATGTGGTCTACAATACAGAAATTACAATCAACAGTATCAAATACTCAATAATAACAATCCATGATTTCAAGTGCAAGATTAACATTGCAAAATACAAGCTTGTCACATAAGGAAATCTTCAGACTGAGACACACAGCCCCAAAGGGGTCACTGGAAGGCATTTTTAAAAAAATATATGGCTTCCTGGTCAGCTCACACTAGGCAGAATTAACAATCTTTAAGTACGGTACTTACTAAACAGACTTCATAGATAATTCAAAACAAATGCCAAAGTGCCAATAACTTCAGGACTCCAGGTAGGCACCGGATAATACTGCCCTGCTGCTTATAGTTGCTAACAATTTGTTCAATACATCTTAGCGTATTAAGCACACCACAGTTGATTGATTCATGTCGTCACCAGGTTGCATGTGGAGAGAGTTGCTGCTTGCCCACTAAACTTGCCAGTAGCAATGGTCAGTGATGCAGGAAAACATGAGCCCCATGCCCAAACGGTCAATGGAGTTCACTCGCTGCAATTGCCAGGATGCCAGGTACTCCAGCACACTCGCCCAGCTCCGTGTCCGACAAAACACTCATCACAACACAGCCCCAGAGGGAGTACGCAACCGAACAAAGATGATACGACAAGAGCCAGAGTCGATGGAATGCGTGCACAAGTGGCGCCAGTAGGATCACGCATGCACCTTCATGGAAGCCACCTCAACTCATGGAAGCCACCTCAACTCAAACATATTGAGGTCCTTTGTGAGAAACAATCACTTCAGGCAAACCCCTGAGACAAAAGCTTGACGATAAGGCCTCGACTGTGGGACGAACCTTAGTAGAGTGCATAGGAACCATGAAAGGAAATTTGCTGAAAGCATCAAAACTATGACCCAATTTGTATTCCAGTAAGGACCCGCAAAATCCAAGTGCAAATGTTGCCACAGTGCTTGAGGTTTGGGCCATGCAAAGAAATACTGAGATGGAACTGACATGTTCAGCACAGGCTTGGAACTGTGAAGTAAATTGTTCAGTTTGTGCATCCAGACGGTGCTGTTCAATGAGATCACGCCACTGCAACTGTGAACGATGTTCCATTGGCCTTGGTGGAGCAAATGAAGCATTTTAGGCTGGAGAACCTGGGGAGTCAAACACGTGGCTGGTCATTATTGGTGTGAAGCAAAATAACACTTCGGCGAACTGCGGGGGTATGCCGATGGGCAGAATATTGGCGAACTACCAAGCTACGAATCTGTCTGGCTGAAAGTGGCCAAGCAATGCAGATGTAGTGCAACAGGATCTGCAAATCAGGAACTGCTGCTGTGGTCTGGTCAATTCTCTGGTGATTGAAAGGAAAGCTATGCAAAGCATGTGTGTCTTGTGAATCAACATAGCAAAAAGAAGCAGAGGACTCAACAAATGTGAAATCTTGGCCAACAGGGAGATGAGAAAGAGCATTCGTGTTGGCATGCTTAGAAGTGAACCAATTCACAATCACAAATTGGTAATTTGACAAAAGAAGACCCCGCCATTGCAGCTTCTGGGCTGTGCTTGTTGGGACTGGCTGAGAAGGGCTAAACAAAGATTGTAGAGGTTTGTGGTCAGTTAACAAGTAAAATTTTGTGCTAAAAAGCTACTGGTGTAACTTAATGACCATAGACAATGGCGATAGCCACCTTTTCATTTTGTGAATAATTACATTGAGCTTTCTTCAACAACTTTGAAACAAAGGCAATCAGCCTATCAACAGCACTGAATTTAAGTGGTAAAACTGCACAGATTCCATCAGACGAGGCACCTACAGCCAAAACTACCACAAAATGAACAAGGCATCGGTCACTATGCAAAATGTCTTTCATCTTCTGGAAAGCAGACTGACACTGTTGTGACCAAACAAAAGCAACATTCTTCCTGTGCAAATTATGTAAGGGACCCATGATCTGAGCAACGTTAGGAATAAATCAGACATAATATGTGAGCTTCCCTAACACAGACTACACATTGTGTGGAGTGGATGGTCATGTATAGCAAGATTGATGACAAGTCCTAAATACTCGAGTTCACTCTGAAAAATATACACATTTGTGTCTGTTACATTTGATACCAGCTGCAGACAACATTTGAAACACAGTGTGAAGATTACTAATGTGTTCTTAAAGAGTGCTACCTGAGACCACAGTGTCATCTAAATACTTTGATCACAAAGGAACTTTTGCAGTTAGCTCCTCCAGAAAGCAATGAAAATAGCAGGTGCAGAAGTACTGCCAAACGGCAATCTCGGACATCAGAAGAGACCCAGATGAGTGTTAATGACAAAGACTTGTTGTGATGGCTCATTCAGAGAATTGCAAGTAAGCATCAAGCAAATCAGTTTTAGAAAAGGAATGACCGGCACCACATTTCTCCATCACTTCTTCCAGGCGTGGCAAGGGATAGCTGTCAGTCACTGTTGGAGGATTCACTGTTTTCTTAAAATTAGCATACAATCGGAGTGTACCGGATGGCTTCTTCAGAATAACAAGAGGGGACACCAATTGACTGGCAATAATGGGTACTACAACCCCACACTCTTGCAAAGTGGTGGTTTTGTAAGCCACATGGTTTTGAAGAGCGTAAGGAACAGAATGAGCTCTAACAAAACGTTGCCATGCGTTGTCCTTCACTGTGACGTGGGCAAAAAAATTTTTTGCTTTGCCTAAACTGTCAGAAAAGAAATCCTAAAATTCTGCATGTAACTTAGCAACACTGCCCTAAGGACCAAAACAACAAAGAGTCTAGACCAAAAATATTAGCAGGTTTCAGAAATTTGCGGGAAGGCTACAAGTGTCTGAGACAGGAATGTCTTGGCCATTATACCCCATCAGCATGTGGCGCAGTATGCACGACTTAGGTCTGTCAAGCAATTTTTAAGTGCTATGGTTGGACAAAATCACTGAAACTCCAGTGCCAGGTTGCAAATGGACTGCTTGTCCAGCAGTAGTTAGAGACACAAAAAATTTAATGTCCTCATTTAACACTGCAGATGAGTTGGGAGCCTTTTCTGTATGGCTGTTACACTGTTGCTTTTCATTACGACTCTGTGGGGCTTTGAAAACATACCACATACTGTTTGTGACTTAGACTTCTTCAAGCTGTGTGCTTCTTCAAGCACACAGACTTTACATATCCTCATTTGCTGCAAAAAAAAAGCACCACTTCACATGAGGGGCAAGATCGGTGTACGAGTGCCATATTATAGTGAAGATGTGACTTCACACCCTGTGCTCGATGTGACGTGTTTACGCAAGCACTGTGGCTGTGGCTGGCCGTGCTGCTGTTTGTGAGCCTGCTGTGAGGCCTGTTTGTCATGGCTATTTGCAGAACAAACAGGTGCTACCTGCAAACTGTCTGTTGCACTTTCGCAGGATTCTTGATAGCCTAGGATCTGCAGAACCTGTTTCAAGGAAGGGTCAAGGTATTTAGAAGCCTGTTCCCAAGTTCAAGTGTCAGCTATATTGTGCCTGATGGCATCACAACTTGTGGTGTCACATGCTAGTCACATTTGAATCTATTCTGTCTATTAAGGCCATGCACTTCACTCGCCAACTGACGGTATGTCTGCCCATATTGCTTATGCAACATAAAGAATTTGTGACGGGGAAGCCGCCATTTATAACCTGTCCTCATAATACTTTGAAAGCATCTGCTATAGGATCTGATATGGTACTAGTTCAGGGTGGGACATGGGAAACAATTTTGCGCACAAGCGATAGTAACTCCTGTTGTGGCCAAGAAATAAGAATATTGTCAATACCTTGTATGTGATGCGCACTTTTAACTGTGTGAGGTACTCTGTCCAGTTTTTCTTTGCCTTGTCCAACTCACTAAATGGTAGCACATATGCAGATGGTGGTGCTGCTGTTGGGTCCAGCACCTTGTGTGAAGTCATTTGTGCCATCATGAAGCAATTCATCACTTCAAGCAGTTGCTCTGTTTGTTGACTCTGAAACTGAATAAACTTAGGTCAACTGCTGGCAGTGCAGCAGGTGATTGTGGATTGGCAGCCATTGTAACCAAGCAACACCAAAGCAACAAGACAGTTAAGCAAAAAAAAAGGGGGGGGGGCAGGGGCACAAAAGCAGCAGCCTCAGAACTTGGTACAGAAAGGGCAGAGAGGACCCACTCAATTCCATGTGAAAACAGCTCACTCCATTATGGAGACACCAACATCTTGAATAGTACTTTGTTGACAACTTGGGTCCATGGCTTTATAGTGTCTGTGTCACAGTCAGACCTTGTCCTCAGCTCTTACCAACTGAAATCAGTACTCATCTGACCAGGCCGTGGTTTTCCAGTCATGTATGGTTCAGTTGATATGGTCACGAGTCCAGGAAGATGCTGCAGGTGTTGTTGTGCTGTTGGCAGAGGCACTCGCATTATCGTCTGCGGCCATAGCCCGTTAACACCAAATTTCACCACATTCCTAATGGATATGTTCATCACATGTCCCAAATTGATTTATGCAGTGGTGCTTGTCTGTTGGCACTGATAAATCTATGCAAACTCCATTGCTATCAGTTGGCTAGTGAAGGTTGTCGGTCACTGTGTTGTATGTGATGAGAGATGAGAGGTAATGCCTGAAATGTGGTATACTTGGCACACTCTTGACACTATGGTTCTCAGAATATTGAATTCCCTGACAATTTCCGAATGAAACGACCCATGTTTCTGGCTCCAACTACCATTCCACATTCAAAATCTGGCACTTCTCATCATATGGCCATAATCACATTGGAAATCTTTTCACGTGGATCATGTGAGAATGAATGACAGCTCTGCCAATGCACTGCCCATTTATTCGTTGTATACACAATACTACCACTATCTTTATATGTGCACACCGTTATCTCATGACTTGTCACCTCAATGTGCTTGCATACGCAGACATGGAAAGATGAACGCCTGATGCACTTAGCTCTTATAAGTCACTCAACAGTTTTGTTGTGCCAGTCAGTATCCAACAAAAAGAGAAGATGCAAACTTTCTTTAAATTTTGAATAGTCACCACCTTTTCTTAAAAAATGATGTGACTCCGAGAAATGTTAATACTTTTTTTGAATGGAAAACAGGAATGAAATTCATTCAAGTGAAAAAAATTTTTTTGTTCCAACATTTTATTAATTAATAATTTAAATCAATTATTTGTGTCCTGTTGCTTCTATCTTGAGGGAGAACCTTCAGGGATGTTAGAGGAGTAAAGGTATACACTAATATGAAAGTAGAAAGCCCTGAATGGTATATATAAAATTCAAGGAATTCTGTGTATACATAAGTGATGCAACGGACAGGATGAGCAGCAATCTGCAGCTGTTTGCTGTTGATGCTGTGTCATGTAGGATGGTGTCTTCGATAAGTGACTGAAGGAGGATTTAAGATGACTTAGACAGAATTACTAGTTGGCGTGATGAATGGCAGCTTGGTTTAAATGTTGGAAAATGTAAGTTAATGCAGATGAGTAGGAAAAATAGTTCTGTAATGTTTGTGTACACCAATAGTAGTGCGCTGCTTCGCACACACCGAGCAAGGTGGCGTAGTGGTTAGCACACTGGACTCACATTCGGGAGGACGATGGTTCAATCCCGCATCTGGCCATCCTGATTCAGGTTTTCCATGATTTCCCTAAATCACTTCAGGCAAATGCTGGGATGGTTCCTTTGAAAGGGCATGGCCAACTTCCTTCCCCAACCTTCCCTAGTCTGATGAGACTGATGACCTCGCAGTTTGGTCTCCTTCCCAAATCCGCCTCACCACTACTTCACACAATCATATTGATTAATTATGTAGGCATAACACTGCAAAGCAATATGAAATGGAATGAGCGCATAAGGATGATAGGAGGGAAGGCAGATGGTTGACTTCAGTTTATTAAGAGAATTCTAGGAAACTGTGGCTCATCTATAAAGGAGACTGTGGGATCCTGCTCACTTGTCTCTTATAGGGTGTCTAAAGGATGCTGATTTCTTGGATAGCTATACAACAGTTCAAGGAAATCGCGTTAGTGGTTTTTATGGCAAAAAAGTAGACTGACAATACTTAGCTTTGTATTTACAAGAACAAGTCACAAACGATTGGCGACATGCAAACAGTCAGTGTCCTTCACTAAATACAATATTCATGTAAGCAATGGATATGGATCTCTAATAAATGCTCTGCTGGTGTCGGTGTACTACTATGCGGCTGAGGCTGGCAGGAATAGTGCTTATATTCTCCTCTTGTAGAGGCCGCTCCTGTCATGTTGCGGTCCTAGTCAGTGGTTTATTAGCCAATGTCGTCTCGCAGCCTTCTCTGCTCATGTGCTCATCATCTTCATGCCTGCGCATGTTGATACACTGGAACATTCCTGCCCCCCCCCCCCCCCCCCCCCAAAAAAAAAAAAAAAAAAAAGCAACGGACTGTCATTGTGTAGGGAATGTGACCAAGGCGGAGGAGGCAGGAAGGTGGATGCCTCGCAGGACTGGAAGCTTGGCTGCACGGGATGTAAAGCTTCCAGTTGTACCCCGCCAACTGGACTGCGCTCTGGTGGATACGGCCATATGGCCCCTGGAAAACGACCAGAGGGGTACGCGTCCATCTCCTGATGCCAGGAACCAGATAAAGAAGGCGGCAACAGCTGCGGTGTGGGCGGGTCCAGCTCCATCGGTAGGACGAGAGGAGGCAAAGGCTCTGTCTCCATGGGGTCGTCTCACGGTGTCGTGAGGACACCCTCTGGCAGCTGCTGTGGCCGTGCTGTCCTGTGCACCAGTGAATCTTGGCTAAGAGACATTGCAAGATCATTGTGCACATGACAGAGGCGAAGCTGATTTTGATATCGGCACTGCAAGCCATTTGGGCCTGAAATAAGGTAAATGCAAGTGCCAAGTCGACGGACTATCTTGCCTTGCACCCACCGTCTGCTGCCACTAAAAACCCTGTAAAAAGACAATATTGTGTGGCGCAAAATGATACTTGCAGCCTTCCTTCGGTGCTGGATGCTGTGGAGAGTGGAGCAGGTGGAGCAGTGTCCGATGGCGGCGGCCGTGAAGCTATTCCACCGGTGATGGCCCATCTCGTGGGTGTGAACAATACGAGGCGAGAACCGGTTGCAATGCTTGATCCCTGGTGTGTGCAGAGTGAAGTTTGGCCATTTGCTGCTTGAATGTTCTGACAAAACGTCCCACTTCACCGTTTGACTGTGGATGGAACGGTGCACTGGTTAGGTGCTGTATACCATTGCGTTCACAGAATGTTTAAAATTCATTTGATGTGAACTGAGGTCCATTGTCTGATACTATTACGTCAGGTAAAGCTTCTAGGCAAAAAATAGATGACAACACCTTAACTGTGCTACATGATGTTGTCAAGTTCATTGGCACAGCAAAAGGAAACTTGCTGTAGGAGTCAACCACAAACAGCGAGTGTTCCAAAAAGGTCCCGCAAAGTCTATGTGCACACATTGCCATGGTGATTGCGACTTAGGCCAAGCAGAGAATTTTTGTGGCGGAGTGGACTGATTTGTCGCACTTGCGTAACACTGTGATGTCATCTGTTCTATTTGGGCGCCCATAACCTGCCAAGAACAGTTTTGACGTGCTGATTGCCTCATACGAACAATCCCGCAGTGTCCTTGGTGAAGTAGTTGCAACACTTCTTTATGCAAAGCTTTAGGGATCAACACAAGTCATTTTGCACTGTCATTTTGAGCAAGAATCACACCTTCCATACAGCAAGGCTATGCAGACGGATTAAGTATCAGCACACTACAGGGTTCTGTATGCTATACAAAGAACGAGGCCAAGATGTGCAAATGTATGTCAGCAATACGTTCAGATCTGGATCAGCGTCCATGGCCAGTTCAATTTTCTTATATTTCAGCAGAAAAGACTGAAGCAATTCAGAATCCTGAGCTTGGTGTGACAACAAGATGCAGCAGAAGTGTCAAACTCTGTATCAGGGCCAATCGGAAGACTGAAAGCACATCCGCATTACCATGTTGAGTTGTTGGACAATACAGAATCTCGTACTGGTATTGAGACAACAAAGCCCATCTTTGCAATGTCTGGGCAGTTTGTATAGGAACCGGTTTCATCGGATTAAACAAGAACTGGAAAGGCTTATGATCCATTACTAAGTAGAATTTTCTGCCATACAAATAGTGGTGGAATTTGGTGACACCATACACAAAAGCCAGTGCCTCTTTCTCAATTTGTGAATAGTTATACTGAGCTTTGGACAACACTTTTGATGCAAAAGCAATAAGACTGTCTTTATCACCAATTCTGTGCAAAAGCACTGCACCGATTCTGTAAGAGGAAGTGTCAGCTTGCAATACAGCTGGTTTGTCAGGATCAAAGTGAACTAAGCATCGAACACTGAGCAATGCATCTTTAAGTTTTTGAAAAGCTACTTGGCACTCATCTGTCCAAACAAGGGGGACAGTCTCGCGATGCAATGGAGCTGCGATTTGTGCAGCATTCGGTATAAAACAAATATAATAGTTCATTTTCCCTAAGACTGACTGCAATTCTGTGATATTGCGAGGAACTGGCAAGTCTCATATAGCTAACAAATGCAACTGAAGAGGATGTACACCTTGAGTGTTTGTGATATGACCAAGATACTGCAACCCCGGTTTAAAAAATCACACTTGTCTAGTCTGCACTTTAGTTCTGCCTCAAATAACACACGAAACAAAGCACATAAATTTTCAATATGTTCCTCAGATGTACAACCTGCTACGACAATATCATCCAAATAATTTGAATAGTTTGGTACTCGAGTAGTCAGCTGTTCCAAGTACTGTTGGAAAATGGAGGGTGCGGAAACACTGCCAAAAGGCAAATGTAAATTGTGAAACGGGTCCAAATGAGTATTTACTAGACACACTTTTTAAGACTCTTCATCAAGCGGTATTTGAAGATATGCATCATGCAAATCAATTTTTGAAAAGTGGTGTCCAGTGCCTAAACTGTCCATGAGATCATCTGGGCATGGCAATGGATAAGTATCAATGACAGTTTGTGGGTTGACTATAGACTTTAAGTCAACACAGAGGCAATTGCAACCTGAAGGTTTTGGGAGCAAAGCCAGTGGACTTGCCCATTTACCAGCTGACATGGGCGCAATAACTCTGCTATCTTGCAATTCTTTAAGTTCAGTGGCGACTTTGACTTGTAATATAATGGAAACAGGTCTGGCCTGACAAAATTTTGGCTGAGCATTGTCTTTCAGCATAATATATGCAACTAATTGTTAGCTTTGACTAAACCTTCAAAAAAGAGCTAGCTACACTGTCTTTTGCATGGAAAGCAAACCCTGACAACACAGAATGGGAATGTCTTGTTCCTTATAAGCCATCAGTTGTGTGCTAGTTTTAGACAGGTGTGTGAAGCCTAACAGTTCAGATGTGTGACGATTTAGCAATGTGACAGTGACACCCGTGTCCATCTGAAATTTCCCACGTTTCCCACAAAGAAGTAAATGAACAAAAAGTTTGTTTGACTGGCATATCTCTGAAGAAATTTCTTGCGTGCCAGTTTTGCAAATGCCTGTTGCAGACTTTGAATATACTGCATTTCTGATATGGGCCTTGTGACGAGATTTTTGTGAGCTGGCCGAATTCTTGTGTTCGTTCTGTTGCAAACATATGGATTGTACATGCCCTTTCCTACCACAAGCGTAACACTGAACTTATCAGGAGGGCCAGTCTTGGCATTTGTACCGTGATTAACACCTAGTGCAAGACTTAATTCTGTTCACCTGTGTAGTCACTTGTTTAGCAAACTGCTGACTTGGTGTGGAAGGTTGTTTACTCGGCATGGCGAGTTGCTGCCGCCGAATGGACTAACTGGAAGCAAGGGACTCAACGTGACAAACAGCTGGCTGCTCAAATGTATGAGCCGACATTTCAGTGGAATCGTACTGATCTATTATTTGCACTACCTGCTGAAATGATGGATCGGGCTGTTTCAAAATTCGTTGCGAGTTTGACATCAGGTACATTGTACACAATCGCATCACACAACATAACATCTGAATATAAAGCACCGCAAGCACATTTGAATTTGCATTTTCTTTTCATACCCTGTAAATCTGTTACCCTCTCGTGATAAGTTTCGCCTGACCGTTTTTTGCAATGAAAGAATTGATACCTGTTACCACATTCACTTGTTGGTCATAATATTTTGTTAGCGAGTCTACCAGTTGTTCGTAAGACAGTTCACTTGCAGTGGTGTTAGGATATAATTTGTTTATGAGGCGAAACACTGCATTTCCTACCATGGATAAGAAATAATGGCTTTCCACAGTACTTAGTACATTGTGAGCAACGAGGTGTGCTTCAAACTGGGACAACCACTTGAACTAGTCCTCTTCTTGTTCAAAAAACTGTCGAAAAGATGGTATAGCAGCTGTAGTAGGTGGTGCTTGTTCCATCGGGTGCACAACATTGGCCAGTAGCTGCTGCATCTTGTTGACTACCGTAGAGATTTGTTGTGGCTGGAACTGAAACATCTGCATTAGCTATGAGGGTAATCCCAAGAGTAAGGTCCCCTATTCTTTTTATAAGTACAGAGCTCTGTTTGTGTGGCAGTTGGTCACACTTTTATGAAGAGTGCTTCATGCACTGTGTGTAAATATGCGCATGCCACGCTGAGGCACTCAGTCTTGATTTGGCAGCCGTTGAGAATGGAGCTCCCATTGGATGTTACCGCAAAGTGCAAATTGCGCACAGTTATTCGGTTTTTGAACGCAAAGGGCACTGCGGCGATTAAAATCCATCGCCAATTGACGGAAGTGTATGGTGAGTCTTGCATGGATGTCAGTAATGTTTTTAAGTGGTGTAGAGAGTTTGCAGCTGGTCAGACCGAAATTCATGACAAACAAAGGAGTGGGAGACCATCAATTTCTGAGGAGACAGTGTTGATGGTTGAGCAAAGCATGCGTGAAGATTGGCGGATAACCCTGGATGATCTCTGCATGTTGGTTCCTGAGGTTTCCCGAAGCACCGCTCACAGAATTTTAATGGAAACATTGAACTACCGGAAGGTGTACGCAAGATGGGTGGCACACATGCTCACTGAGGACCACATGCGGCAACGAGTTGATGCTTCCCACGCATTTCTTCATCGCCTTGCAGCCAAACAGGACAACTTTCTGGACTCAGTAGTCACGGGTGATGAAACTTGGGCATACCACTTTACACCTGAGACAAAGCAGCAATCATGCCAGTGACGGCATCCTTCTTCGCCAAAGCCGCAGAAATTCAAACAAACACAGTCTGCCGGTAAAGTCATGACAACCGTTTTTTGGGATCGGAAAGGGGTATTGTTGGTCAACTTTATGTCCACTGAACCACAATTAACACTGAAAGGTACTGTGAGACTCTGAAAAAACTCAAACAGGCAATTCAGAACCACAGAAGAGGAATGTTGAGCAAGGGCATACACATTCTCCATGACAACGCTCGCTCACACATCGCTCAGCAAACTGTTGCTCTCCTGCAACAGTTTCAGTGGAACATAATCACCCACCCACCCACCCTATAGTCGTGACCTGGCGCCCAGTGACTATCACCTGTTTCCTAGGTTAAAAGAACATTTGGCTGGAAAGTGATTCAGCTCTGACGATGAGGTGAAAGAAGAGGTAAGTAACTTTATGAACAGCATGGCGGCAAGCTGGTATGACATGGGTATATAAAAACTGCCAGAGCATCTACAAAAATGTTTCGACAGAAATGGGGATTATGTCGAAAAATAGCTAAACGTGCAGCTCTGACGATGAGGTGAAAGAAGAGGTAAGTAACTTTATGAACAGCATGGCGGCAAGCTGGTATGACATGGGTATATAAAAACTGCCAGAGCATCTACAAAAATGTTTCGACAGAAATGGGGATTATGTCGAAAAATAGCTAAACGTGCAAGCTGTAAACTGATGTAACCACTATAGAAATAAACAGGTCTATGTACTTATAAAAAAATAGGAGACCTTACTTTTGGGATTATCCTTGTATGTGGCATCTAACGCTTGCAGCTGTGGCGCCTGAGTAGGCGGCAGGGTGGGCATTTTGGAAGACATAAATGCAACAAGCAAAATACGTACAAAAACAAAGAAATTTTCTGCAATGTCCACCTGAAAACACTGATTAGCAAAAAGACAAATAACTGTTAAAGCAACTAAGCGTCCCTACAAAGGAAATATGAGAGAGAATGAAGGCACTAGCAAACAAAAAATTTTGTGGCCGTCAGGTGTAGCATTTGTTTGTAATTCCTCATCGCCAATGTGGGGTCCTCCCCACTCGTCTCTTATAGAGTGCCTAAAGGATGGTGCTTTCTTGATAGCTTCACAACAACTCAAGCAAATCACGTTAGTGTTTCTTCACAAAAAACTAGATTAACAATACTTGACTTCGTATTTACAAGAAGGTGTCGCAAACAGTTGGTGACATGCAAACAGTCAAGTGTCCTTCTCTATTTACAGTGTTCATGTAAGCAGTGGATATGGAGTGCTAATAACTGCTCTGCTGGTGCCGGTCTACTACTGTGCGGCCAAGGCTGGCAGGAGCAGCACTTATATTCTCTTCTTGTGGAGGCCGCTCCTGTCGTGGTGCAGTCATAGTCAGTGGGCTATTGGACGAAGTCATCTCACAGCCTTCTCTGTTCATTTGTTCATCATCTTCTTTCCGGCCCTTGTCGATATGCCAGAACAGAAACCACGTATAGAGCATGAGTGCAAACTATTCTTGATACTGCTCGAATGTTTGGGATCCCCACCAGGTCAGATTAAAAAAAAACATTGAAGCAGTTCAGAGTTATGCTGCTAGATTAGTCACCGTTAGGTGTGATGAATATGTGAGTATTAGGGAGATATGCTTTATGAACTTGGATGGGAATCACTGGAGGCAAGACAATGTTCTTTTCATGAAATAGTGTTGAGAAAATTTGGAGAACCAGCATTTGCAGCTTCCTGCAGAATGATTTTGCTGCTGCTGCTGACATATATTTAGCTTGAGGACCATGAAGCTAAGATAAGAGAAATTAGGGCTTGTACGAAAGCGTATAGGAGTCATTTTTCCCTTGGTTTATTTGCGTGTGGAACAGGAATGAAATGATCAGTAATGATAAAAAATACACTTCACTTAAAAAATACACTTCACCATGCACCATACTGTGACTTGTGAAGTATATATGTAGATGTATGTTGCATATGACTTTTCATGCAATGTTAAGGAGAGAGATAGGCTATAGAGTGGTGTGGCAAATGTTGTCTTAGGAAAGCTAGGCAAGAGTGGAAATGATGAGTATCAAGATAACACAGCAAACAGAAGATTTACTTAACTTTTATTTCTCCAAATGTAGGAATGCACATTACAAATGGTGCAGCAAGAAATGGAGTGCATGTATCACAATGTCAACCAGGAAGAGGCTCGCTGTATTAAGTATGAAAAGTGGTGTCATAGTGAAGAGACTGCAAATGCAAGTTGGTTGAGTGGCTGCCACTGGTTGTCTTATATCACAGTAGCAGGGGGGGGGGGGGGGGAGGGGGCGTGTTACAGAGCCGCTGGAGGTGTGGTTCAGTCAGTGGGCGAGCCGGATCCCATGCAGTCGCTATTGGCGTCGGACAGAAACTTCTAATTCAGTCACCAACTTATGTGATACCACAGAGTGTATTCTCCGAACCGCTTTATCATGCAAACCTGAGAATGTTCTCCGAAATTCCGGGACTAAAATACATTCTCCATTTTATTCATAAGACCCAGTTTTCCCCTTAATCATACACCACAGGTAACATTCGTGATATTGTAATACGAAATTGCAATAAATAAAACATATTATCACATTTTTCTGCACAAGACACTTTTCATAATCTGAACACGGATTGTGGTAGTAGCTGTACGACTAGCTATCTGTTTGCAGTCTAACCATGATAACACTAACCAGTAGATATTGAGGAACTCTGCATTACTTTATTATCCAAAAACTAGAGAGAATTGTTTTCTGTAAACAGTACTGCACAGCTTTGATGTATTTGAGGAATTGCATAATGAAAAAAGTCTTGTGTAATGTGTATTAATTCACAGATAACCAGTTACTGTCAAGCAGCTGTCTTCGACACAGTTTAACATTACACCTGTTTAAAGGAAAATTCCTTGGCATCAAATACATAATTATTATCAGTTGCAGTATCTGTCACTTACACGTGTGTCTATTATACATCCATCCACCAGTCACTAAGTTAAAAATACACATGTCCATTGCAGTAATTAACAGATTGTCATATATAAACTGCTGTGATATTTTCCCACAAAATTCATTGCAAATACACTGGCTACAATTCATTTAATATTAAATTTCAATGGCAATATCCCCCTTCCCTCCCCCATTTTTGGCCTCCCTTCCACTCTCTCCTCCATCTCCATCCGTTCCCCTCTCCTGCCTCAAACCCCTTCCCTTTCCCTTCCCAACTCCCACCCCCAGCCCCTCCCTATCTTTTGTATCCCGCCTGGCAGGCAGCGTGTTGGTAGGAGCAGGAGCAGGAAAAGGTAATATACGTCGGTACTGCAAGAAAGTAAAAGTGGTTTACTGGTGCAAGAAGAGTAATACATAACTTTGCACTGAGGTGCGAAGCCTTATACCCTTCGTAAGTGAAGCGAAGCTGCTCTTCATCAAGTGGGGTGAAACTTGAGCGGAGCTCATAGAGCTCTCCTGCTCCGGCCAGAGTGCGCTGTCGTCGGTGACTCGTGGTGCCAACTTATGAACCTATGCCGTGGCATCATTGCTATGATACCACACTATCATTTCCACCCATCCCCTTCACCAACTGCCCTCGTTGCCCCCTTCTTCCCCACTTCCTCCTTTTACCCCTCGCCATCCTTCCCCTCACCCTCCTTTCCCTCCTCCTCCACCTCCTTTCTTTCCCTCTCATCCTCTTTCCCCCTCCTCCTACTTGACCTTATTTTTCCCCTGCACTCTCTGTGGCCTCCCTCCACCATGTGGCCTCCCTCCGCTCCCGCCCTCTAGTCTCCCTCGGCCTCCTGGCTGCCCACCTCTGCCCTTGACCTCATTCCTCCCTCCCTCCCCTCCCTTCCCTCGCCCCTTCCCCTCCCTCCCTCCCTCCCTCCCTCCCTCCCTCCCCTCACTCCCCTTGCCCCTTCCCCTCACCTCCCCCTCCCTCCCCTCCCCCAACCCACACCTCCCTCCCCTCTGTCGCCTCCCCCCTCCCTCCCCTTGCCCCTTCCCCTCACCTCCCCCTCCCTCCCCTCCCCCAACCCACACCTCCCTCCCCTCTGTCGCCTCCCTCCCCTCCCCACCGCTCCCCTCCTTCCCCTCCCCTCCTTCCCTACCCCCTCCTTCCCTCTCTCCCCTCCTTCCCTCCCCCCTCCTTCCCTCTCGTCCTTCCTTCCCTCCCTCCCTCTCCTCCTCTCTTCCCTCCCTCCCTCCCCTTTCTTCCCTTGTGTGCCTCTCTCTCTCTCTCTCTCTCTCTCTCTCTCTCTCTCTCTCTCTCTCTCTCACTCTCACTCACTCTGTCTCTTTTTCTCTGTCCGTGATTTAAAAAAATGTAATAAATTATGCATCAGTCATTTTGATTAACAATTGGATTGCTGATATTAGGAAATAGGCATTGACAGTGAAGTAATTGGTTGGAATATAATTTTATAAAAGAATCTGATATTGTAGTTAGGATGTGTTGTTAGGTATTGGCTCTTTCTATTCTTCTACAAGCTGACTGCAGACTAGCTTAGCAGTGGTATTTGTTTTTGTTGATAAAATGGCAGATGCTGTTTTAAAATGAAACATTTGTTTAAAACATCGCAGAAGTACGAGAATCATTGAAAAATACATCTAAAACATAAAAGTACAACCAATACCAGACAGAAGTGAAATCAAGGAGTTTCTATAATGATAACTGATAATCTTCAAAGATTAGTAATGTTGATATGTAACAACATAGAATAAACATTGATATTTTCACTTTCTCCTATAATGTTTTATGTATATGATGAATTAGACAGTATACCAACAAGTTCCTTCATCATTCATAACCACCTGTTGAATAAACATAGTTATTGCATCAATGGAGATCATAGCCAGTCCATCATCAGTGTGAAACAGCAGTAGCAAGTTTTCTCCATAGAATGTACATGGATCTGAACAGCTCTCCCGTAAATTACATACAGTAAGAAATTTAACGAGACACTCATATGAGCACATACCATCATCAAAGCTCTCTGGTTGATACACATACATTTCCTCCTTCAAAATACCATTGAGAAATCATCCAATTGTATTATACACAAAACATTTTGAACTGCAACACTCAAAAGGATTCTGATCATCTAAAATCTTGCTACAGGGCTAAATGTGTTAACATAAATGTGTTCCAAAATGTTAACTATATATCTTTCTTATGCCAATCGAGCCTTATATCGAACTGCATTGTTAACAGTTAATTTTGTAGGAAAAAACCACTGATTTTCGATCATTCTTTTGTTTCCGTTTTATAAACTAGTTCTCATTTTTTTATAATTTTTCTTCAGAGCATTTATTTCTTCCTATATCGCTTTCTTTCATTCTTCGGAATTTTCTGACTGCAATGCTTCTTTATAATTCCTTGGTGTCTTACAAAGAAGCATCATTCTTGATTGATGAACTACATCCTCACAGTTAACATGATGGTTTCTTCAAATTTCACCATTCACATAAATTGTGGCTTCCTTTATCTTTATTTTTTGTTTCCAGTTCACTCCCAGTTTGTCCCCCAGTGTCATGCAGATGGTTGCTAAACCTTTTGTCACTTATAGCTACATGTTGGTTCGCACAATTCCATTAATCGTCCTCTTTGAAACTGACATTTTCAGTTCATTTGCTGTAACATCTTCTTTTCATCTACATCTGACGTATCAGCATCCCTTCTAATCTCTTGAGTATGTGGTTCCTGTAATTATTTGCATTTGAATTTTACATTGCTGTGTGCCCCTACACACACACACACACACACACACACACACACACACACACACACACACACACACACACAACCAACCTTTTTTGGGAAAATAAAGATGGTATCCACAATCATCATAACCAACTGCGTATCACTTTGAAGATTTAGCATCAAACATCTTGATTTTTGCTTAGGAATCCAAGCCTAGCATTCCATTCCAAATGTCAAAAAATTAACAGATCAACTTGCTTTCTTCAAAAATATTTCAATTGGAATTTTACCTCTAATTTTCATGGGACCATTTCAATTCAAGGTGTATGTTGCAGCCAAAATTGCCTCCCCCATAATACCTTTCGTAGGTATTCAGCAGAGCAGAGCCAAGAACGTGCTCTGCAAAGCCTGTCTGCTAAGGAGTGTATTGTGCAGTAATTGAACATCTTAGTAGAAGTGAGTCAGCAAACTTTGTACATTCTGTTCTTTTACGGTGACATCAGCTTGAGTCTTTATCATTTGAATCATCAGTGGCAACTTTTCTTTAATATCACCCTTGTATTGCAGAAGGTATGTTGCCTCGAAACTCGAAAAATCATTCTTAGGAACAGCAAAGTGTCTACTCTCCAGGTTTAGAGGGTTTCTGTACTCTCACTAAATGCCAGCCAGTGATGTTTACCATCGATGCACACACCACAGAAGCTGCTATCTCATATCTCTACACTATGAGCCTTCAAAAACTGGTGCACATAGTTTTTGATGATCTGTCTTTTCATACCACCTCTATAAAGTATCATCAATTTTAGCAAGGACATAAACTTTTCTTGACAAACAACTCTTACAACTAAATGATAAAGCTCATTTTCCCCACTGGAAGTAGCAACAACTACTACAGTATTGTCTTTGAGAAATACCCTTGATTTGCCATCATTTTCAGTTTTCTGGTTTATTCCTTTGTGTGTGGCTTTCTTACTGGGAAATAAGTTACAGTATGCATAATCATCTTCAAAATATTGCTCTGTCCACTTCTATCCATTGAAGACATATGCTTCAATTTGAACACAATTTTTCTTATTAGCCATCTTCCTTGGAGTTTCAAATGGTTTATATGTAATGTACCAGTAACGCTGATTGTTAAATGATGTGTTGCACTGCAATCAATGTACCACTTGCCACAGTTCAGTATGTATCTAAAAAAAATTGTTGTGAATCACCATTAAAACTTCCTTTTCGATTTTTTGAAGAATCTGTGTGGTTACAACTTCTTGAACTTTTCACTGATGTTACACTAGTTGACAACACAGCATAGTCTTTTCTTTTGTCTACACTAGTACACTTATCTGATCAGTGGTCCTGTTTCTGACATTTAAAAAATACCAAATCTGTTTTACACTGTTTTGATAAGTGACCAACTTCACCACTTGAAAGTGTATTCAGTCTTCATTCCTTTTTAATGAGATGTTTTTGATAGATGGCCTTTTATACCACCAGATGCTCCCCACAAAATGTTATAAAATTTGTGTGCCAAATCACTTTGATGATCTTGCATTCTCCATCACAAAGTAAAGGTGTGGTGTTAAGCAACAGAATAAACTGTTTCCTGCTTTAGCATTAGCAGTGACCCATTTAGCAAGGTTGGTTTGGTAATTTTGCCCTTTCTTCTGGCTGATCAGCTCATCATTTATGATATCAAAGATCTTATTACACTCTGAAATAGTTCTCGTTATGATTCTCCAGGTTTCCTGCTTTCCTTTGCAGTGACTTTCTCAATTTGCTGTCTTTCATTGGCCTTTGTGCCATCTTCTGCATTTCTATAACATCAAGTTATTGTAGTAATCGGCTATAACTATCATAATTCATGAAAACTTTACCAACTGTGGTCTGCTATGTTATAGTTTTAGGCCTGGAATTGCAAAACTAAAATGTACTCCATATGATATTCCACAGAAATAAATTAACACCCACAGAAGATAATAGACAGGAGTCAAAACATGTTTGGGTTAACAGAAAAAGAAATACATTGTGTTTCGCAAAAGGTGGAGTTTATAATTTGACTACAGTGTGGCTGCTGGTGGCCACAATAAAACCACACATCACACTCCGTGTGACTGGCAGTGGCCACAGCACAACAACACACCTAATGCCATGTGCCTGGTCTGGTGTGGTGGTGAAACAACCATAACTTAATTTAATTTGCGAACATGGAAAATATGTCAACAGGATCTTCCAATTCCAAAGATTATTATTTATTTCACTGTCACTGACAATTATCAGGTCTTTTCACCTCAAAATATTAATTTTATTGCAATATTGGATCAAGCAGACCTTCATTTACTCTTGAAAGTTAAAATGGTTAAAAAACAAATCAATTCTGTTGCTACAAAATTTTTCTGACAAATGCCAAATGATTTAAAATTTTGGCAAGATTGCAAAGTTGTCTTTAAAAACAAACTGAATATGTTTTCTGAGTTTCTCCATTTTGATGAAGATAGTATGCTGAGACCTATAGTTGAGAAACCTGGAATGTAGAGAAATTTATCTATTCACTCTCTTGGTAGGGCATGGTGTTTCAAAATATTTCATTTGTACGTGCAAGCCATTTATGTTTACCATAGTCAAGAGGTGTACTGGTTTCTGACTGAGGTGTCTCGGAAGCTTATTTTTGGTTCATCTACGTCGACATTCATACTCCACTGTGAAGTGCATGGCAGCACGGCAGCTATTCTTGGTCGACATAGAAGAAAATACGGGTAACCCTCGTAAATTGTTTGTAGATGATGCTGTCATTTACCGTCTTGTAAAGTCATCAGATGACCAAAACGAATTGCAATATTATTTAGATAAGATAGCTGTATGGCGCGAAAAGTGGCAATTGACCCTGAATAAATAAAAGTGTGAAATTATTCACATGAGTACTAAAAGAAATCTGCTAAATTTCGATTATGCGATAAGTCACACAAATCTGGAGGCTGTAAATTCAGCTAAACACTTAGGGATTACAATTACAAATAACCTAAACTGGAATGATCACATAGATAATGTTGTGGGTAGAGCGAACCAAAGACTGTGATTCATTGGCAGAACACTTAGAAGGTGCAAAAAGTCTATTAAAGAGACTGCTTACACCACACTTGTCCGCCCTATTCTGGAGTATTGCTGTGCAGTGTGGGATCCGCATTTGGTGGGACTGACAGATGACATTGAAAAAGTTCAAAGAAGGGCAGCTCATTTTGTATTATTGCAAAATAGGGAAGATAGTGCCACAGATGTGATACAGGAATTAGAGTGGTAATAATTAAAACAAAGGCGTTTTTTGTTGCAACAGGATCTTCTCATGAAATTTCAATCACCAATTTCCTCTTACGATTGCGAAAACATTCTGTTGGCACCCACATACATAGGGAGAAATGGTCATCACGATAAAATAAGAGAAATCAGGGCTCGCACAGAAAAATTTAAGTGCTCATTTTTCTCGCCTGCCGTTTGAGAGTGGAACAGTAGAGAGACAGCTTGAAGATGATTCTTTGAGCCCTATGCCAGCAGCATAGGGATGTTGTGAATAGCAGAGTAATCGTGTGGATGTGGATGTAGATGTAGATGCATTACCTACGACCAAGACCATTCATATTCTAACAAAGTGTTCTGCCAAGTATTTGTATGAGTTTTCCAATTCCAGTTGTAGCACATTGACTCTGTAGTCATAGGATATTACGTTTTTTAGTTTTGTGAAGTGCAGAGTTTTACAATTCTGAACATTTAATGCAAATTGCCAATCTTTGCATCACTTTGAAATCTTATCAAAATCGGACTTAATATTTACTCAGCTTTTTACAGACAGTGCTTCGTTATAAATTACTGGATCATCTGCAGCAAGTCTCAGGCTTATATTAACATTGTCTGCAAGGTCTTTAATATGCAATATGAACAACAGTGGCCCTGACACAATTCTGTGGGGTACTTCCAAAGATAAATACTGTGTCGTACCTGCCAAGAAATCCTCAATCCAATCACAAATTTTGCTAAATACCCCATGCAATTGTACTTTGATAATAAGTGTAGGTGCGGTACTGAGTTAAATGCTTTTCAGAAATTGAGAATTATTGTGACTACCTGGCTTAGAGAATGTCACACGAGGAAAGTGCGAGTTATGTTTCGAAAGATTGAAGTTTTTGGAAACCATGCTGATTGTCATGGAGGAGGTGATTATGTTTGAGCTCAGATGTTCTAAGATTCTGCAACAGATGGATGTCAAGAATACAGAACAGTAGTCTTGTGGGTCACTTATGCTACCTTTCTTGTAGATGGGTGTGACCTGTGCTTTCTTCTAACTACTGGGCATAGTATTTTGTTTACTGTTCCTACGGTAAATTATACAAGGGTAAGTCAATTACTATCCACAATTTAAATTTTTGTTTATTTGGTAGTACTGTTGTTTTACGTTGATGGCACATGCTTTGTTTATTTTTTGGTATATCTTTGAAATTTCAAGCTGCTAGGTTAGTTTTGTTATCACCACTGTGCTCTTAATCGTATCTGCTCCACTGTCTATTTGCACCAGAGAAGAACAATGTTCAATGATCTGTTTTTTTTTTTTGTAATCAGAAGGCGTATTGGGCTGAAATTCATCGAAGACTTACGGTACAGTACAGGAACAGTGTTTTGCCACAATGGAGTGCCCATGAATGGATTGAAAAATTCCGAAATGGTCGCACAAGTGTTATGCATGATGAAGGAGCTGGACGACCATTTACCACCCCAAGTGAAGAAACTATTGAGCATTCACGTGAAATGATTCTCTTGGACAGACGATTAACTATTGATGAAATGGCACATCGTCTGCAAATTAGTCATGGTTCTGCCTACAAAATCATACACAAGAGACATGGGTTTCATAAAGTTTGAGCAAGATGGGTCCCAAAACAACTCACACAGTTGCATAAACAAATGCACTTGGACATCTGCAAAAAACATTTGGATTGCTATGGTAACGAAGGGGACAACTTCTTAGACAGGATCATTACTGGTGACGAAACATGGATCCATCATTACGAGCCGGAGAGTAAATGGCAGAGTATAGAATGGAAACATCCAAATTTGCTGTGCAATAAAACGTGCAAGACCCAACCATCTGCGGGAAAACTGATGCACAAGGTCCAGTACTGGAACATTATGTGGAAAGGGGTACAACAATAAACAGTGTACATTACAGTGAGATGGTTACTGCCAGCCTAAAGCCTGCAATTTGAAGCAAATGCTGAGGATTGCTGTCAGATGGTGTTGTGTTGTTGCACGACAATGCCCTTCTGCATACTGCTGCCTACAATACTGAGACGCTCCAGAAACTCAAATTTGAAGTACTGGATCATCCTCCATATAGACCTGATCTTACCTTTCTGAATATCACTCAAACAGGCATTAAGGGGCCGTAAATTTGGATCAGACGAAGCAGTGAAAGAAGCGGTGCATTCCTGGCTTGCAGCTCAACCAAGAACCTGTTTTCGTGAGGGCATCAGGAAGCTTATACAATAATGGACCAAATGCATTAAAACGCAAGGAGACTATGTCAAAAAATGATGTTCTTGTAAGTTTCCTATTTGATTACAATAAAATTTTATAACTGCTTTGCGGATAATGATTGACTTACCCTTGTAGTTAAAAGAGGAACTAACTCGGCCAAAGAAATCAGTTTAGAATCCTATAGGAATTCCATTGCACCCTGGAGTCTAGTTAAATATCAGAAATTTCAGCTATTTCTCAACCTCCCTCTCGAGAACTGTTCTACTGCATAGATACCTATCAAGTACATGGTCAACGATCCTTTTAAACCTGAGCCACATTTCTTCTACAACCTCTTCTCCAAAGCTAAATACTTCAAGTTTCTTATTGAGGTATGACACTGCAGCCTATTCATCAAACTTGCTGAAAATATAAATTATTCTTCTTGTTTCAGTTGCCCTTTGTACTTTGGTAATCGTTGTTGCTACAACTTCCTCATGAATACTGACTGATACCAGTGTGTATATCAACATCCTCAAATAGATCAGGTGTAT
This sequence comes from Schistocerca nitens, assembly GCF_023898315.1. Taxonomy (NCBI): domain Eukaryota; kingdom Metazoa; phylum Arthropoda; class Insecta; order Orthoptera; family Acrididae; genus Schistocerca; species Schistocerca nitens. Next base: position 383,714,333 of record NC_064618.1, read on the forward strand.
ATGTTGCTAGGCGATCTAATATATTTCTATCATGAGCGGACTTCCAAACAATCTGTTCTAGGTAGTTCTCTGAGAACACATTTAATAATGTTTCACAGGACATCTTGTCACATCCACCACTTACAAAACTACAATTTTCCAAATTGATTGCTACATGATTAAGTATCCTCCAGTGATTAGACTATGAGTGGGGAACTTATGTACTAGCGAAGTTAGGTTTTCACTAAAGTTTGCGGTTCCATGTCGTAAGTGAGCCCGTTGATTGACAGAAGGAGTTATATAGGTAAAATACTGTGTTTTGCAACTGTAATGAAAGTCTTATTAAGACCAAATGTGTTTTGCTTAATTTTAAAGAATTTTCAGTGATCAATGTAACAATAAACTTTTTTCTCTCATGGTTCCGTTTACTAGGATCACAAAAAGTCCAAATGTGTTACTTACTACTATAAACAGCATTAATTGTTATCGTTAGTTATGAATTTTTTTTCTTTTTTCTGACCTCTTCCTGATCGTCCACATGTACATGTTAGATTGTAGCACACAGCACTTTCACTGCACTAAACATGTTCACATATCTGTCGTGAAGAACCACTGTCATCTCTTCATTTCACCTATGCAACTTGTGTATCTGCAACTGTGGAAAAAAGAAGCCAAAACACAAAGAAGACAACATGGCTAGGAGTGTTTGATATACCCTTTTGGCTGTGCTAAACATACAATAGTTTGCAAAATGAAATTGTAGTCTTTGAAACTGATTGTGCTATGAGAACAGTAGAATAAAAAGTAGTTATTGGGTTATTCTGTATGTTGGATTGCCCTTCATTATTATTATTATTATTATTATTATTATTATTATTATAACTATTGTTCCCCTTTAGGAGAGTGATTGAACTTGAATTCATAATTTCATCTCTGGACTTTTTTCTTCTTTGCTTCCCAAAAACTCTTCATCCTCTCAGAGTGCTACTTCTTCTGTTCTTCTGTCCGTTTTGTACCAGACGGGCATGATGTTGTTTGAGCAAACTTCACACTTGTGATTTTATTCCGGCGCTCAGCATGGTCTTCGAAATTTTTTTATGTTGATCTGCTGCAGATCCCTCTGGACTTCTTTCAGCCATTCTGTGCTGCATTTACTCTTTGTTATAATACTGAAAATTTTCCTTGCTGTTCTGGAGTCTTCCATCCTGTAGATATGTGTATAAAATTTGGTTCAGCGTTTTCTGATTCCATCTGTTACTGTGTTGGTCTTTATATAGAGCTCGTTTTGTGATCTCTTCATCCAAATGCCGTTTTTGTTGATTGCCCCAGAATTCTTCCTGAGAATTTTTGTTTCTTGCTTTTCCATTTCTCTAATTTTTGAATGACCATCAATCACCACTGTTTCAGCTGCATAGATTGCTTCTGGAAGAATCGCTGTTCTATAGTGCCTTAATTTTGCATCTGTCGAAATGCACTTCTTGTTGTAATACATCCATGTTAACTTGTAGGCCTTCTGTAGCTTGGTGATTCTTTGTTCATTGGTGATTCGGTTTAATCCTGAGGACTGTATGGTTTCTCTGAGGTATTTAAAATGGCAAACTTGTGCAATTTTACCATGTTTTGTGATTCAAGGGGATTTACTTTCTGGCTGTCTTTCCATATATTTGGCTTTTTCATAAGAATCTGTAGTCCTGTTTTTTGTGAAATTTCATGTAGTTTTTCCACTGCTTGAATCACTTCTGTTCTGTTATTGGTGATAATTGCAATATTGTCAGCGAAAGCAAGGCACTTGACTTTAATTCGGTTCTCTTTCTTGATACCAATTTGGATATCCTTTATATGAGATTCACGTTCCCTGATGATCTTTTCTAGAACAATATTGAAAAGCATTGGGGATAGTCCATCTCCCTGTCGGACTCCAGTTTTGATTTCGAAGGGTTCGATATTTTGCCCATGAATTTCACTTTGGATGTTGTTGCTGTAAGTGTCTGTTCTGTGATTTTTCGTGTCTTTCGGTCGATCCCAAATTCTTGCATGATTTTAAACAGGGTTTCACTGTCCACTGAATCGTAAGCTTTCCTGAAGTCGAGGAATGTAATTACTATGTTTCTGCATTTCCTCATTTGTAATATCATCTTTAAGCACCAGATCTGTTTCACACATGATCGTACTTTTCTGAATCCGGCCTGATATTCACCAATTAGTGGATCTGCTTGGGATTCTATCCTGTTTAAAAGTGCTTTGGAAAGGATTTTGTAAGTGACTAGGAGCAGGGAAATTCCTCTGTAATTGTTGATGTCTGTCTTGTCGCCCTTTTCATGTAGCGGGTGAATTAGAGTGCATTTCCAGTCCTCTGGTATTTGCTCCATCATCAATATGTCTCATATTATATGATGTTACCCTTCATTACATATTTGTGAAAATATTTTTTGATAACTGTTTTTTTCCCCTTCCATAGATACATTTTTGTTTAGAAACCATATACATTTGTAGTATAAAAGAGTAACATACCAAACTTGCTACTATTGGAGTTCAATATTTTTCTCTAATGTTGAATTTTAAAATGGGTAGTGAAGGCCCATTCATAAAAATGGATTTCATTAATATCCTGTAATTGGAATCATTCCACGTCATTACAATGTGCCATGGAAATCACATCTTTTCCTCATTCAACTGTGATTGCAAATTGTTCAATTCAGGTCCACTGGTGTAAACCAGGACCTTTTGAAGTGTTTAATTATCCACTTTTTCCATGGTGAACTAGATATATTCTTTTATGCAGACAAAATTTTCTGAATTTTGATTAGATGATCTTTTAAAACTGTTTCTTCTGTATGTTGGATTACCCTTTACCTGAGCCCTACTGTTCTGTGCTAGACGTAGGATCCTGAGTGATGTTCTGAATTAATTTCTTAATCTGGTTGCTGTGAACACTTTCTTCTGGTTTTCGTAGCTGATGTATGTCCTTATGTCTGCTGCAACAAAGTAAGCATTTACTTTTTTCTGAATTTAATTGTATTTTACACTCAGCTATACCCTCTTAGTTTTTGGAAAGAAATATTTATTCCATATTGTATGTAAATACAGACTTCGAAGCAGGAACTTCTGCTGAATGCCTAAAATTGTTCAGAATTTTGTGGCCATTTGTTAACAGGTTGCTTGTTTGGTTCATTCTCGGATTTTCAGCCAACATTTGTTTAATGATTTTACTGTTGTTTCGCTAGCATGAGTGGCTTTCCCAGCCACTTGTCCTGGTGAAACATCAGAAAAGTCATTAAATAAACATTGTCTGAAGAGCTCAAGATAGAAGCCTGCAGGCAATTTGTTTGCTGAATGTGTGTTAATTATCAGAAAGAGTTTACTAGTATCCTGTTAATATACGCATCCTTAAGACTGGTTATGTTAAGCCACTGTTTATCATTTTCGAGGAAGTAAGCAAGGAAACATACAGAATGGTTTTAGTTCATGTGAACTATCTCTACAGTAGGCACAGAGTTCAAATGAAATGGACTTAGATTCAGGAGGAATAGTGTTCAAATGTACATCTGGACATCCTAATTTAACTTTTATGTGTGTGTCTAAGTAACTACAAGCAAATTCTGTGATAGATCCTTCCTCCAACCTTCTCCAATTGAGGTAGTGCTCCATCATAAACAACCTCAACTTGTCCAACATTCCTTTCTTCCTTCTTCCAGATGGAGCAGACCTCAATGAAGATATCACAAGGAACTCATACCTGGACCGTCCTTATCCAGCAAGATTGACTGGTTGTATTTGACTAAGAAAAAAGCTCATTGAGTGTGACGTACCACATGTGTGAGACTACCTGTTTTGCATCTCTCAGTTCTCTGAGGGAATGGCCTGTCATGCATGTCATTCAACCATTGGAAACAGTTGGGATGCATTGCAGCCATTTGACTACAGCCAGGTGCAGATAATATTTCAGATTCTTGGGTTGCTAGATTTGACTGTAGTATTCATGGATTATTTGTCTGCAATTGTCCTGCATTCATCTGTAATTATGCCATTATCTTGAAGAGAGGTGATTGGAATTCAGGAACATGTGTGGATGGGTGCCCTGGATAGCCAGTTGCATACATTGGATCACAGTGCAGTGCACTTCAGCAGCTTGCAGCATCTTGTGTATGTATATCATGAAGTCTTATGAATATTTGTAACAACACGGATGGAATATTTAATCTCCTTTGTGGAAATAAAAGAATTGAGTTTTTTACAGTCTTCTTCTTCTTCTTCTTCTTTTTCTTTTTCTTTTCTTCTTGATCTTCACTTACCAAATTAGGTAACTAACTGTGTTTTGCAATCACCCTCATACTTGCATAGTAGTACAAGTACATGATTGCTTTTAGACACTATTAGTTTGTATGTCTTTTAGCTCTATAAGATGTGGTTATGTAATTAAGTGCCACCTCTCCTATGCAGTGCTGGAAACTTAAGAAATGGTAACCGTATTTAATTCTTCATTTGGAGCAATTATCAATTTAAAATTGATTTGCAGAGGCAACAAATGCTTCAGTATTTCATGTAAATTGAAACTTTATGTACTCATACAGAATACTGTGTAGTGACAATATTAGAACTAAGGCTGTCACTGCATCACTACACTGTTTGCTTGCAAAGGTTGAAAGTATTGAAAACCATGAACAGGTACACTATTTGTCTGAATATTTCAAATTCTTTCCAGTTCAGACCCAGGGAACTCCAAGCTAAAGTAAACTAATAGTACACAGGAGAGGCTTTATTATGCCTCTGCAGTGCTACACATATATCTTGCCATTTACTTCTTATGTTGGTTCCCCATTTGGGAGACGAGAGTAAATTCCTTGCACAGATGGTGCCTAAAATGTGTATGTTGCTTGATGTATATAAAATATTAAAAATTTTTGGGAAACTGCAGTGGATAATACTCTGTGGAAGACCCTAAGCAATTGAAATATTTCACAGTACTCCTTTATTTTTAGCTTCCAATGATTTTTGTAAAGAGACTTAATTTCATAATAAATAATGTGTGCTGTTAAAAATTTTGCTATTTGTGAAACAATGTTCTGGTGATAGCTATTGTAGTGTCGGCAGACTTGCCAACACTACGCACACTAATTGAAAGAGGCGGCCAAGATGCACGCGCTAACTCACGAAGGATGGAGTGAGGTCTGAAACAGGAGACTTAATGAATGTGATAAAGAAAATACGTATCTTTGGAATATACTTAACTTTTAATACATCCTTGTATACATCGTTCTTGATGAGACATCTGGAGATTGTGGCGATACAAGTGACTCTTTATATACAAGCTATTTAAGGCTAATGGCGCCTTGCTAAGTCGTAGCCATTAACTTAGCTGAAGGCTATTCTAACTGTCTCTCGGCAAATGAGAGAAATGGCTTCGTCCGTATAATCGCTAGCAACGTCGTCGTACAACTGGGGCGAGTTCTCGTACGTCTCTCGAGACCTGCCGTGTGGTGGCGCTCGGTCTGCGATCACACAGTGGCGACACGCGGGTCCGACATGTACTAATGGACCGCGGCCGATTTAAGCTACCACCTAGCAAGTGTGGTGTCTGGCAGTGACACCACAGCTATAATCACCTGTAATTTTATAGTCAAAAATTTTAAGTAAGTGAGACTGTGAAGATTTGCTTTATTTGCAAACTCCAGCTCAGTGTCTTCAGAATTTACTCTCCCAATTTCTTAATAATCTTTTTAACTTAAATATCTTTTGTCAAGATGTGCACATCATGCGGGAAAGGTCACACAATGTGGTGTACATTCCACCATTTTTATTTTATATGTTCACGCCCTTCCTTTATCACAAGTGTACTACATACAAAACCCAACACAGTAACCAACCCATTGAGGGATGAGCTCACCGAGTACCTGCTCCATGGTAACTCACTGACCACATAGCATTATTGGTGCCTGAGCTGGAAACTCCCTCCATATGTCACGAGTTATGTATTCCTCACAGATGGGGCACAGGGACTCCGGGCAACAGTTAACAGTCAAGATTGCTGCTGTTGTGGCTTGGTGGCTGCTGGTGGCCACAGGGCCCCAGTAGTCTTCTTGAAGGAAAGAATTACTACTGTTTGGGAAATATTACTCCACAATGTTTCCTACCCAGGCTGTGGAGGAATGTAGGGCTAAGAGAGAAGGAGTGAAATACTCCCCACAATACTATAGCACCGGTAGGAGGCCTAGAAGAAATGATTGTTTGCTTGCTGTGCATATTACGGTGACTTTTGATACAGCTATGACTATTTCATCCTGTCTAGCAATAGTACCTTTGCCTTTTATGCCTTTTACATCACGCCCTCAGGGCTGCTCAACTACAACTGCTCCTGTTTCCCCCTCACACCCAGTTCGGCAGCATTGACTCCCAACCCACTGGGGATGTGGCTCCCCAACCTCAAACTGGAGAAACACACTACTCCAGGATTCATCAACAGAAAAGGGTCCCTCGGGACACTTCCTTTGAGGGTTCTGCTGATCTGCTTTCTGCATTGCCCTCCAGGAAACTTAGTTCACAGAATTGTGAATCCATACACTCCCTTGCTATCAGGGCCTTTTAAACAATCAAACTGGCTGTGACAGTGACAGGCGAGTCTGCACGTACATTCTTGATGCTGCCTACAGTGAACATGAATGACTTTGGAGGTTGTGCCTGTTTGTGTGAAGATCTCTCTGGATTTTACTGTTTGTAATGTTTATCTCCCTCCTTCTGATGGTGATTTCTCAGCTACCCCCCCCCCCCCCCCCCCGACACACACACACACACACACACACACACACACACACACACTCACTCACTCACTCTCTCTCTCTCTCTCTCTCTCCCTCTCCCTCCCTCCCTCCCTCCCTCCCTCCCTCCCTCATTTTGGACTACTTCAGTGTCGCAACACTTTGTCATGAGGAACTACGACCACTGGCCTAGGAAAACTATCAGAACTGTGCTCACAGCGCTCAGTATTCATCTCTCGATTACCGGTGCCCCCACAAACTTCAGTGTGGTGTGTGGATCTTATTTGGTCATTGATCTTTCCATTTGCAGCCCTGGTCTTCTCCCTTACATCCATTGGAGAGCGCATGATGACTTGTGTTACAGTGATAATTTTCTGTTCATTCTGTCCCTTCCTCAGCATCACTCACCTGGGCGTCCATCCAGATGAGCTCTCAACAATGTTGACTGGGTGCCTTTGCCTCTGCTGTCACCGTAAGCACCCTGCCTTGTGGAGATATTGATGTGGTTGTCCAGAGCACAATCACAATCGTTCTGTCGGCAACAGAAGTAGTGACCTACTATTCCTCGAAATCCCCCATCCAAAGAAAGCACCTTGGTGAACTTCTGAAATTGCTGTGCCCATTAGAGATCACAGATGGGCTCTCCTGCCATAAGCAACATCCATCGATAGAGCACCTCATTGCCTTTAAACAGCTCCGTGCCTGGGCCTACCGCCTAATAAAACGACAGGAACAAGAATGCTGGGAATGGTATGTTAAGCCATTGGACCATGTACCCTCCTTCACAGGTTTGGGCAAATGTTTGATGCCTCGATGGACACATTCTCAGGCACATAGGCTTGAGCATAATGCAGAGCGAAAAGTTTGGTGATAGCATCTTCGTCAGTGTAGACAACACTGTTCAGGGGAACACCAGGTACACCAGTGGGGGGGGGGGGGGGCACAGGTGTACTACCTGGTGTTCCCATACCAAGATGCTATCACCAAACTTTTTGCTTGCATTATGCTCGAGCCTATGTGCCTGAGAATGATCAGCCAGCATTTTGTGTCCTCAAACAGAGGATGGAGTGAATTCACTTACCTCTCAGTTCATGTCATGTGAAGCCATAAAATGATCTGTTTAGTGGATGGGAATTCCTGCGCCCTAGCCCTTTACCTTGACACAGCTCCAGGGCCACGCTGCGTCCACAGCCAAATGCTCAACTATCGACAGATTGCCGATGCCATGTTCTTGCTATTTTCAACTTCAATAATGTTCTTTGCAAGTTGCTTAACATATGGTGAGCCAGCAGCTATGTTAGTAGCTTGAGTCTTCTGGCTTTGTCCCAGGGTCGTTTTCACGAAGGCCATTCTACTGCTTACAATCTAGACTACCTGGAGTGTGTTATCTGGGCAGCTTTCGCCCATTCTCACCACCTATCGCTGTCTCCTTTGACTTGCAAAAGGTTTATGACACCACATGGTGTCATCACATCCTCGTTACCCTACATGATGGGGATCTCTGGGGCCAGGCACTTCTTGCCACCATGCTTTCCAGGTTCAAATTGGCACTTCTGACAGAAACAACTCCCTCCCTCCCCTCCAGATACAAGAGGATGGGGCCATGCAGTGCTCTGTATTGGGTTTACCCCTTTTTCTAGGGTTATCAGTGGCGTAGCTGTCACCCTTCACATATGCCAATGATTTTTGCATGTACTATTGATCCTGACTCCAGGCTGCCATATGAAAGGTGCAGTCCTGGCCTCTCACCCATGGTATTCAGTTTTCAGCTGTCAAAACATGTTATACACTTCTGTCATAGTCTTACTGTTCATACACACAAAAAGAACTTTACCTCAAAGACGAGTTGCTTAATGTGGTGGGGTCTTATTACTTTGTGGGATGGTCTTAAATGCCCAGTTGACCTGGCTTCCCCATCTTTGCCAGCTTAAGTGAACATGCTGGTCACATCTTAATACTCTTCACTGCCTTAGTAACACCATCTGGGGTGCAGAACTTTACACTTTTATGGCTTTACAAAGCTCTGATCCTGTCCTGTCCAGGCATACAGATTGACATCACCCTGAGCATTGCAGATACTGGGCCAAATTCACCATTGTGGCGTCTGACATGTAACAGGTGCCTGCCGGAGCAGCCCTGGAAACGATCTACTTGCAGAGACTGTGATTCCTCCAATACAGATCAAGTACCAACAACTGCTGGTCAGCTATGTGACACACATTCGCTGCTTGCTTGAGAACCTGAACTACTGTGTGTTTTTTCCACAGTAGGGAGATCCACCTCCCACAACAGTGGCCCAGGACTGAAGAATCATTGTTGCAGTTCACATGCAGTGTCTCTAATCTGAACTCCAACTTCCCCTATTGTCACCTGTTGTCAGGTAGCAATCACGTACTCTCTCATGGTGCATACCCCCCTTTGGATTTGTCTCAGTCTATCCTTTTGACTGAAAGATTGTGTTGACACCATGGTTTTCTGCTGCTTGTTTCTTGCCATCCTTGCTGCATTTCCGGATTCAGAGTTGCTTACATTGATGGCTTCACAGCTTATGCACAGGTAAGACATCTTTAATTGGCTGTGATTCGCCAAGTAGTCTTCAGGCTACTGACCAGAGCTACCCATGACACCTGTTGGTTGGGATTACCCGGGACCCATTTTCTGACTTCCAACAAACTGGACGGTCTGCCATTTTTGTCTGGACACAAGGTCACGTTAGGGTCACAGGGAATGAAAATGCTGATTTCTTGGCCGAGTTGGCCACCAGGATGCCATCTTTGGAGGTGGGGGCAACAGAAATGGATCTTTGATCAACTGTGTGCTGTCAATTGTTGGAGGCTTGGAACACGGATTGGCATGCCCTATTTTCTGTGAACAAACCATGAGCAATGAAGGAGATGAAAACCATGCGGCAGTCTTAACTTCGTGCTTCTCACAGGAAATCTATGGTTGTCCATTGGCTTTGCATTGGCCACACTTAGCTGACCCCTGACCACATAGTACAATGTGAGGATCCACTCCACTATTGGAGTGGTGCCCATCTGACACCCTTCATCCTACTGGACTGCCTGAATGTAGCCACATTGTGGTAAAGCCTTAACCTTGGTGACATGTTGTCTGGTGCTAGCCGAGGACATCTAAACCAATGACTTGGTTTTTCATTTTACCTGTGAAGATGATTTTTACTTGTCACTGTGAAGTAGGACACATTGGCTTTATCAGCTGCTTGAACAACTGGAGGGATGCTCCTCGCTCCAACAAGAGGTCTACGGTGGCCCTTGCTTGGTGGTTTGGCCTGGCTCCTGCCCTTCCCACTTTTTTGATTCTTATTATTCTTTTCTATCTCTTGTTTATTTACTGTCTCGTCATCATCAGTTTTCTTTACTGAGATTTGTCAATTCATCCATGTTGCTAGTTTTCTTGTGGTAATGGAGGGTGAGGAAACACCAATCGGATACAGAAGGTGCACCTCCCATTGCAAAACTTTGTTGTTGGGGGTCTCCAGCTGCTTAGTGGGCAGAGAAACTTGGCCACCTTCACTCTCTTAACCTCCCTCACTTCTTGTTTCTTAGAAATGGGAATGTGGAAACAGGTGCAGTCAGTCTTGACATCATGAGAGCAGGAAACTCAGCAGTTCCTTGGGAAACAGGCAGGGCTCACAAAAGGATAAAATAACTAGCAGTGGCAAAATGTAAACGCTTATCCTCAAAGCATCCCAGGGTTATTTGGAGTAACAGATGGGGACCAAACGAACTGTAAATGGCAGTGTGTTCCCTGAAATATTTGCAAGATGACAGGGGAGAAGCACAGTTGCATTAGTGGAAATCAGAAGCAATGGTCCAGTGATGCCCCAGCAGTAGATGAACCGGACACAAAGTGAAAGTAAAATAGACATTTTTCCGTGCTACAAATGCATTTTGAATGCACCTGGGAAAAAAGTGGACGAGGTAAGGTATCAAGTCTGCTGTGTTTTAGAGATTCCAGGTTGTATTCAGCAAAAACTCATAGAACTTTCGGCCCATGCTGAATTGCCAATTCCACTCCTATGAGGGATGGATTGGCTAACACAAGATGGGGCTGCTCTTGAATTCAGGGAGGAGCTGCCAATAATTATAAAATTGTTCTCTGGGGCAGGGATGAGCAGAAGGAAAGGATACTCAACAAAAGACAGGTTAACTATGCCCCCCCCCCCCCCCAAATCCAACTGGAAAAGAAAAACAAAAAGGAAATGGACAGACCACAAGTAATCAATAACAAAATAGTAAAGCTATCTGATTGAGAAACAGATGGTTCAGCAGTAGGACAAAATCAACCAGAGCAATGAATGACATTGGAATGGTGCTTCCATCTCCAGTGTCAGTGATGAAAAGGGGACTACAGGTAGAAACCGAGAAAGTTCCAATCTTGTTATGAAAACTGGAAGGGAATGGGCAGTAAAAAAATTGGAGAGTAAGAAGGCAACTAATAAAGGTAAAAGGGGATGAATTAAAAAGAATCATTCACACCAGTGTAATTTCACACAAGCTGGTTGAGAGCAATGTATGCACCGGAACTATGCAGGGTGGAGAACAAGTACGGCAGTGAAGTTAGTGACTTGTTTGGGCTGGTGATGTGAACTGAGGATGCCCAGACTCATTCTTTTCCGGGAGGATTCAAAGAGAAGCATGCTCATACATCTGATTTTTCACAATCCACTCTGGAGTGAGGCATGTGCCTGAGCTCAGCAGGGCGGAGAATGAGTACCATAGCTGAGGCAGCGACTAGTTCAGGACAGTGATGTGAGCGGAGGATGCCCAGAATGGGTCAGTTTCCAGGAGAAATTAAAGAGAAGCATGCACACCAATTTGATTTTGTACAGTCTGCTATGAAGTGAGGCACGGGTTCGAGAGAAGAAGAAGTGACCATGTCAAGCTGACGATGCAAATGGATGATGCTCAGAATCGGTCGTTATCCAGAATAGAAACCAGCTGTGGAACTATTCCCCCCCTCTGCAATGCCTCCTGCAACCCTGGCATTAGAGAAGATTTCTTCATCTGCTGACCCCCACAACCCCGCTGTGTGAATGGTCTCTACTTGGTTTGTGGTGATTATCAGCGAAAATGAGTGAAAATTATAAACGAAGGTTTCCCAGTGTTTGAGCTATTTATATATGAAATGCTTTGCAGAAATTGTAACCATCTCAAGGGTTTTCCTTTTTACCATGTGTACATTTCAAAGTAGTTCAATGATTTTCATTGTGAATAGTAATTCAGTTAACTTTAAATTTTGACCAAATTAGACATGGTGTTTATCATTCAATAAATTTTATTTAATGATTTAATTGATTTTTCAAAGGCAGTTGGGTACGTAGCAAGACCACTCAAATTATTATGTTCTACTACTTTATTATTTATTTCAGCATACATGACATCGTAGAAGGAATGGTCGATATTGAGGAATATGACAGAAATGATGATTTGAAGCAAAAAGTCTAGTAAACATGTATTCTAAAAAGGTATGAGCACTTCTTTATCTTCGTTACTGTGAAACAATTTCTTCTCTTGCAAGCTCTTTGCTTTCTGTTTCTCGAAAGGTGTTTGTTTTGTGCAAAAGAAGGAAAAGACGTCCATTAAATATGGTCAGTAAAGTGCATATCTTATGAGCTGTGAACACTTGATCACCTTTGCTACTGTGAAATTCATCTCTTCTACTACACAACTGCTCACAGAGCCCATTTTTACCAGAAAGTTTTTCTTGTTCGGTTCATACTACCTCCTCCCAAAATATTGAAAGTAAAGAGCTTGCAGCAGAAGAGACTTTTTTCACAGCATCGAAGATGAAAAGTGCTCATAGCACTTGAGATATACATTTTGAAGCCCACGTATACTAGAGTTTTTTGCTTCAAATGATCGTTCCTGTCACATTATGAATATTGACCATTCCTCCTGGGACAGACTGCTTGTTGTTGTTGTGGTCTTCAGTCCTGAGACTGGTTTGATGCAGCTCTCCATGCTACTCTATCCTGTGCAAACGTCTTCATCTCCCAGTACTTACTGCAACCTACATCCTTCTGATTCTACTTAGTGTATTCATCTCTTGGACTTGCTCTACGATTTTTACCCTCCATGCTTCCCTCCAATGCTAAATTTGTGATCCCCTGATGCCTCAGAACATGTCCTACCAACCGGTCCCTTCTTCTAGTCAAGTTGTGCCACAAGCTCCTCTTCTCCCCAATTCTATTCAATACCTCCTCATTAGTTACGTGATCTACCCATCTAACCTTCAGCATTCTTCTCTAGCACCACATTTCGAAAGCTTCTATTCTCTTCTTGTCTAAACTATTTATCGTCCATGTTTCACTTACATACATGGCTACACTCCATGCAAAAACTTTCAGAAATGACTTCCTGACATTTAAATCTATACTCGATGTTAACAAATTTTTCTTCTTCAGAAATGCTTTCCTTGCCATTGCCAGTCTACATTTTATATCGTCCCTACTTCGACCATCATCAGTTATTTTGCTCCCCAAATAGAAAAACTCCTTTATTAATTTAAGTGTCTCATTTTCTAATCTAATTCCCTCAGCATCACCAGATTTAATCTGACTACATTCAATTATCCTCGTTTTGCTTTTGTTGATGTTCATCATATCCTCCTTTCAAGACACTGTCCATTCTGGTCAACTGCTCTTCCATGTCTTTTGCTGTCTCTGACAGAATAACAATGTCATTGGTGAACCTCAAAGTTTTTATTTCTTCTCCATGGATTTTAATGTCTACTCTGAATTTTACTTTTGTTTCCTTTACTGCTTGCTCAATACACAGATTGAATAACATCGGGGAGAGGCTACAACCCTGCCTCACTCCCTTCCCAACCACTGCTTCCCTTTCGTGCCCCTTGACTCTTATAACTGCCATCTGATTTCTGTACAAATTGTAAATAGCGTTTCGCTCCCTATATTTTACCTCTGCCACCTTTAGAATTTGAAAGAGAGTATTCCAGTCAACATTGTCAAAAGCTTTCTCTAAGTCGACAAATGCTAGAAACGTAGGTTTGCCTTTCCTTAATCTTTCTTCTAAGATAAGTCGTAAGGTTAGTATTGCCTCATGTGTTCCAACATTTCTATGGAATCCAAACTGATCTTCCCCGAGGTCGGCTTCTACCAGTTTTTCCATTCGTCTGTAAAGAATTCGCATTAGTATTTTGCAGCTGTGACTTATTAAAATGATAGTTCGATAATTTTCACATCTGTCAACACCTGCTTTCTTTGGTATTGGAATTATTATATTCTTCTTGAAGTCTGAGGGTATTTCGCCTGTCTCATACATCTTGTTCACCAGATGGTAGAGTTTTATCAGGACTGGCTCTCCCAAGGCCGTCAGTAGTTCTAATGTAATGTTTACTACTCCCGGGGTCTTGTTTCAACTCAGGTCTTTCAGTGCTCTGTCACAGCCTGCATAAGTCACATTATTATTTCTGTCTTTGAGTCAGATTGTAAAATATTTTGGTTTGGGTTGTTGGCCTCAACACGGGTTTAGAGTCATAATGACGTATCCACAATGTTGGCCAGTTTAACATATCTGCTTCACCACTAGCTTAATGTAAAAGCTGGGAATTGTTGAATGAATGTAAACACTCTCTAAGATCCATGAGAGATGGCAATTAACAGCAGTGTGAATTTGCTGGTAGCAGTGGTAGTATTTCTACTTGTTGCTAAATTTCTTTTGCCTGTATCTCAAAACATAATTTTGTAGGTATTTTATTATGGATGTAAAACTTCAAACATATCTGCATATTTTCCTATATTTATTGTCTTATGTTTAGAATCAGTGGCATTTCAGAACCTATAGAAGCAAAATGAATTTGCCTATTATTGAGTGTTTGCAGTCTTATACAGGAGTGCCACATGGTTTCCTTTTATTTTAGTTTTTTTAGAATTTTCCCATTTTTATTAAGCTGTAATATTTTTTATCATTATCAGTAGAGATAAGTTACAGGACAGTGACTTGCCATTGTAAACTGGCAAGTTAGTTAGTTAAGTGTTCCATTAATCAATAGCACGGAAAAACCGTTAAGATGTGGAACGTGTCAAATGCACAGGAAACAAGTTTCTTTGTGTCTCCCCCCCCCTCCCCCCCGTTATAGTGTTATACTTAAATATTTCTATTATCTATCCCATTCCCTTAAATGACACAAAATGCATATGTTATATCTCCAGATTTATTTATTCATAGAATGAGATTTTCACTCTGCAGTGGAGTGTGCGCTGATATGAAACTTCCTGGCAGATTAAAACTGTGTGCCCGACCGAGACTCGAACTCGGGACCTTTGCCTTTCACGGGCAAGTGCTCTACCAACTGAGCTACCAAAGCATGACTCATGGCCGGTACTCACAGCTTTACTTCTGCCAGTACCTCGTCTCCTACCTTCCAAACTTTACAGAAGCTCTCCTGCGAACCTTGCAGAACTAGCACTCCTGAAAGAAAAGATATTACGGAGACATGGCTTAGCCACAGCCTGGGGGATGTTTCCAGAATGAGATTTTCACTCTGCAGCGGAGTGTGCGCTGATATGAAAAGCTGTGAGTACCGGCCGTGAGTCGTGCTTCGGTAGCTCAGTTGGTAGAGTACTTGCCCGCAAAAGGCAAAGGTCCCGAGTTTGAGTCTCGGACGGGCACACAGTTTTAATCTGCCAGGAAGTTTCATATCAGCGCACACTCCGCTGCAGAGTGGAAATCTCATTCTGGAAACATCCCCCAGGCTGTGGCTAAGCCATGTCTCCGCAATATCCTTTCTTTCAGGAGTGCTAGTTCTGCAAGGTTCGCAGGAGAGCTTCTGTAAAGTTTGGAAGGTAGGAGACGAGGTACTGGCAGAAGTAAAGCTGTGAGTACCGGCCGTGAGTCGTGCTTCGGTAGCTCAGTTGGTAGAGAACTTGCCCGCGAAAGGCAAAGGTCCCGAGTTCGAGTCTCGGTCAGGCACACAGTTTTAATCTGCCAGGAAGTTTCTTATTTATTCATATCCAAGAATTCATCTATGGTATAGAAGGAGTTGCCAAGGAGGTATGATTTCATTTTGTTTTTGAAACTATTACTGATGTCTGTCAGACATTTTATCTCATCTGGTAATTATCAAAAAGTTTTATAGCAGCATATTTTACCCCTTTCTGTGCCAAAGCTAGGTTAAGGAAAGGATAGCGTAGGTCTTTCTTTTTTCTGGTATTGTAATCATGAATGTTGCTGTTGTTTTTAAATTGGTCCATGTTGTTGAGAAAAAATTTCATTACTGAGTAAATGTACTGTGAAGCAGTTGTAAGAATTCCTAACCTTTTAAACAGATGCCTACAAGATGTGCTACTATGAACCCCACACATTATTCTAACTACTTTCTTCTGAGCAGTGAATGCCTTTTGCCTAAGTGTTGAGTTGCCCCAGAATATTATTCGGTATGACATCAGAGAGTGAAGTATGCAAAGTATGTTAGCTTACTAAATTCTACATCCTCAAAATTGGCAATTATTCTGATTGCAGAAGTTGCTGAACCTAGTCGCTTTAGGAGATCCAAAATATGACTTTTCCAATTAAGATTCTCATCTATATGTACACCCAAAAACTTAGTATGCTCTACCCTGGCTACTGACTTCTTTTGATGTGTTATGTTTATTGAAGGAATTATACTTTTTGCAGCAGAAAATTGGATGTACTGTGTTTTTTCAAAGTTCATAGCAAGCCCATTTGCAGAAAATCAATTCATAACTTTTCCAAAGACCTTATTTGTATCATTTTCTATCGGACTTTCTTTTACTGGATTAATAATTATGCTTGTATCATCAGCAAACAGTGCAAGTTCAGCATCTTGTTTCAGATAAGAAGGTAAGTCATTCACATGTATCAAGAACCTTGTGGAACACCTAATGTAATTTCACCCCAGTTAGATGAAGTGGCAAACTCCTTTGAATCACTTGAAGCATATAAAGAGACTTTTTGCTTCCTGTTCTGTAGATATGACTTAAACCACTCATATGCTGTTCCATTAATGTCATGGTTCACACAATCAAATGCTTTGGATAAGTCACAGAATATTCCTACTGGTGACATTTTACTATTTAAAGACTATTATGTGGGCAGTGAAATTGTATATTGCTGTCTCAGTGGAACAGCATTTCTGAAACCCAAACTGTGATTTACTAAGTATCCCATTACTGTTGATTTGGCTAACTGCTCTTGAGTACATTACTTTCTCAAAGATTTTTGAAAATGCTGTAAGCAAGGATACTGGCCAGTAATTATTGACATCTGTAGTTTCCCCCTTTTTGTAGAGAGGCCTGACAATGGCATATTTTAACCTGTCTGGAAGAATACCCTAAGTCAGTGATGCATTACATGTGACTCAAAACATCAGCTGTAATTGCTCCACATTGTTTTAGTAACTTGTTGGAGATGTCATCTACTCCAAAAGAACATTTATTTTTCAAAGATTTAATAATTTTCCTTATTTCACAAGAGGTTGTTAGATGAAACTTAATCTGACTAAAATTTTTCAAAACTCTCTCTTCCATGTACTGCCTGGTTAAGATGGTATCATTCTCTTTAACAGTAATACTACCTACCCCAGTGGTTACTTTTCCTGTCTCCCTTCTAACAACATTCCATATTGATTTGATTTTATTGCTGGAGCTGTTAATTTCTTCTCTAGCATACATATTTCTTGATTTATTTACAACTTTTCTCAGTATGTTACAATAATTTTTATAGTGTAAAACTACTTCTGGATCTTTACAATTTCTTGCTGTGTCATACAGTTTTCTTTTTCTTTCTGAAGACACTTTAATACCTGTAGTAATCCAAGGCTTCTTTGAAAAGTTTGTGGTGTTACATTTAGTAATTTTCTTTGGAAAACAATGTTCAAAAAGGGATATAAATTTATCAAGGAATATGCTGCATTTATTGTTAGAATTTGCCTCTTTATATACATCTTCCCAGTTTACATTTCCTAAACTTTTTCTGGAGTGATCTATAGATACCGGGTTGAGCACCCTCACACTTTTACTTAATGGTTTCTGAAGTGTATGCCCTGTTAGGTTTTGTAAGTTAATCAGTTGTGCATCGTAGTCAGATAATCCATTTACCACAGGGAAAGCATGTGTTTGTTCTACATCCTCTTGCTGTACAAATACATTATCTATTAGAGTACTACTGTCCTGAGCTGTACGTGTAGGGAAATTGATCACTGATTCTAAGTTATATGTTGTTAACAACACCTCTAGTTCACTTTTTCTATCAGAATTACTTAGAAAGTTAACATTGAAATCGCTATAGAGTAATAACTTCTTCTTTTTGTCTGACAGACAGCATAATAGGAAGTCAAACTATTTTATGAATAGCTCCCAATCTCCTAGTGGAGACCTGTACACTGTTGCTAATATCAGCACATTATCCAGCTGAAGTTCACATGCACTGAGCTGAAAGTGCTGATCAACACAAAATTTGCTTACTTCAACAGTTTTATACCCTTGTTTTATGAAAATGGCAACTCCTCGTTTATCCATACTAGATCTAAAAGTGTAAGATGCTAAATTATATCCATTTATACTGACATTTTACATCCCCACAGTTACATGGTGCTCAGATAGACAAAGTATATCAATCTCATTCTTATTTTTGAGATCGTCTAAACACATGATCAGCTCATATGCTTTATTTTTTATTCCCGTGATATTTTGGTGAAGTAAGTTGATACCACCCTTAGCTTTATCCCTATTTGATGTGCATGAATTTTCTTTTCTTCTATTTTCCTTGGTTGTTGTCTGTCTGGAATTTGGCTTTAACCTAAAAAACCTGTCTGCCTGGTTCGAATAACCACAGGGATCACCCCTTGTGTGACTGTGGCCCCCCTTACAGTATCTGCTAATAGAGAAGCTAACTTATCATTCCCCTCCCTATTAAGGTGCAGGCCATGTGTAGTGTAACCCCACCTACCAATAGCATCAACTGGAACAACACTCATGTGAGACTTTGCCGGTGTCTGGAGCATCCCGTTCAGCTCAGTGTTAACACACCTTACAGCAGTGTTTACCCAGGGCTGATCATGGTGCTGAAAGACCTCCACAAACACCACATTCGTGTGGCCAATTTCTGCTCCTATTTTATCCAGGTCACTCCTAATACTATATCTTGGATTCATAGCCAGGCTGTTTCCTGCTCCTCCAACTATAATTACCTGATCTTCCTTCTCAGAGTCCTTGCATATCTGACCTAAGTTTTCTGTCACCTGGCTAAGCCTAGCACTTGGTTTCACAAAACTTGTGACCTGACTGCTACCTATAAGCAGAATTTTTCTTTTCCTGTTCTGGTTTGATCCCGCCCTGTCTTTTTTCTTTAAGCTAGTATTCTGCTTCAACCTACATTCAAATGCCTTGCTAATGTATTATTTGTGCTTTCTCTTAAATTATTTAATGCTTTTGTCATATCTGAATATATAATTATTTGATTTAGCTTTGACTGCCAGGTTTCCCTCTTCGAGCTATGGTTTTAAACAGCTGTGTATGTAGCATATGTGAACACCCACCAACTAGCCATTGCTCCAGCATGTTACTTGAAGTTTTTGGCTCTGGGATTTTCATTATCTGGTTAGAGAATACTTACACCAGTCACTGAAAAATAGGGGGTGGGAGGGGGGGGGGGGAGCTATGTAACATGTCATTTTCTGACAGTGTCAGGATGCACTTTATTTCGCAGTTTTCTAAGAGGGTGGTTGTTCTGGGTAACAGGTGTGTGCTTCAGCCCGGAGCTAATAGGGTGGGTTTTACACTAATACTTCTAAATGGGTGTGGTTGGAATCAGCTGCTCTGGCTTACATGGAGAGAAATTTCCTTGTACTTCCATTTATGAAAGAATACTTAATGTCCTAATAGAAGGCAGCACCCTACAGAATTGCAGTAAGCAAGAGCAGGAATGGATAATGACAAGACCTTCATTCACGTCCTGATTATGGTTGGCTGAAAGGCCTAATGTTAAACAATTTTGTAAAGTGGTTGCTACCTTGTGTGACTGATAGCTGGCCAGCAGCCTTCATAGGATGGAGAAGTTGTGTGCCATCTGGGGCAGAGAAGGTGTCTTCTTTGTGTGTGTCAGAGGTCAGGAACAAATGATCCTTTGTGATCTACAATGTGACTTACTGCAATATGGAAGACAGAATCTGAAGGGCATTCCTGGGATTGTGCATAGCACTTCCCTGTGTTTCTCAGCGAGCATGGCAGATTAATGAGAGTGAACTTCTTCAGTGAAGAGGGAGACTTCAGGACAGAGTGATGAGCTATTAGCTTGTCAATGGTTTTAGATCAAAGGGACTGGCATGGCTAGGTTTGTTTGATACCAATCAATTCCATTTCTTTCTGTACAAATTTGAGAGTCATGTTTTATGTACTTTGTTTACCTATTCACTTTTAACTTAATTCTTGTTTTGTTGGTATGATTATTTGCGATGGTTGGTAATAACCAGTTGGTGGTGGTGAATTGAACTGTTAGTGGTGTTTTAACTTGGATGCACAACACAACCGAGAATGTTAGTACAACTTTATTAGACTGTGGCATGTACATCAATCACCATAACATACACTGAACACAATAAGATGAGGCAAATACATATGTAAGCAGTAATAACATAACTGAGTGCGAGCATAGCAGGGCAGGGTTTAAATAGGCACTCGCCCGTGGCTGGCTCCGTTGGAATTTTCACAGTATTGCTCTTCGTGGTGCCCTCTCTCGGATGACAACACATTGAGGATGCATGTGGCTTTCAAGCGTACGTGCATTACTTGTCTCCTCTTCCTTTGGGGAACAGCATGGGTTCGCAAGATATCCATGGCATCTTCCTCTGTGAGGCTCTGACTGAGATGTGATGATATTGGGGCATATGATCGGAAGTACTTGGGGCGTGGGCAGAGTCGCAGTCCGCCTTCTTCTGTCAACCTATATGGTAGGGTGGATGACATCGGTGCGAGCTCTATGTCCACATCAGGTCCAGGGCCTTGTGGTGATGGTGCGCCTGTAGTTGGCGGCTGAGGCGGAGGAGACAGCTCTGGTTTGGACAATAGTTGCTTTGGTACTGGTAGCAGTATTGGAGAAGTTGTGTCCGGTCATCCACATGCACACATGCAGGTGGAACTGGTCGTAATGATGTGCACAGCAAAATTGATGTGGAGACAGTCCCAGGCCTGCGAAGTTTGTGGCCACGGGGACAATGTTGCCCACGGGGCAGCTTGCTGCGATGCACAAGAGAACATGCCGTAACCAAAAGAGTGATGTTGCCTTCCAAACCAGGCCAAAAAACATGATGATGGGCTAACACTTTGGTGTGTGACACAATCCCCCCGCCCCCCTTCCCCTAGTGACCAGCGTGCAGCAATTGCAGGTCTATGAATGGAGAGCTAAGGGAACCACTGCACAAGTAGCTGAATAGTCCGTATCAAGGAGTAGAACAACATCAGTGACATATTAACAATGCTGAAATACATAGTAGTTATGGAGGGTATCAGATGCCTGTGATGTAGGCACCTCAATGTACACAATGTATCACTTTCCGTAAAATCGGATTGTTAGCACTAGCCTGTGCAACCTGGGTGTTGGTGATTGAAAAACCTTTGACAATATGTTGAGCACATTCAGCAACATGGAAACAGCGTTACTCCCTTTGGTCAAAAACTAGGTCTGGACCAGCCAGATAACGGGGGAGAGCACTTCAGCATTCCCAAGTTCAGCTGTGGTGCCAAAGTGAGTCTTGTAGTTGTACCGTTGAAGGCGATGCATTGCTTTGTGTGGCTGTGATGCTTAGAGGTTAAACAGTTATACTAACAGCTAGTGATCCGTGATGAGATGGAATTTTAAACCATTCAGGAAAACATGAAACTTCTTTAAGGCATAAACAATGACAAGGGCCTCTTTCTCTATTTGTGAATATCTACTGTGAGCCAAATTAAATGTCTTAGACATGTATGCAGTAGGCTGCTTGGAGCCATCAGAATGTTTATGAACTAACACTGCCCCAGCCCACACTGGGAGGTATCTGTTGCTGACGCTAAATGTTGACCCAATTATGAGGCAAGGTGCAGATTGTAACATAGACTTCAGTTTGGAAAGTGCTGTTCCAAATGCCTGCGAAGAGTGGAAAGATGTCCCCTTATCCAGTAAGGCATGTAACAGTTGTGCAACCGATGCCGTGGGAAAAGCTGATGATAATAAGCAATCTTACCTTAGAAAAAGAAAAAGAGAGGGAAGAAAAAAGATCCTGAAGTTCTTTGACCAATGCGGGATGCGGAGGAGCCACAACGGCAGAGAAATTCTGGTGAAGGGGTTTGATTCCAGCACTAGAGATCTTGAGCCCAAGGTGAACAATAGAAAGC
Source organism: Schistocerca nitens (assembly GCF_023898315.1). Lineage (NCBI taxonomy): Eukaryota > Metazoa > Arthropoda > Insecta > Orthoptera > Acrididae > Schistocerca > Schistocerca nitens. Next base: position 383,736,440 of record NC_064618.1, read on the forward strand.
TGAAAGAAGTGGCACTTTTTCAAAATGCATTTTAACCCGAAGGCCTGTAAAACTGAAAAGAGCATATGTAAGTTGTTGATATATTCAGCAGTGGAGGAGCCAAAGATCACAGTACACTGAGATAGTTGGCTCAGACAGGCATAGACCTCTTGAGTTGTTTGAGAAACCATTGAAAAATCGCTGGGGTGCTGGTCACTCCAAATGATAACCACAAGTATTGATACAATCCAAAAGGTATGTTAATGACCAAGAGTCGCTGAGTCAGCATCAACAGGAAGCTGCAAATATGCATTGGAGGGGTTGATCTTGGAAAAATACTGACCACTGACGAGCTTAACAAAAAGTTCGTCGAGCATGGTGAGGAATATACGTAAATGATAGACTGAGCATTGACAAAAACTTTGAAATTGCTGCAATGGTGTAACTGTCCTGATTGCTTCTTGACAATGATTCCTTAGATGTGATTGTTTGTACAGCCCCCGAGGCCGTGAGGTGGTTGAGCTCTGCCTTGACTTGGTGATGGAGTGCCATCGGCATCAGGTGAGCCCAAAAGAAATGGGATCTGCCCAAGGTTTCATGGTGATGTGGGCCTTGACATTATTGGTACAACCAAACCTGCAGTAAGCAGGGTGGAAAATTCAGAGCATAAAGAGGTGAGTTGTGTATAAGGCACTTTATCAGAGACGAGATTAACTTCATCAGAAATAGTAAACCCGAAAAGGTTAAAGGCATCCAAAGGAAACAAATTTTCTATGCTTGCATTGTTCACCATCAGAAAAGTCAGTGGACAAACCACAGTTCTATATGTGACTGGGGCTGACACACTACTTAATATCAGAATGCTTTGTTTATGGTAGGTGACTAATGTACGCTACATGGGCACTAAAGGGGAAGAACCCAAATCCATGTATGTTTGCAAGTTGAGTAATGACACAGCAGCACGTGTCGACTTGCTTGTGCAAAACCCTCTGGTAAACATTGATGTCAATAAAAACCTTATTGGTTGCAGCGGAGATTACCAATACGCAGTCCACATCCATGTCAGCATCTGTAATAGGCTGTTGGAATTTTGCATTACAAACGGGAGCAATGTGGCCCTTTTTGTTGCACTGGCAGTAGATGGCTCTCCGCTTAGGACAGTCTGGCCTATCATAAGTGACAAAACACAACAGACAAGAGGGAAGCATGGAGTGCTTGCATTGTTGTTCATTACCGGGCATGATGTGCTGCTGCTGCAGCCATGGCTGCCACATTGAGCTGGGCCAGCTGCCATGATGTTTTGCTCGCACACAGACTGCTGCCACTATATTGTCCCCTTGTGAACCGTCTGACAAATGGTGGGGAGAGCAGGTTGAACTTCTGCAACCTCACACCATGATTCAGTTTGAGTACCCACAGCCCTCAAAACCTCAAAATGATTGTGCAATAGTCAGAACAATGGAAAGGGAGGGGTTTTCACATTGAAGGGCCCACTCACGAACCTTACGATTGGAGGCCAATTGAATGATTGCTTCACAAACTGTTTGGTCGGCATGTGACTCCTTATGTACATCAGTGACAAAGTGACAACAATGGTTTAAACCATGAAGCTCAGTTGCCCAAGTCTTATAGGAATGTTCTGGTTGCTTGCAACATCAATAGAACTCAACTCGAGCGGCAATAACAAGCATCCGTTGACAGTAGTATTTCTAAAGGATGTCACACATGTTATTAAGAGACTGAAGGTGAATCCTGTGGAGGGGGAGGGGGGGGGGGTCAGTTGGCAAGGGAAACTTGACACACCTCTCGAAGGACATTTGATTATGCTGTTTTTTTTTTTTTAAATCCTATGCCTGTCAGTCTGTCTTTTATCGTGTTTTTCCTTTTAGTTGTTGTTTTACACTTGTACCTCACGGTGCATTCTTAACGTAGTCTGGGCGCTAATGACCATTGAAGTTGTGCACCCTAAAAAAAAAAAAAAAAAAAAAAAAAAAAAAAAAAAAAAAAAAAATTGCAAGGGAGTCAATACATGTGAGGCAATAACTGAATCAAAAAGAAAGCACGGCATAAAGTAACATCGGTCAATGCATGGAAGTGCTGCTGCAGCCGTTTTTCCCAGGCTTCCCATTCTTAAACGGTCTCATCGTAAGCCAGAAATGGCAGCGGGTAAATGACTGGGTTAACAACAGCAAAACAGGAGGTGCAAGGGGTGACGTGGCAGGTGATGTATATTGAGACAAATCCAAACTGGCCAAGAGTTTGCAATACCTGAGTTTGACTGTGTTGCCCTGTGGCGAATGCCTCCTGCTATTGACTGAGATGCTGTAGTGCTGCATAAGAACCTCCTGTTGATGAAGCAGCCAGCATAGAAACTCATCGGTAGCATCAACAGACATCGTAGATGCAATGGAGGACCAGCTGAAGACTAGAAACCGCGCAGAGAACAGTCCCACACTCGTCATCACTTGTATTGTAACTCAGATACACAACACAACCAAGAATGTTCATACAACTGTATTAGACTGTGGCAATTATGCCAATCACCATAACATACACTGAATGCAATTAGATAAGGTAAATATATGCAAGCAGTAATAACACGTTTTAAATAGGCACTCTCTGGTGGTAGGCTCTTTTGGTAGTTCACAGTATTGTGCTTTCATTGTGCACTCTCACGGATGACAACACACTGCTAATATGCATGGCTTTCAAGTGTGTGCACATAATTTGAAGTGGTGACATATACCAGTTCAGTGATTGGACCTTAGAATATTTATTGAATGTGTTTAGATAGCTGCAGGTTCACTTAAGATAAAATGTGGTTCTTCAGTATGGGGTTGTTAATTCCATTCTCAAGTTGTACCATTATATTTTGTGATGTCTGTTCATATTTGATTCAGAATATGCCAATATTGATATATGATTCCACATGTGGACTGATAAATGGATTTACATGTCACATCTCAATACTAGACACATTCAGGTGAATCAAGTGCCATAAATATTGATTCTATACTCAACCTTTTCTAGGATTTTAACTAGCAGCATTGTGTTCAAGATGTGTCCTTCTGCCTCATTGTTATTGTATGTAAATGTTTTATGCCTTCGCTTCAGTACTCCATCAACAGGTGCTACTGTATGCCAGCTGTAAGGAGCCATGTGGAAGGCACATTGCTGAGTCCTGAAGCAGGATTTTCAATAATTTTCCTCAAAAACATGCATCGTGCATTTGTGTAAGCTCCAGGCTGTACAACCCCATCCTGAGCTCTACTTACATAATCAGCTGTTAGAAATGATTGAGCAATAATATTTCCTGGCGCACTTACAGCAGTGTGCCCATGGACAACAGTGGACATAGGTGTAGTGCCATGTCATCTTTTCAGACAAGTTCCAGTTCTACATATAGCATCATGTCAGACATGGTTGCCATATTTATGTCACCTGAAAGGCAACAGTATGGTGAAATATAGTGCCCTCCAGTGCTTCAGTAGGAAAACTTCAGAAGCTCTTCTCACCATTCTTTTACCTTTTTAAAAGTCTTTAATTCCATCTCGTGTATGCTAATAGCAGTGCCATAAAGACAGCACACAGTATCTCAAGTTGGCATGAAGTGTACTTCATGCTTGGGTACACAAATGGTTAATAATTCAGTGCAACTATATAAGGTAGGTACTAGTAATGCTATCTACATTCTGAACACAAGGAAAGACTCTATTGCAGGTTTTTCATGCAGCAGTTGCATTTGAATGTTGGTTGGTCATGAGAAGATTATGTTGCATAGTGATACAGGTGATTATGGTTCATAGTGACACTATGTAAGTGCTTGATAACAACTTCACTGTTGAAATTAGCCAATACCAGGAAATAAATAACGAATTTTACACCCTGATTCCTGAAATGAAGTGGCCTGTTCAGAGAGTTCTGGCCTGAATCCAATGGAACACCTTTGGGATGATTTAATAATGTCTAATTTGCTCCAAAACCCAGCATCCGCCATCATTGACTTCTCTTGTTTCAGATCTTGAGGAAGAATGGGCTGCCATTCCTCCACAGGCACCTCATTGAAAATGTTCCTTGCAAAATTCAAGTTTTCATACTGCAAAGGATGGACACACCGGTATTAATATCCACCAATAGGGATCCACATACTTTTGATCAGGTGGCATATACTGGTAATTCCCACCCCCACTTCTTTAAAGAATTGAACTCCCTGGCCGAGATGATGGTGTTGGCGTTCAAGTGTGCGTGGGATGTGCTTGCTCATGTGTATGAATGGTCTGTGTTTCTCTTTTGCTGATGAAAGCTGTGACTGAAAACTTTTTTATAAGTGTCTTTGTAATTGTGCCTGTCTGCAACTAATGTGTCTTCTTTACAGTAAATAGGAATATGTCTTTTCCTAAATTGTTGATATTCCTATGTGGAGTTTCCATTGTTTGATTACTTTATAAATGAGCTACTGTGTTAAATAACAATACCAGAGAAGAAAAGTTGCTACTCACCATATAGTGGAGACGCTGAGTCGCGATAGGCACAATAAAAAGATTCACACAATTAAAGCTTTCGGCCGTTAAGGCCTTTGTCAGCAGTAGACACACATACACACACACACACGCACTCACACTCACATAAATGCAACTTGCACACACGTCTGCAGTCTCGGAGAGCTGAGACCACACTGCAGTGGCAGTGGCGACTCAGCATCTCCGCTATTTGGTGAGTAGCAGCTTTCATTCTCTGGTATTGTTACATTCCATCCTGGATTTTCCATTGTTTGATCTTTACTTGAGATAGCTACAGAATTCAGATAGTAGTTAGTGTAAAAGAAATTAACAGTAGAATACAAGAAACGCTGCATTGTTACTGTTCCCGGCAGTTTTCTACGTATACACCTGCATAAAAACTCAGTATGGTACATGGCAAAGGATACCTTCTACCACTGCTAGTCATTTCCTTTCCTCTTACACATGCAATTAGACATCTGTATCTCAAAAACAACTGAAAGTAGAGCAAATGCTTGCATGAAAATTGCCGTCATAATCATCACTGCTACTTTCTCTTAAAGTATTTAAATTCCCCCAGAAACACACTACATACTTGATTAAAAGTAACGTGTGCATTTTTGTACTTCTGAAGAAATAATTTTTGTCCAAAAGCTGAAATCTTTTTAGCATTATTTTTCGTTTTATATGTCTGCAACTCAAAGCCCCCTCCTTGTGATGAGTAGCAATGTATCCTTTCCACATTATTTGTGGAAATTAATGATACTCGTGTCACAACTACCTTGCTGCAACAAATAGCTAGCATATTTCTTATCTGTCCCCTTTTTCACAAAGTTTCAGTTAGTCAGTAGTATAAATAAATTCTTCATTCAAGTATGCAATAAATATATTTGTTGATTTTAAGTCATAGAATTTTAGGTAATTTGGTCCTGCACTTTATTGATGATACTAAAATTGCCACTTGCAGTGTCATCATCTTCAAAGAAGTGATTTGCTGTTACTGTTTGTCAACCTGTCGTGAAGTGTCAGATATGTTTCTGTAGGTTTCGTGTAGATGTGATCAGTGCTTGTGTAGCACATGGCCTACTGCTCACAAAGATCACCAAGGAAGCCACTGAGCTTAATACTCCCATCCAGCTCATGGATCATCTCCAACAGTATCACATGTTCTCATCCCATGAGACATCCGAGAGAGATTTTGATTTCAACTTTGAATAATGATGAAAATCGCTTCCATCACTGTTATTTGAACCAGATATAAAGTTTAATGCTTCCATACAGACATGCGCTTAGCAAAGTTGCCACAAACAAAAGTTATTATCTTATATCTTCCAAGGCTATAGCATTGTTGGAAGCTTTGGAAGTTACCATTGTTGATGTGCTATACAATAAATGTTGCGCCACTAAAACCATCCTGTAAACAATTTAGGACATCTGTGGTCCATGTGAACTTAAGTTTTGTATTTGCTTACATGCTGTCTTCAGCATTCAGAGCTTCATGTAAAAGTTAAAAACTTACATTACTCCAGAGAAATAGTGCACCCCCACACTCTCTCTTTCTTTTTGTGTTGTTGGTAGGTTCTGGACACCAATGATGAAGACAATTGCAGTTTGTAAATTTGTTT